>NC_091992.1:38848583-39148583 GCF_044704955.1 Pristiophorus japonicus
AATAACTTACTCTTTGTTTTTTTTTCTGCCAAAATGTATGACCTCACACTTTCCAACATTATACTCCATCTGCCAAATTTTTAACCACTCACTTAGCCTTTTGCAGATTTTTTATGTCCTCCTCACTCATTGCTTTTCTTCCCATCTTTGTATCGTCAGCAAACTTGGCAACGTTACACTCAGTCCCTTCTTCCAAGTCATTAATATAGATTTTAAATAGTTGGGGTCCCAGCACTGATCCCTGCAGCACCCCACTAGTTACTGGTTGCCAACCAGAGAATGAACCATTTATCCCGACTCTCTGTTTTCTGTTAGTAAGCCAATCCTCTATCCATGCTAATATATTACCCCCATGTATTCAACTATCATTGTAACCTATGTATAAGCTGACCTTAGTTGTACACTGTGAGAACAATGACCACTAGGTGGTGAACTTGTGGGAGACACTCCTAGCCTGGACTTTCAGGTATAAAAGGGGAAGCTCCACCCACCTTCATCACTTGAGTGCAAGTAAATAAATGTTACTGGTCACAGAGTGACCTTCTCTCAAGCATGGGCCTCGTGTGCATTTATACTGTATAATAAGGACATATTATTGGCGACGAGAAACTGGGATATAAACCATGCAAGCATGGCCACTAGCAGCACAGATGAGAGGTACTGTGTTGGGGATGATTGGGATGATTTTATTGAGAGACGACAGCAAAGTTTCATCACTAAGGAATGGTTGGGACAGAAGTCGGCCAACAAACGCAGGGCTCATCTCCTGACGGTTTGTGGATCCAGGACGTACTCCCTGATGAAGGACCTTTTAGCGGCAGAGAAGCCGGCGGACAAGACTTTTGAAGAGCTCAGTAAGTTAATCGGGGAACACCTTAAACCGGCGAGCAGCATGCACATGGCGAGACACCACTTTTACAAGCACAGGCGGCGAGAAGGGCAAAGCGTTCCAGACTTCGTGGCAGACCTCCGGTGACTGACGAGCCTATGTAAGTTCCCAGATGCATGCAGAGTGGAGATGCTGCGAGACTTTTTTATTGAGGGCATCGGGCATGCTGGGGTTTTCAGGAAACTGATTGAGACCAAAGACTTGACCCTGGAAACGGCGGCCTTGATGGCCCAGACTTTTATCTCGGGGAGGAAGAGACCAGAATGATGTTTGACAAAAATCTGCGCTCAAATGCAACAAATGGACAGGGAGTCAACATTGTTAAAGCGGCACACAGTTCTCCAGGCAGACAAGGGCAATCAGACATGCCCCAACATGTAGTCGAACCCAGAGAGGGAATTCAACAGAGACAATGGCTAGCTGAATGGCGATTCACGCCATTGCAAGGGACAATGCGGCCAGTAATGGGGCCATCAACACCCGTTAATGGTGTGCTTAAGGTCAGTTACAGAGACAGTCAGAGACGATCGACTGGTAATGGACCTTTTGTTTCCAACAACGGCTCATGTTGGAGGTGTGGAGGCACACACCCAGCCAGAGTTTGCAGGCATCAGCAATATACCTGCAGAAATTGCAACGTCAGCGGTCACTTGGCCCGTATGTGCAGGAAGCCTGCAGCCAGGCTGATATATGAGGAGGACGGGCCCGATATCAGCCCTACAAGGCCAAATGAACACTGGGGGAAATCGCTGGAAGCTGAAGTTCAGCGAGTTCATGTGGAGCACATATACAGTTCATACACCAGGACGCCACCGATAATGATGAAAGTGCTCCTCAATGGCATCCCAGTATCAATGGAGCTAGACACGGGAGCCAGCCAGTCCCTGATGAGTATCAAACAGTTCAAAAAATTGTGGCCGACCAAGGCCAGGAGGCCAAAATTATCGCTGATAGATGCACAGCTACGGACATACACAAAGGAGATCATTCCGGTGCTAGGCAGCGCCACGCTAGTCGTAACCCACAAAGATTCAGAGAACAGGTTGCCACTCTGGATTGTCCCGGGGGATGGTCCCGCACTACTGGGGAGAAGTTGTCTCACTGTAATGAACTGGAAATGGGGCGATGTCAATGCAATTTCTTCTGTGGAGCAAGTATCATGCTCACAGATCCTGGACAAATTTGACTCACTATTTCAACCCGGCATTGGCACTTTCATGGGGGCCAAGGTAGTGATTCACATAAACCCGGACGCCAGGCCAGTACACCACAAGGCCAGAGCGGTGCCGTATGTGATGCGGGAAAAGATAGAAGGCAAATTGGACCGCCTACTGAGGGAAGGCATCATTTCGCGAGTCGAATTCAGTGACTGGGCAAGCCCGATTGTGCCAGTACTCAAGGCGGATGGGTCGGTCAGGATATGTGGTGATTACAAGGCCACCATCAATCGGGTGTCACTCCAAGACCAGCACCCACTACCGAGAGTGGAGGACCTCTTTGCGAAGCTATCCGGTGGCAAACTTTTTTCAAAATTGGACCTGACCTCAGCTTACATGACATAGGAGCTGGTGAGTGAGTCAAAGAAGCTGACCACCATCATGACACACAAGGGGTTGTTTGAGTACAACAGATGCCCGTTCGGGATTCGTTCGGCCGCCGCGATCTTTCAACGAAATATGGAAAGCCTCCTCAAGTCAATTCCAGGGACTGTGGTTTTTCAAGACAACATCCTCATCACGGGTCGCGATACTGAACAACACCTCCGCAACCTGGAGGAGGTGCTACACAGACTGGACCGGGTAGGGCTGCGACTGAAAAAGGCAAAGTGCGTCTTCCTAGCTCCAGAGGTAGAATTCCTGGGGATGAGGGTAGCAGCAGACGGGATCAGACCTACTGCGTCCAAGACGGAAGCGATCCAGAGAGCACCCAGACCCCGTAACACGACGGAGCTGCGTTCGTTCCTGGGGCTCCTGAACTATTTTGGTATCTTTCGCTGTTAGAGCCGCTACACGTGCTCCTACACAAAGATCGCGAATGGGTCTGGGGGGACAGCCAGGAAAGGGCTTTTGATAGAGCACGCAATTTGTTATGCTCCAACAATCTGTTAATGCTATATGACCCATGTAAGAAACTTGTTTTAACATGCAATGCGTCGTCCCATGGGGTCGGGTGTGTGTTGCAGCATGTTAATGCCAAGGGTCAGTTACAGCTGGTAGCTTATGCCTCCAGAAGTCTGTCCCAGGCAGAAAGGGATGGTAGAAAAGGAGGTGTGTGTATGTGTATATGCAGTAAAGAAAATGCACCAGTACCTGTTTGGCAGGAAATTTGAGCTGGAGACAGATCACAAACCCCTAACGTCCCTTTTGGCCAACAACAAGGTCATAAATGCAAACGCATCGGCCCGCATACAGAGGTGGGCACTCACGTTAGCCACCTATGACTGTACAATTCGGCACAGACCGGGCACTGAAAACTGCGCCGATGCACTCAGCAGGTTCCCACTAGCCACCACTGAGGGGGCTACCGAGCATGCTGCTGAGATGGTCATGGCTGTTGAAGCTTTCGAAAGTGAAGGCTCACCCGTGACAGCCCGTCAGATTAAGGTCTGGACAAATAGAGACCTGCTACTGTCTTTAGTCAAGAAATATGTCCTGAATGGGGACTGGGCAGCCATGAACGGGGCATGCCCTGAGGAATTTAAACCATTTCACAGACGCAGGGATGAACTCTCGATTCAGGCCGATTGCATACTATGGGGAAGCCGTGTAGTCATGCCCCAGATGGGCAGAGAGGTCTTCATCAGAGAACTCCAAAATGAGCACCCGGGTATTGTCATGATGAAGGCAATTGCCAGGTCACACGTTTGGTGGCCAGGGATAGATGCAGACCTGGAACTTTGTGCTCGCAGGTGCAACACGTGTGCCCAGCTGGGCAATGCGCCCAGGAAGCCCCCCTTAGCTGCTGCTCCTGGCCCGCCAAGCCATGGTCACGCATCCATGTGGAATACGCAGGTCCTTTCATGGGAAAAATATTTTTGGTTGTAGTAGACGCCTACTCCAAATGGATCGAGTGTGACATTTTAAATTCAAGCACATCCTCTGCCATGATAGAAAGTCTACGGGCAATGTTCGCTGCCCATGGTCTACCGGATGTCTTGGTCAGTGACAATGGCCTGTGCTTCACAAGCACTGAATTCCAGGACTTCATGGCAGGCAATGGAATTAATCATGTCAGAACGGCACCGTTCAAGCCGGCCTCAAAGGGCCAGGCAGAATGAGCAGCGCAGATAATCAAACAGGGGATGCTCAGAATCCAAGGGGGTTCCCTACAAAGCCGCTTATCATGCCTCCTGTTGGCCTACAGATCCCTCACAGGTGTTCCACCCGCAGAGCTGCTAATGAAAAGGACGCTCAAAACCAGGTTATCCCTTATACACCCCACCATGAAAGAAATTGTCGAGGGCAGGCGTCAGGCACAATGTGACTACAATGACAGGAATGCGAGGGCACGATGTCAATGACCCTGTCTTTGTCCTCAACTACGCTGCAGGGCCCAAATGGCTCGCAGGCACTGTGATTGCCAAAGAGAGGAATAGGATTCTGGTAGTTAAACTTACCAATGGACAAATCTGCCGCAAACACATGGATCAAACAAAAAGGAGGTTCAGCAACCCCATAGAAGAAGCAGAGGAAGAACACAATGTAGAGTTCACTCCACCACAGGTGATCAAACATCGGAACCAAGTGGAGGAGAGCCCAGTCACTGTGGGCAGTCCGGACAGGCCTGAGGCACCGCAAACAGCAGAAACTCAGGCCAGCGCCCAACAACCGGAGCCCCAACTCAGGCGCTCTATAACAGAGTGTAAACCACCAGAGTGACTCAACCTGTGATCCCAATAAGATTTTGGGGGGTGGTGATGTCATGTACTCAACTATCATTGTAACCCATGTATAAGCTGACCTTAGTTGTACACTCTGAGAACAATGACCACTCGGTGGTGAACTTGTGGGAGACACTCCTAACCTGAACTTTCAGGTATAAAAGGGGAAGCTCCACCCACCTTCATCACTTGAGTGCTAGTAAATAAAGGTTACTGGTCACAGAGTGACTTTCTCTCAAGCATGGGCCTTGTGTGCATTTATGCTGTATAGTAAGGACATATTACCCGTGAACATTTATCTTGTGCAGTAACTTTTATGTCGCACCTTGTCAAATGCCTTGTGGAAGTCCAAATACACCACATCCAATGGTTCCCCTTTATCCACCCTGTTCGTTACATCCTCAAAGAACTTCAGCAAATTTGTCAAACATGACTTCTCATTCATAAATCCATGCTGACTCTGCCTGACCGAATTTTGGTTTTCCGAATGTCCTGCTATTGCTTCTTTAATAATGGACTCCAACACTTTCCCAACCACAGATGTTAGATTTTTGCTTAACAATAGATCCTGTGAAGCGCCTTGGGTAGTTAAGACACTGGAGTGTCTTGAACTAGGGGGCACAGTCTCAGGATAAAGGGTAGGCCATTTAAGACAGAGATGAGGAAGAATTTCTTCACTCAGAGAGTTGTGAATCTTTGGAATTCTCTGCTGCAGAGGGCTGTGGATGCTGAGTCTCTGAATATATTCAAGTCTGAGATAGCTTTTTGGAGTTTAGGGGAATCAAGGGATATGGAGATCAGGTGGGAAAGTGGAGTTGAGATCGATGATCAGCCTTGATCTTATTGAATGTCGGAGCAGGCTTGAGAAGCCGTATGGCCTACTCCTACCTATTTCTTATGTTTCATCCTTCTGAAAGATATTCTGAAGGCAGATTGCAAGGAAATCCGATAATCCCCGACTCGCCGCTGGGTGGCGATGCAGTACCATGATTAGCCGCCGGATGTCGCTGCAGTCCATCGATTGGCCGCGCTGCAGTAGCGCGGTTCCCCCACCGGCCGCCGGGGGGCGCTGCAGCCCATCCCTCGGTTGCTCGGGTAACGGTCCCGCCGCCGCCGGCTCCAGGTGAGTGTCTCCGGCACAGCCCGGGGATCCCGTCAGGATCAGCGCCGCGACCCCGCGGCTTTGGAAGGCGTTCAGGTGCAGATTTCACCCCAACTCAGTTGTAGCGGGACCGGGATTGGAGCGGAAGCCAGAGGTGAGGCCTTGAGCCGGCTCCGGCCTGAGTTCAGCGGGCGGCCGATGATTTAGCTCCGGGACCTGGGACAGGGAGCCTGCACCCGGGAGCAGCGCAGGACCGGGCCAGACCCAGACCCACTCAGCAATCCGGAGCCTGCAGGATGGCGTTAAATTCCCACCTGAAAGAATCGGGGCAACTGACGGTGCGAGTCGGGCAACTTGGGGCGCTGCTCCCGCCCGGGACACTGGACCTGCAGTTACCCCGCTCCACCAGCAGAGGGGCCGCTGCTCCCGCCCGGGACAGTGGACCTGCAGTTACCCTGCTCCACCAGCAGAGGAGGCGCTGCTCCCGCCCGGGACAGTGGACCTGCGTTACCCCGTTTCACCAGCAGAGAGGGCGCTGCTTCCTCCTGGGACAGTGGACCTACGGTTACCCCGCTCCACCAGCAGAGGGGGCGCTGCTCCCGTCTGGGGCAGTGGACCTGCAGTTACCCCGCTCCACCAGTAGAGGAGGCGCTGCTCCCGCCCATGACCGTGGACCTGCAGTTACCCCGCTCCACCAGCAGAGGGGCCGCTGCTCCATCTCAGCAATGCTGTGCTGACCTGGGAGAGCATCCCAGTACCCAGATCTCCGCATTTATGGAGCAAAAACTCGTTAATAAATATAAAACACTCCCACTGACGCCTGCCAGTTATTTCTAAATATACAGTGCAATGGGGAGGAAGAACCAATGGGCCTTATTCTCATTGCCTCAAAAGTCTTCTAATAATTTAAGAACAGGGGAGTTATCATCATCATAGGCGGTCCCTTGAATGAGGATGACTTGCTTCCACAAGAGTTCACAGATGTTTAAATGAAGAACCTGATGATCCAGTCCTGAACTCCAATTGAGGGGGTGGAAGATGCCCGTGCATGGATTATTTTAACGTGTGGTGACCGGTGCACATCAGCCACCACACGAGCTTGACAGAGCTAGGCCTTTATCCATTGGCAAGAGTTGAACCAGGACGACTGGAGACCTGCTCTGCTGCATGGACCGAGAGCCACGGTGTTATCGCTGAGTTCAGACAATGTGCAGGCAAGGACAGAGCCAGTGTGAGCTGACAGACATGACTCAAAAATGATGCAGAAGTTGTGGAGACTGAAGGAGGTCCCAGAGAAGGAACGGAGCATACAACTGAGCCAGGGGCAATCCTTCACTGGGACCATATGCAACTGAAGGAAGTGAGGATGAGCAACTGCAGGAGGCTTCCGACAGCGTTCAGGACGCACCGCGGCAGCAGCTGAGGACCTGGGCAGTGCGAGGGGAGCCTGGATCTTGGTTGGAAAAAGCCAGCTGACTGAACCAGAGAACCTCTGCAAAATACTCTGGTCAGTTTGAATGAGTGGAAGACCCTGACCATACACTGAGAAACATGGACGGGAAAACCTTTACTGCTCAGGCAGATTTTGGGAGAAAATCTGTAGGAAATGTACCAGCGCATAGAGCCATCTGACATTTCTTACAGCTGCGAGAGAAACGCTGTTGAACGGGCATTTCCTGGTGACATTCCTGATGGAACCACCGCTAAACAGGCTTTCCCAGCAAACTCGTGAAACAGACACTGTTGAGCGGGCATCCAATCACTTGAGAGAGTATCATTGCTAAATGGGTATCCCCGGTAACGCTCCTGAGGGAAAACGCTGCTGAATAGGCATCTCCTGGTGAACTCCTGAGAGAAACACTGCAGGATGGGCATCTCTCTGAACTAGAGAGAGAAGTGCTCCTGAACGAGCATTTAATCATTACACTCCTCACGTTTCCTGGTAACACAGCAAACTATTTCCTAGCAACTGCCCAGAGACTGCAGTAACAACAGCTTGCTCCTGGTCTGCCTCTCTCTAACCTGGTGTTGCTCTTGGGCGATCTTGTGGTTCCTATTACACTCCTCACGTTTCCTGGTAACACTCCTGAGAGACGCACAACAGCAAACTATTTCTTAGCAATGAGCAACCCAGTCTGGTGTATCTGTGTGTGTGTGAGCCAGAAGAGAAACAAAATAAGAACATAAGAAATAGGAACAGGAGTAGGCAATAAAGCCCCTCGAGCCTGCTCCGCCATTCAATAAGATCATGGCTGATCTGATCATGGACTCAGCTCCACTTCCCCGCCCGCTCCCCATAACCCCTTATCTCCTTATTGTTTATGAAACTGTCTATTTCTGTCTTGAATTTATTCAATATCCCAGCTTCCACAGCTCTCTGAGGCAGCGAATTCCACAGATTTACAACCCTCTGAGAGAAGAAATTTCTCCTCATCTTTGTTTGAAATGGGCGGCCCCTTATTCTAAGATTGTGGCCTCTAGTTCTAGTCTCCCCATCAGTGGAAACATCCTCTCTGCATCCATTTTGTCAAGTCCCCTCATAATCTTATACATTTTAATAAGATCACCTCTCATTCTTCTAAATTTAATGAGTAGAGGCCCAACCTTTCCTCATAAGTCAACCCCTTCATCCCTGGAATTAACCTAGTGAACCTTCTCTGAACTGCCTTCAAAGCAAGTATATCCTTTCGTAAATATGGAAACCAAAACTGCACGCAGTATTCCAGGTGTGACCTCACCAATACCTTATATAGCTGTAAGACTTTCCTGCTTTTATAATCCATCCCCTTTGCAATAAAGGCCAAGATACCATTGGCCTTCCTGATCGTTTGCTGTACCTGCATGTTATTCTTTTGTGTTTCATGCACAAATACCTTCAGGTCCCGCTGTACTGCGGCACTTTGTAATCTTTCTCCATTTAAATAATAACTTGCTCTTTGATTTTTTTTCTGCCAAAGTGCATGGGGGGGGACTGCTGAGAGGGGACCGCTGAGATTGGATTCCATGGGGTGGTGGGGGTGGTGGTATGGGGGCGGGTGTGTGTGGTGGGGGTTGTATGGGTGGGTGTGTGTTATGCGGAGGCTGGGGGGCTTGGGTGTGAGGTGGCGGTGTGTTGGGGGTGGGTGGGTGCTGTGGTGGTGGAGTGGGTGTGTGTATGGGGGTGGGGGCGTTGTGTGGGGTGGATAGCCTGGGTACCCCAGGTGTTGATTGGTAATACAGGGCCATGCCGGGGATTCGGGGGCAGGCTGACGATCTCAGGCGAGCTGTAATAGGACGGAGGAATAGGAAGAGGAGGACGGGGATATTTTGGTTGTGACCAATTTATAGATGGTAGCTAACCCCACAAGTAAAATAAATCAGAATCATGCAACATTTGAGTGCTGCTGTGCTTTGAAAATATGGAAACATTTTGTTATACCATATTGGTCCTTTACCAAACACTGTATATTTATTGAAAGTCCTTCAGTGAGTTCTGGGCTTTCTGCTGGTTTCTCAGTTCAGTGTGTTTTGGGCTTGTTCAATTCATCATACTCTCTCTCCTCTGAGTTCACAAGTCTCCTATCCTCCCTTAATCTCTCCCTCCATGTAAACTCCCCAACCCATATTCACGGCCACCCCCTCGACCTTGCCATCTCTCGTGGCCTCACTGCTCCCATCGTGTCAATCGCAGATAAAGCCATCACTGACCACTTCCTCGTATCGCTCTCCACACACATCTCCCTGCCATCTCCCTCACCCTACCCCCTTCTGTGTCCACCCCTGGAAAAAAACTCTCTCCCGACTCTCTGACAACTGCATTTCTCAACCCCCAACTGTCCAGCCTTTGGCCCTCCATTCACCATGATATTTCTGCAGCTACCGATCTGCTCAGTCACACCCTCCCTGCCACCTTTGATGCCCTAGTCCCTGTTAAAACAATTACCCTCTCTCACCCTGGCCATTCCCCCTGGTACAGCCTGATCTTCGTTCCCTTACGTCCAAGGGACGCAGACTTGAATAGATATGGCGGACAACTGGTTTAACCATTCACCACCAGATCTGGCTGGACCACATAAAGCACTATCGGGTCCTGCTTTCGTCTGCCAAAATTGCTCACTATTCCAGAATCATTCTGGAATGTAAAGATAAACTCCAGCTTCTATTCTACACTGCTAACTGTCTTTTTAAAATTGCTCTTCCCAGTCTCCACCCTCACCTTTGACAATAAATGTGAGGAGCTCATGGACTTCTTTGTCTCTCAGATTGAGACCATCTGTTCGGCCATCTCTGCCTCTTCCCTTCCTTCCCCTAGCCCACCGGCCAAACTTCCTCTAAGGATCCCTCCTGTCCTAGCCCTGACATCACATCTTTTTCCAGTTTCTCTCTAATCTCCCCTCATGATCTTTCCAAACCTATCCTGTCCATGAGATCCACTTCCTGCTCCCTTGACGCTATTCCCACCAAACTGCTGACCACCCAACTTCCTTTTCTGGCTCCCATGTTAACTGACACTGTAAATGCTTCTCTCTCCTCAGGTACTGTGCCCCGCTCCCTCAAATCTGCCGTCATCACTCCTCTCTTCAAAAAACCAACCCTTGACCCCACCATTCATGCAAACTACCGCCCCATCTTCAAGCTCCCTTTCCTCTCTAAAGTTCTTGAACGTGTTTTTGCCTCCCAAATCCGTGCTCACCTTTCCCGCAACTCCATCTTTGAATCCCTCCAATCCGGTTTCAGCTATAGCCACTGTACTGATTCGGCTCTCATCAAAGTCACAAATTGTCATGTATCTTACATGGCCCTTGTTGTCACTATATCAAGGTGTGCCACTAGAGGGCACAGCAGTGGGAGACTTGTAGGTTACCTGTACAGGTGTGCCTGGCCTAGTATAAAAGGCAGGCCACCAGGTGAGATCCTCTCTCTGCAGTTAACTAATAAAGGACTAAGGTCACTACAGTTCAAGTACAACACACTGCCTCGTGGAGTCATTGTTAGAGCATCTGAGGACACAAAAACTGGCGACGAGAATACGAACTTTCATGCGGAAACAGATACCCTTGCTATGTTGCAGCAGTTCACCGCTGGTGATGATTGGGAGCCTTTGTGGAAAGGCTAGAACATTTTTTCACAGCAAACGACCTGGCAGAAGACGACCCGGCCGCACTGGCTGATAAGCGCCGCGCTATCCTGCTAACCAGTTATGGGCCCAACGCCTATGGCCTCGTCAGGGACTTGCTGGCACCAGCTAAGACAATGACCAAGTCGTACAAGGAGCTTGTAACTCTCATCCAGGAGCAACTCAAGCCCAAGGAGAGCATCCTCACAGCCAGGCACCGGTTCTATGCCCGCCGACGGCCCGAAGGCCAGGAAGTCGCGAAGTACGCTGCAGACCGCAGGAGGCTGGCGGCACCGTGCGAGTTTGGCACCCACCTTAACAAAGTGCTGCGGGGCATTTTCATCATCGGAATTGGCCACGAGGGCCTTCTTCACAAGCTACTGTCGGCGGATACCACAGTCACACTGCAGATGGCCATCTCTGTGAACCAGTCATTCATGACCTTGACCTGCAGCTCTAGGCAGATGTCTTACCCTTGGGACTCAAACCCGGCAGGTACTGTGCACAGAGTGGTGCCGTTCAGGAGCTGGACGGCAGAGCGCGAATCCTCTCAGGGAAGAGAGAACAGGCCCCCGAGTCCCTTAACTCAGAGTCCGCCAAGAGGGGCTAACCGAGTAGCACCATGCTGGCGTTGCGGAGAGAATCACTCCATGATGGCGCGAAGCACAAGTTACCTCTGGATTGGTGCAGGTGATAGACCAATGCTGCTCGGCAGAAGGTGGATGGAGAAGATCCAGTGGAAGTGGGAAGATTTCACCCCTCCAGCGATTGAAGCCCTCTGCGCTCAGAGGCAAAGCAAGCCCTCACCTGAGGGTGGACCCAGCACCAATGAGCTGACCAGCACGGCACCCGAGACACAGACCGCCCAGCACGACTGCGTGGAGATGATCCAGCTGGGACGACCCAAACGCACCTTCCAGGCTCCAGTGGCAGGACTCAGGAGGGAGAAAATCGGATCCAGCAGCGACTTCCCAACTGCGGAAGCAGAACCCGGGGAGAAGAAGATCGGCGCAGTCAACATTGTGGACGAAGAAAAGATGGTGCCCGCACCATAAGGCGATGCCCTGAAGACAAAGATGGCCACGGCCAGATCACGAGGTGCAGCGTTGACAGAGCAACACATGGCACCAAACAGAGAAGAGGATTGGGGTAAAGCAAGCAAGGCTCACTTAAAGGAGGCCTGCAACCCACTATAGTTAAAGGGACAGTTCCACACAATTAAGCAATGTAGCAAGAATTGTAAGTTAGAGACTAAAGGTGTAATGGATTATGTAAAGTGTGTAACTGACCATGTAAAATGTGTAACCAATAATTGGAAATGTATACATGCAACCAGCGAGGAAAAGTTGCGCGATCGCGATTGGACTCTAGAGTGTCCATCATAAGTAAGGAAAAGCCATGCGATGCAGGATTCCCACCACACGCAGCCAATGCAGCGGGCAGACACCCATCGGGTGCACACAGATCTAGCAAGCTACCCAATGCAGTAACCTGCGTCCCAGGAACCAGAGTCATGCACTACAAAGTGTGGCCACAAGCAGCCAACACACGAGAGTTGCTAAACAAGTGACTTCAGCAGGGCAAAGGCACCAGTGGTGATATCATGCCCTGGGTCGGCTCCATCTCTCAGGCAATCAATGGTACCAACTGCCATGAGCCTGAAGGAGCAGACTGCACTAAGGCCCTACCCCTAGATGTAGGGTCACCTGCCACTGTTTCCCCAGAGGAAACAAGCACCAGTCAGGATATCAAACCAAGCGACGCTCAGGCCAGCGAGTCAGCGGTTCCCTGTGCACTGCTCGACGACAGTTCCTCAGGGAGCAGCTGGGACCCAGGGCGTAAAGAAAGGACGGGTGGGTCACAGACATCTGTGAACCTGCCTGACGCTAGGAACCATGGTGACAGCCCCGAGAGTAGCCTACACGAGCCAACTGGCTTCCCACTGCCAGCACCGAGCACTGAACTGCCGCAGGACTGCAGGGACACCACCCAGCAGCTCCAGAACTAGCTTGTCCTTATGCACCAGTCACCGCATCGACAAGACACCTAACGCTCTTGTCGCACCATGGAAACCCTAAAAAAAAATATGCAAAACCCACTTACCTGAACGTGTGTGTACATGAATGCCAGAAGCCCCCGCCACACCAACGTAGGAGGGAAGGGGAGAATGGAGTGGTCAGGAAAACACACATACACACACACACACAAACAGCAACCAGCAGCACGCTACTGCACCAACTACCCACCCAAGGTTGAACCGACCCGTTGGAGGTCTACCAGAGAGAACCCACATAGAGCTAAGCCCAGAGCATAAGTGATGCAGAGGTGATTCGCACTGAGGGTTCAGGGGGAGTGATGTCATGTCATAACTAATAAAGGACTAAGGTCACTACGGTTCAAGTACAACAGACTGCCTCGTGGAGTCATTGTTAGAGCATCTAAGGACACAACACAAATGACATCCTTTGTGACGGTGACAAAGGCAAACTATTCATTCTCATCCTTTTTGCAGTTGAGCACTATATCCTTCTCCCACATCTCTCCAGCATCGTCCAGCTGGGTGGAATTGAACTTGCCTGGTTCCATTGTTATCTCTCAAATCGTAGCCAGGGAATCACCTGCAATGGCTTCTCTTCCTGCCCCCACATCATTACCTCTGGTGTCCTGCAAGTATCTATCCTTGGCCGCTTCCTATTTCTCATCTACATGTTGCCCCTTGGCGACATCATCCAAAAACACAGCATCAGTTTCCACATGTACGCTGATGACACCCAGCTCTACCTCATGACCCCTCCACGGTCTCTAAATTGTCAGACTGTTTGTCCAACATCCAATTCTGATGAGCATAAATTTTCTCCAATTGAATATTGGGGTGGCCAAAACCATTGTTTTCGGTCCCCGCCACAAACTCTATTCCCTAGCCACTAACTCCATCCCTCTCCCCAACTTCTGACTGAGGCTGAACCAGACGTTTCGCAATCTTGGTGTCATATTTGACCCTGAAATGAGCTTTCGACCACATATGCGCAGCATAACTAAGACTGCCTATTTCCACCTCCGTAACATCGCCCATCTCCACCCTTGCCTCAGCTCATCCGCTGCTGCAGCCCTCATCCAGGCCTTTGTTATCTCTAGACTTGACTATTCCAACGCACTCCTGGTTGGCCTCCCACATTCTATCCTACGTAAACTAGACGTGATCCAAAACTCGGCTGCCCATGTCCTAACTCGCTCCAAGTCCCACTCACCCATCACCCCCTGTGCCCACTGACCTACGTTGTCTCTCAGTTAAGCAACGCCTCAATGTCAAAATTCTCATCTTTATTTACAAATCCCTCCATGGCCTCGCCCCTCCCTATCTCTGTCATCTCCTCCAGCCCCACAACCCGCCGAGATGTCCGCGCTCCTCTAATTCTGCCCTCTTGAGCATCCCTGATTATAATCCCTCAACCATTGGTGGCTGTGCCTTCTGTTGCCTCGGCCGCAAGCTCTGGAATTCTCTGCCGCTCTACCTTTCTTTCCTCCTTCAAGATGCTCCTTAAAATCTACCTCTTTGACCAAGCTTTTGGTCACCTGTCCTAATTTCTCCTTATGTGGCTCGATGCCAAATTTGTGTCTCATAATACTCCTGTGAAGCACCTTGGGACATTTCACTATGTTAAAGACACTATATAAATACAAGTTGGTGTTGCTGCTGGTTTCTGGGTTCAGTGTGTTTTGGACTTGCTGCTGGTCCCACTGAGCAGATCAGAAGAAGCGCTCATTGAAGAAAGTCACTACATTGCAACAATCTCAAGCAAACAGCACTAAAACAGGAGGCATTGTTCAGTGTTTGAAGGTTTGGTTCCCTGATGTTGAATAATGGCCAATTCTCACCCCAGCTCCATGTTGCTATGCTGCTGCTCGATATTTATAGGCTCCGGCACCATATGTCTGTTCCAGCTCCTTGTGTATTTTCTTATGCTTGGACAACTGATAGTTCACAATCAGCTTGTAACTTTCTCACTGGGGCTGCTGCCCTTTCTGATTGCAGGGTGGGGATTGTGGAGCTGCCCCACAATTGCTCTCACCTCACTGCTGGACCCTGCTGGAGACAGGCTGTGAGGGAACATCATTCATTCCAGCTGGGCTCTTGCTTTAAATAGTAAGAGATAATTAAATGTATTATTGTAGATCTGAAAATGACATTGATGCTAACCGCAGAACTTTTAACTGTCTGTTTTGGGTATAGCCCTCGACATATTGAGTGCTTGTGTCAACAGGCAGTCCATGATTTGTTGGTGAGTGTCCCTTGTTTAATGTGTGGCTGGGTGAGACATCGTTGTTTCATTTCAGGGACCTGAGTTTGGATGCAGTCCAGACAGATGGGCTGAAGATTTCCTGTTACTGGCTGGGAGTTGAATGTATTTGGGACAGTTCCAATTCAGTTGCTGCTGGTTGAGTTGCCAACACACAACTGCTCTGAATCTGTCAATCTCAAACACATGGATGCTGGTAGGAAATTAGAACTGTCACTGCCGAGCTCTGGTGTATGCGTTTCTGAAATTGATGGTAAGGCACATAGTTGGATCTGTGTAGAGGAAACATTACCCAGTATTTGAACTGTGCTATACCTGACTAAGACTGTCATTCCTCGATACTGGTATCTCTCATTTGATTACAAAAGCAAAGTTACTCTAAGTATACAAAAGCAAAATATCGCGGATGCTGGAATCTGAAATAAAAACAGAAAATGCTGGAAATCTCAGCAAATCAGGAAGCATCTGTGGAGACCTTAACATGTCAGGTCGATGACCCTTCGTCAGAACGCAAAGAACTCAAAGTACAGGTAGAAAGTCCCTAAACTGGAAACCTCGGGACCGAGGCCATTCCGGTTTTCGGGTACTTCCGGATTTCGGAGAAGAAATCTGAGGGGAGTACGTGGGTCAGGTGGGCGTCAGCTCGGGTCACACATGGGTCGAGTCGGCTCAGGTCACATGTGGGTCAGGTGGGCATCAGCTTGGGTCACACGTGGGTCAGGTCAGGTCAGCTCGGGTCACACGTGGGTCAGGTCAGGTCGGCTCGGGTCACACACGGGTCAGGTGGGCGTCAGCTCAGGTCACACGTGGGTCAGGTGGGCGTCAGCTCGGGTCACACGTGGGTCAGGTGGGTGTCAGCTTGGGTCACACATGGGTCAGGTGGGTGTCAGCTTGGGTCAGACATGGGTCAGGTCGGCTCGGGTCACACGTGGGTCGGCTCGGGTCACACGTGGGTCAGGTCGGCTCGGGTCACACGTGGGTCGGCTCGGCTCAGCTCGGGTCACATGTGGGTCAGGTGGGCATCGGCTTGGGTCCCACATGGGTCAGGTAGGCATCAGCTCGGGTTACACGTGGGTCAGATCGGGTCGGCTTGGGTCACGTGGGTCAGGTGGGCGTCGGCTCGGGTCACACGTGGGATTGCCTAATGACACGTGGGTCGGTGTCATTAGGCAATCCGAAAGACTCAGGAGCAGGTCTGTATGTACCCTGTATTTGCGCTGGTTTTCGGAACAGATTTCCGGATTCCAGATGCCGACTCCTGCAATCTGCCCAATATCCGTTTTTGGAACAATTGTGGTTTTTAAAACTCTGGATTTCTGGCATTCTATCTGTATAGATGGAAATGGCAGAGAGAGCTGCAGTAGGCTGCCTCATACATACTGGTAAGATGCAGGCTGACATCTGTGATTTAAGCACTGGACAACTTACAGTCTGGCTTGAGCTGGCCAGGGGAGGTTGCTTGCCCAGACACTCAGGACATGTTGCTGTTACTCAGGCAGACAGTAAGGATGCAGTGTTTGGTGATCATGGTATACCCATATCCTCACTGTCTGATTGCAGTGTTTGTTATTCTCTCCTTGTCTTGTCTTCTTGCTCACACTGCAACTAATGATTGTTTTTTAGTTTGAAGCTGAGTTCAGTTCAGTTTAATGTGTCACAAAACTGATGTCCCGTGAGTTCTGTGCAGGCAGCACAAATTTAAATATGTGTTTTATCGGAAACTATCAAACTTATTTTTCATTACAATTTATCAGTTACTAGGTAGCATGAGTATGAATGGATGCTGCCAGTGGGTTACAGATGGTAATCCCATCCAAACATTTTAGCATCTGAATGGTTTGACTTAATCTCCGACCATATCTGAGTATCAGTATAAGAACATAAGAAATAGGAGCAGGAGTCGCCCATGTCAGAGCATTTCACAAATGGAGAGGTGCACATCAATCGGGAGGCTAAAGGGAAGGTCAAAGGGCAGAGGGGGCAGGGGATAACCGGACATCTGGAGTGAGAGATGTCGAGAGGGCAAGGAATAAACAGGTATCCGCAGTGAGAGGAGTAGAGGGGGCAGGAAATTAGCAGTAGTTCAATGAGAGGTGGACAGAGGACAGTACTCCAAAGTCAGAGGAGTAGAGGGATTAAACTGAGACTAATGGTTGGAAAAGATTCCCAGATTTATGGAGTGTGTCCACACAGGGATTTGTAGACTGGGGTGAGAACCTTGATATCAGTTTGCTGGAGAGTTGGGAGCCAGTGGTGAGGACCTGGGGCTTTGTAAAGGAAGGGTCTCAGGCCACAGAGTTCTGCATTCAGTTAAGTTTGTAAAGGGGGAAGATGGAGAGGAAGTTGTGAGAAGGGAATCCTCAAGATTAAGACAAGGATAAGGGGTTCAGTAACAAAAGGTGTAGGTGTAAATGGGCAGAGTTCCAGAGGATTTACTGATGGACCAGATGCGGGGTTTAAAGCTCAGATCAGGATCAAATAGAACATCAAAAGTTACATATCAATGCCTTTGCTGTGGGTATGCACCTGAGAAGCTTGTACGACATGCTAACATTGAGTCGGAATAAACTTTGGCTGATCTTGGGATTTGATGCTGAAAGGCTTTTGGATACCCCGGAGTCAATAGGAGTAAGGGAGTGGTAGAGTAGTAAGGGATGTTATTGTACAAGTGGAGGCAGATCATCTGCTTGCAGATGATGTTACTGAGGGGTAGAACGTTGATTATGGACAGGAGGGACCAAGAATGGAGTCCTGGGCACACCAGAAGTTATTGTGCAGGTATAGAAGGTGAAATCATAGGAGAAGCCATATGACGTACTGAAGAAGTTAACAGTAGTGAAAGTGGATGGTTAGTGGTAGTTTGTATTGCAACAAAGGATTGTTAATCCTTCAACAATAACTTCCGCATGATTCAGGCCTGAGTAGCTTATTCAACAACAAGTTTTATTGTATTTTGACTCAATACTGTTATAATACAACTGTCTCAGATAACATTAAATGATAAGCAAGAAATACAAGCAAGTAATAAAACCTGGCTCCTAGACCCCAGATTGATCAGACCCAACTCTCTACGTTGCCTGTACGGTGTAGACTTCCGATCATCCCGAGGATTCTAACTTTCAAAGGGGTGAAAGTTCTATTTTTATACTGTTCGGCTGCCTTAGGCAGCATGTACTCATCTTTTGTTCTTATCTTCTAAATTACCTCATCATTCGAGCTCTGCTATAGTGGACTATGAGATGGTGGGGCCTCGTTCTCTTATCTTAGCTGGAGACACAGTCTGTACCTCTAGTACTAGTTACAAGCGAGTGTAGTTTTCCATGTTGGGTATGTGGGTCTCCTCGCAGCCAGCTTTCTTATCTAGGTAAGGATTATCTCTTGACCTAGGAGTTACAGGTAAAGGGGACATTGATCATTCTCTGTTTCAAAATGTTAATGCAAAGCTCACTAGGTTACTTGACCATTTAATCTACTTTAAAATATTCTAACAAGCAGAAATATGAGGGAATGGTGCGGAGACTGAGACATATCAGACAGTGGAGATGAAGGGAATTGTCAGTTATGTCAACGGTTGAAGAGGTCAAGAAGATACAGCGAGCAATGGCACAGAAAAGCTGGATATTTGTTGATGTTGTGGGCTGGACATAAACTGGATTGGAGGGACACAGTGAGTCATGACAGAAATCAGCACATAGGTGGCAGCATGTTCAAAGACCATGGAAAGTGGTAGTTTGAGAAAATAACAGGATCAAAGGTGGGCTTTTTAAGAATGGGGTAGTAATGGCGGATTTGAAAGGGATGAGATGGACTCTGAAGATAGGGAGAGGTTGATAATATCCGCAATTTGGAGTCAGAAAAAGGAAGTTGGGTCGTGAAAAGACTGCACAGTTGCTGCATTATAGTGCACTGTCAGCTACTCAGTATCAGCAATAATTTTCTAATGAAATATCACCACTCGAGGTGTAGGAGAAACTGCAAAATTAAATTTTTTTAAGTGTGCCTCAAGGATTCCCCTCCATCTCTATTAAATGTAACTGTAAGAAGGGCTCAGGTGGAATCTGCTTTGAGCTAAATCTGGAGCTGGCATAAGCCATTAGCTTGCTTGTCCTCTTCATGTTGAGTGCACTCTATTTTGCATTTTTATTTTTTTCTGAATAAACATAAAATCTAGCATGGCATTAGTGTGTAGGAACAAAGATCCTGCAGAATTCACTGGGGGATTGTTGTGCAAACCACGTTGAGTGTAGATAACTGCAGTACACAAATGGCTATGTAGTCAGGAGTTTATTTGTATCAATGAGACATTCAGGAGAGGTAAGATTTTTAAAACTTGGGAATTGAGTACATGAGCAGGAATACATTATTGCATTAATAGAGTCGAGGAGACAAATGTCCTCTGTCACCTTGATATGAGCTGCTAGGAATAAGCATCTTGCAGAGATGGGATTATAGGTAGCTGAAGGAGGCCCTGAAGTGCCTAATCCCTGCCATACTGATCACAGGCCTGCAATCCTCTGGGAATGTTAGCCCTGCAGTGGCAGCTGCTGATGCTGTGACAGGAATGCTAACTCCTATTAGTCTAATTATCCCACATCCATGAGCTGTTTGCCAATTCCAACTGTTCATCACCAGACAGTTTCTTTGTGGACAACAGGAATTTCCTAAAACTCATTTCACTGATTGCCTCAGACTGCTCATTGCCTGCTGGGTGAGTGCTGTCCATTCAGGATGGTGGCTGTATTTATACCCAGAAAAACTGAGTGTGACTGACACATTCTCGTGGTGTGTGGCTCTCAGAGGCTCTTTCTCCTCTACCTACCTCCCGTACTCTATATCTCTGTTTAGCTGAGTGTTTTGGCACATTGCTAACAGCAGGACTGATTATTGTAGCAGTACAAATCAGGCAAATACATTTCTGATGCAATTGCTCTAAAATAGCAGTACTCGCAGTGTTTTAAATGTGGATCCTGACGGGGTTTAGACCCGGATCCTGATGTGATTTAGACCCAGATCCTGATGGGATTTAGACCCGGATTCTGACATTTATTCCTGGATTCTGACTGTGTTTAATACTGGATTCTGATTATGGGTCAGATTTTCCTGTCAAATAATGGCGAGGCTAATGGCGCTGGCTGTTATTTATGTGCAAATGGTACAGCAACTTGTAGCGAGGAGTAGATGCATCGTTAAACTTGAAATCCAAAAGCTGCTGTTCTAGTGGCATATTTCTGCCGGTAGCTTTATGAAAATGGCATTTTGCTGTCTGCCTCCCCCTTGAAATGCATTGAATGTTTTGAAGTTGCTGTATTTGCACTGCAGCTATGAGCTAAACTCACCACGGAAAGTTAAATCTTGTCATTTCAGGTGTAAGTACCCATTTAATGATAATTATTGCCAATTAACCTCTCTGGTACTGAAAATTAACTATTACAAGAACACAGTCACATTCCTTCAGGGAATCGTTGTTGGTGATTTAAAAAATGTCAAATTTAATTTTTTTTAACTTTTTGTTTCTGACTCTTTTTTCTCTCTCAATCTTTCTTTGCCTCTCTTTATTTCTCTTTCTTTACCTGATTTGCCATTGAATTCACCCACTCTAATTTACACTTCCTTCTTAATCCTTGCAC
Organism: Pristiophorus japonicus; assembly: GCF_044704955.1. Taxonomy (NCBI): domain Eukaryota; kingdom Metazoa; phylum Chordata; class Chondrichthyes; family Pristiophoridae; genus Pristiophorus; species Pristiophorus japonicus. Next base: position 38,869,475 of record NC_091992.1, read on the forward strand.
TGTTGATTTCTCAATCCTTCAATCTGCTTAATTATGAAGATACCCTTTTAGTCTCACAGGCCCTGTTTCCCTCGCTGCGCCTTATCAGCTTGCACTTTCAGCAACTTGCCAAGCAAAAAATTTAAAAACCTAAATGTGGCTAGTTAGCAAGTCTAACTAACAGCAGATGTCATTAGATGCCCTGCTACAGCAAAATCTAAGCCAATGTTTAGATCTGGATTGTGACCGTGTGTAGACCTGGACTGTTTCAAATTGATTCTGATGGTGCAGATCCAGATCCACAGTGTTCAAGTCTGGATTCTGACAATATTGAAACTTAAATACCATAGACGCATCCCCAGGAGAAGGACATTCCCACGGCAGAGATTGGGTTATTTGCCCAACTCTTGCCCAGTGAATGTCCTTCAAACTCTTACACTTAGTAAAAGCAGGCGTATCGCCTACTTTTACCAGCGTAAGAATTTTAAAAGATAGAAAAATTCAATTTCATCACTAATTTTTTTATTTAAAAACCCTGTCCATGAAGGTAAGTTTATTTTTAACCAAATTAAAAAAAATTTTCCTAAAGCAGTTAATTTAATTCAATTAATTTTAAATATGTGAGGTGTTTTTTAAATTTTTTTTGTGTTTTTGTGTTTTTGGGGTATTCTCATTGATAATAATGGGAGCTCGTACAAACAGAGCTCCCATTATTATCAATGAGAATACTCATGTTCATTGGTGGTCCAGGCCCACGTGATCCCAGGATGCGCTTATGTTACTGGGATGCGTGGGCCCATACACTGGGCTTCACATCTAGGCCTCGGACCGCAAGTATACATTCCTCCGGGACCACCAGGTACTTTCATTTTAAAAAATTCAGTCGAAGGCTTCTGGATAATTAGTAGTTTTATCTATAATTTTTGGGCCAATCTCTGCTTAAATCAGCAACATTGCATTCTATCTGTCGCTTTTTTCCCCATTCTACCATCTTATCAATATTCCATTGCAACTTCTTTTGGTTGTTAAAATTATTTACTAAGCCTTCTATTTTGGTATCATCTTTTAATTTGAACACCACTTTCTATAGTCCTATATCCAAATCACTTATGTACACAGTGTAGGAATCACCACCTCTACCCATCCTGGGAAATCGCCCTTAATCATCAGTTTCTTCTCTTCCAACCAGTTTTCAATTCAATTTCCTACCCTTCCTCCGAGTTCAGTACCCAATAGTCTCCTGTGTAGTAACTTGTCACAGACATTTTGAATGTCCAAGGACACCATATCCACTGCATTTCCCTCATCCACCATATGTGCCCCCCCCCCCCCACCACCACACAGAAACCTATCAGCTTTGTCAAGCAGGATCTTCCTTTCTCATTACTTTCTCTTCTTCTGGATAGTTAGTAGTTTTATCTATAATTATCCTCCAGTGCTCCAGCACATTCTCAAGGAACCCTGAAATACTCTGCTATTTCTTTCTCTATTTCCCTCAGGATCCTTAGACATATCCCAAAAGTTCCCAGCACTGATTCTTCCTTTAGCTTAATTAACATCCCTAATACTTTTATTTCATATGTTATCATATCTCTCATTTTGCTTTTAACCCAATCAGGATTTACTTCCTTCCCATTTACCTTCTCTTTTGTGAACATTGATGCAAAATACTGGATAAGTATCCCTACCAATTTCCGTTTATCCTCTACTAACTCAATGGGGTCCGACCTCACATTTAACAATTCTCTTTTTAATGATATATTTGTAGAATATTTTAAGGTTCCCCCCGGCTCCTCCCCCCCCAAATTGAGATTTTCTCCTCATTACTTTCCTTATTCCTCTCAAATTCTTTCCTTATTTTGTCATATTCTCTCACAGTAATCATACCTGTAGGCCCCATATGCCCTCCTCTTTAATTTTAGTTCAGTTTGTTTAAAAATATCCCATTGTTGATCTACAGTCCCATCTGCCAGTTTCTCTTACCTCCTCATCTCAGCAAACTCACTTCTCACCTTTCGAAAAGCTGCTCAATTCAATCTGGTGCCTTTGTTTTTGTACTAACTTTTTCCCTCTCTTTAAATCTTAAACCTTATCGTATGGCCTCTAATCCCATTGTGCACACCCACATTTAACTCTTCTACTTGATCTATTTTGTCACTCATCACTAGAGCTAGCAGCACCTAACCCCTTTAAGGCATAGAAACATACTTCTTGAGGAAGGAGTCTTACACACATTTTATGAATTCCATGTTCTTTCTCTGTTTACTCCTTTTGTGTCCCAATCAATGGGCTCAATTTTCCCGGGTCATTTGCACTGTTTTTTTTTGGCACGTGCTGTTTTTTTTGGTGTATGTATTTTTTCAGTTTCCCCCTGCGATCTGTGCTGGCGTTACTGACTTAGTTATGATTTTTCTAGGCCAGTTTTTTTTGACATCATGTCTGCGCTGGTTTTTATAATTTTTTGCAGTTTGGCCAAAATGTTTTCCTCCTGGCCACTCGCGAAAAATCTTCTGGGCACTTAAGAAAACCAGGCCATATTGACAAATCGGTGCTGAAAGACACCATTGTTTTTAATCGAAGATTTCGGAGGGAGTCAAGAACACTCTAAAAATCAATAATAAAGGTCAATTTTTTAAAAAACCGTCAACGTAGTAAATGGAAGTTTGTTGGATTTCAGAAGTTTTCTCTTTTTTTACTCACTCACACGCCAACACTGAACGTCTTGAAGCAGGGCTAGAGGGTCATAGCTTTGGCCAGCAGAATCGGCCCCGTGCCCAGACACGGGCTCGGGGCTCGGCTGGAAAACAAGCCCGGGGCGGGGGGAGGAGAGAAAGAGAGAGAGCGAGGTGCCGATCGGAAGGCTTATGCAGACTGAGCCCAGGGATTGAGGTGACGATCGGAAGGCTTCTAAAGACTGCAATAAGAAGAGGGGAGCAGGGGAAGAGATAGAGAAGGGGAGAAGTCACAAGACTGCAATTAGTTAAGGGGGGGGCGTTGGGGTGGGAGAGAGGACACAAGATCTTGGGTGATTTTTCTTGAGTTCCAAAAGTTGTGTTAAGAATGGAACAAATAATAGAAATGATTCAGTTTTAATGTAAAATATATTTTATTCAAAAGTTTAACAAACAGTTCTTTTGTATTTAACTTTAATACAAGAATAATTTTATCAAACTTTACTTTAAGATCACTTTTTAAGATCACTTACAAACCTTTAAACTTGTAAATTTACATAACTTAGAAAAAACTAATTTGAGAACAGTTACAGCAGTAACAACAACAATAACAACAGCAGCAGCAAAGAAAGGCTGCACCCACCCATCTCTCCTCCACCTTATTTTAAGACCGCCTGCTGCGCTTGGTCTTGGACACCCCACCACCCCTGCCCACAGACAGTGACGCAGTGTTTCTGGGCTTGGTACAAAGCTTATTCTTTCTAAGATCTCGGGTACTGCGCACTTGTTGAGTGGGGTCGGTGGCGGCAGGCAGCAAGTTGGAGGGCCCAGGCGGCAAGTTGGCCCTTCAGAGGCTGGTGTGGGGATTGGAGTGGGAGTGGCAGTTGATTCTGTCAATGGGTGTGGGGTCTGGGCGTGTTCCCTTGTTGCAGCAGCTAACTCGAGCATGCCGTCCCTCATGCGCCCTGACAGTGTCTCAATGACCTGCAACATTCCCTCCCCCTTGTTGAGCAAAACTGTCTCAACTACCTGCAACATTCCCTCCCTCATGGTCAGTGACAGTGTTTACATTATCTCAGACATTCCCTCCCTGATGGTCACTGACAACACATAGAAAATAGGTGCAGGAATAGGCCATTCTGCCCTTCAAGCCTGCACCACCATTCAATATGATCATGGCTGATCATGCAACTTCAATACCCCATTCCTGCTTTCTCTCCACACCCCTTGATCCCTTTAGCTGTAAAGGCCACATCTAACTCCTTTTTGAATATCTCTAACGAACTGGCCTCAACAACTATCTCTGGTAGAGAATTCCACAGGTTCACAATTCTCTGAGTGAAGAAGTTTCTCCTCATCTCGGTCCTAAATGGCTTACCCCTTATCCTTATACTGTGATCCCTGGTTCTGGACTTCCCCAACATCGGGAACATTCTTCCTGCATCTAACCTGTCCAAAGAATTTTATATGTTTCTATGATATCCCCTCTCATTCTTCTAGATTCCAGTGAATATAAGCCTAGGCGATCCAGTCTTTCTTCATATGTCAGTCCTGCCATCCTGGGAATCAGTCTGGTGAACCTTTGCTGCACTCCCTCAATAGCAAGAATGTCCTTCCTCAGATTAGGAGACCAAAACTGCACACAATACTCAAGGTCTCACTAAGGCCCTGTACAACTGCAGTAAGACCTCCCTGCTCCTATACTCAAATCCCCTCGCTATGAAGGCCAGCATGCCATTTGCTTTCTTTACTGCCTGCTGTACCTGCATGCCTACCTTCAATGACTGATGTACCATGACACCCAGGTCTCGTTGCACCTCCTCTTTTACTAATCTGTCACCATTCCGATAATAATCTGCCTTCCTGTTTTTGCCATCAAAGTGGATAACCTCACACTTATCCACATTATACTGCATCTGCCATGCATTTACCATTCACCGAACCTGTCCAAGTCTCCCTGCAGCCTCCTAGCATCCTCCTCGCAGCTCGCACTGCCATCCAGCTTAGTGTCATCTGCAAACTTGGAGATATTACATTCAATTCCTTAGTCTAAATCATTAATGTATATTGTAAATAGCTGGGGTCCCAGCACTGAACCATGTGGCACTCCACTAGTTACTGCCTGCCATTCTGAAAAGGACCCGTTTATTCCCACTCTTTGCTTCCTGTCTGCCAACCAGTTCTCTATCCATGTCAATACATTACCCCCAATACCATGTGTCTTAATTTTGCACACTAATCTCTTGTGTGGGACCTTGTCAAAAGCCTTTTGAAAGTCCAAGTACATCACATCCACTGGTTCTCCCATGTCCACTCTGTCATGTATGTAACCTTCATGTAACTGTAACCTTCATAACACTGCATACTGTATACACCTAAGAAATGCACACCTTGACCACAGGGGGTGAACTTGTGGGTGACAGTCCTCATCTGGTCATCCAGGTATATAAAGGGAGGCTCCACGCAGGGTCATCACTTCTTGGTCCTGTGAATAAAGGTTCAGGTCACAGAGTGACCTTGTCTGCAGAATGTGCCTCATGTGAATTTATAGTACTGTGTATAGACATTACATTTGGCGACGAGAAACGGGAATCAACGACTCATGAGAATGGCCACCGGTAGCATAGAGAAACGGTACTGTGTTGGTGAGGACTGGGATGATTTCGTTAAGAGGCTCCAGCAGAGGTTTGTCACGAAGGACTGGCTGGGAAATGCAGCGGCTGACAAGCGAAGGGCGCATCAACTGACCAGCTGTGGACCGAAGATGTATGAGCTGATGAAAGACCTGCTCGCACCTGAGAAGCCAGCGGACAAAATATTTGAAGAGCTCAGCAAACTGATCGGTGAGCACCTCAAACCGGCGAGCAGTATACACATGGCCCGACACCGATTCTATACACACCGACGTCAGGAAGGACAGAGCATACCGGACTTCGTTGCGGACCTTCAGCGCTTGGCCAGCCTCTGTAAGTTCACAGACGCCTGCAGCGGGGAGATGTTAAGGGATTTCTTTATTGAGGGCATTGGTCATGCCGGGATTTTCAGAAAGCTAATTGAGAACAAGGATTTGACCTTGGAAGTGGCGGTGTTGATGGCTCAGAACTTCATGGCGGGGAGGAGGAAACCAAGATAATATATGCGCACAACTCTGCTTCCAACGTGGTGATGGATCAGGGAGTTAACATTGTAAATGCGACTCAGAACCCCGCAGGCAGGCAAGGGCAATTCGACACCACCCAGGCAGCAACAGACTCTCGAAGGGGTCCTCAACAGAGACAGTGGCAGGTTGAATGGACATTTACGCCATCACGGTGGACTATGCGTCCCAGGATTGGGCCATTGACACCCATTAACAGAGTGCTCAAGAGTAATCAAAGAGACAATCAGAGAGGAATGCCTGGTAACAGCCCTTTTGTTCACAACGATCTCAGCTCATGCTGGAGGTGCGGGGGCAGACATGCTGCAAAAGCCTGTAAGGTTTCAACAATTCATCTGTAGAAATTGTAATTTCAGTGGACATTTAGCCAGAATGTGCAGGAAGCCCACAGCGAGCCTAATTTACGAGGCAGATGAACCAGAAGAGGGGTCTGCAAGGCAGGTTGATGCTTGGGACAAGCAATTGATACTAAAGTTTGGTGGGTTCATGTGGCAAACATCCACAACTCATATACCAAAATGCCACCTATGATGATGAAAGTCCTATTAAACAGCATCTCAGTATGCATGGAGCTGGACACAGGGGCCAGTCAGTCACTTATGAGTGTCCAATAATTCGAGAAACTATGGCCACTCAGAGCTAGCAGACTCAAACTAGAACGCATCGACACACAATTACGGACGTACACCAAAGAGATCAGTGCTCGGCAGTGCAATGTTGGTGGTCACATATAATAGATCAGAGAACTGGCTGCCACTCTGGATTGTCCCGGGAAATAGTCCCGCGCTTTTGGGGAGGAGCTGGCTAGCCAAGATGAACTGGAAATGGGGGGATGTGCACGCCATTTCATCTGTGGAGCGAAGTTCATGCTCACAGGTCCTACAGAAATTTGAGTCACTATTTCAACCTGGTGTCGGGATTTGCAAAGGTACCAAAGTAGTGATACGCATCACCCTGGATGCCAGACCAGTGCACCACAAAGCCAGAGCTGTACCATATGTGATGCGGGAGAAAATTGAGAGTGAGTTGGACAGGTTGCTAAGAGAGGGCATAATTTTACCCGTCGAATTCAGCGACTGGGCAAGCCCTATCGTCCCTGTCCTAAAAATGAATGGCTCAGTCAGGATCTGTGGCGACGACAAGGCCACTATCAACTGAGTGTCACTACAAGACCAATACCCGCTTCCGAGAGCAGAGGATCTTTTTGTCACGCTGGCAGGCGGCAAGCTGTTCACCAAGTTGGACCTCACTTCAGCCTACATGACCCAGGAACTGGCCGAAGAATCAAAGCTACTGACCACCATCACCACGCACAAGGGGCTGTTTGTCTACAACAGGTGTCCATTTGGCATTCGATCAGTGGCTGCTATCTTTCAAAGGAATATGGAAAGCCTGCTCAAATCCATCCCTGGAACAATCGTATTTCAGGACGACATCCTTATCACGGGTCGAGACACCGAGGAACACCTCCACAACCTGGAGGAGGTGCTACGCCGACTGGAGCGGGTAAGCCTGCGACTAAAGAAGTCCAAGTGTATGTTTTTGGCCCCAGAGGTCGAGATTTTGGCAGGAGGGTTGCTGCAGACGGGATCCGGCCTACTGAATCCAAATCGGAGGCGATTCGTCGTGCGCCCAGGCCCGGCAACACGTCGGAGTTGCGTTCATTTCTGGGACTCTTGAACTATTTTGGGAACTTTCTGCCTAACTTAACCACATTGTTAGAGCCGTTACACGTGCTCCTGCATAAGGGTTGTGATTGGCTTTGGGGGGACTGTCAGGAACAGGATTTCAATCGGGCGCAGAACCTGCTTTGTTCTAATAAGCTGTTGACTCTGTACAACCCATGTAAGAAATTGGTTTTGACATGTGATGCATCATCCTATGGGGTTGGGTGCGTGTTGCAGCAGAGTAATGATGAGGGCCAACTCCAACCTGTGGCTTATGCCTCCAGGTCGCTCTCCCAAGCAGAAAGGGGAAATGGGATGATTGAAAAGGAAGCACTCGCATGTGTCTATGGGGTGAAAAAGATGCACCAGTACCTTTTTGGCAGAAGGTTTGAGTTAGAAACAGACCACAAGCCGTTAGCATCCCTGTTGTCAAGACAGCAAAGTTGTCAATGCCAATGTGTCAGCTCGCATACAGCGATGGGCTCTCACGTTGGCTGCGCGTGACTACACCATACGGCACCGGCCAGGCACCGAAAATTGCACTAATGCACTCAGCAGGCTTCCACTGGCCACCACTGAGGGGGCAGCGGAGCAAAGCGCTGAGATGGTCATGGCTGTCGATGCTTTTGACAGCACAGGCTCCCCCATCACAGCCCGCCAGGTCAAAATCTGGACCAACAGAGATCCCCTCCTATCCTTGATTAAGAAATGTGTCCTGACTGGGGATTGGGCGTCCGCACACGGAGCATGCCCCGAGGAGGTCAGACCGTTTCACAGACGGATGGATGAGCTCTCCATTCAAGCCGACTGCCTACTATGGGGCAGCCGGGTAGTCATGCCCCAGAAGGAAAGGGAAGCATTCATCAGGGAACTCCACAGCGAGCACCCAGGCATCATGCTAATGAAGGCCATTGCCCGGTCACATGTATGGTGGCCGGGAATTGACTCAGACCTGGAACACTGTGTTCGTAGGTGCACGACGTGTGCCCAGCTGGGCAGTGCCACCAGGGAAACCCCACTCAGCCCGTGGCCGTGGCCCACCAGGCCATGGTCACGTATTCACGTAGACTACGCAGGCCCGTTCATGGGAAAAATGTTCCTCATTGTTGTTGATGCGTACTCAAAATGGATCGAGTGCATCATATTGAATTCGTGCAGGACATCCACCACTGTGGAGAGTCTGCGTGCGGTCTTTGCAACCCACGGCTTGCCGGACATCCTGGTTAGCGACAATGGCCCGTGTTTCACGAGTTATGAATTCCGGGAGTTCATGTCGGGTAATGGCATCAAACATGTCAGGATGGCACCGTTCAAGCCGGCTTCCAATGGCCAGGCGGAACGTGCGGTCCAAATCATAAAACAGGGCATGCTCCGGATTCAAGGACCCTCCCTTCAATGCCGCCTATCGTGCATCCTGCTGGCCTATTGGTCCCGACCACATTCGCTCACGGGAGTCCCGCCCACGGAACTACTCATGAAACATACACTTAAAACTCGGCTGTCCCTCATTCATCCTGTCCTGTCAGACATTGTTGAGGGCAAGCACCAGTAGCAAAATGAGTGCCATGACCGTAACTCAAAGAGGAGATGTATCGAAATCGATGACCCTGTATTTGTTCTTAATCACGCTTTGGGGCCCAAGTGGCTTGAGGGTACTGTAATTGGCAAAGAGGGGAATAGGGTCATAGTGGTCAGACTTAACAATGGACAGATATGCCGCAAACATCTGGACCAAGTTAAAAAAAGGTTCAGCATGGACACTGAGGAACCTGAGGAAGATCATGAGATGTTGCCCACACCACCGCCAGTGAACGAGCAATAAGAACATTCAGCAGCATGCACAGTCCCTGCGGCCAGCCCGGACAAGCCGGAATCACCACAGGTGACAGAGACGTATGCTAAGGCTCAACAACCAGAGCCCCAACTGTGGCGCTCCACGAGAGAGTGTCGACCGCCTGAAAGACTTAATCTTTGACCCCATAAGACGTTGGGGGGGGGGGGGGGAGGTGGTGTCATGTATGTAACCTTCATGTAACTGTAACCTTCATAACAACACTGCATACTGTATACACCTAAGAAATGCACACCTTGACCACAGGGGGTGAACTTGTGGGAGACACTCCTCACCTGGTCATCCAGGTATATAAAGGGAGGTCCCACGCAGGGTCATCACTTCTTGGTCCTGTGAATAAAGGTTCAGGTCACAGAGTGACCTTGTCTGCAGAAAGTGCCTCGTGTGAATTTATAGTAGTGTGAAAGGACATTACACACTCTACTAGTTAAATCCTCAAAAAACTCTAGAAGATTTGTCAAGCATGATTTCCCTTTCATAAATCCATGCTGACTTGGACCGATTCTGTCACTGCTTTCCAAATGCACCGCTATTACATGTTTAATAATTGATTCCAACATTTTCCCCACCACTGATGTCAGGCTAACCGGTCTATAATTCCCTGTTTTTTCTCTCCCTCCTTTTTTAAAAAGTGGTGTTTCATTAGCTACCCTCCAATCCATAGGAACTGAACCAGAATCCATGGAATGACCACCAATGCATCTACTATTTCTAGAGCCACTTCCTTAAGTACTCTGGGATACAGACTATCAGGCCCTGAGGATTTATCGGCCTGCAGTCCCTTCAATTTCCCTAACACCATTTCCTGATTAATAAGGGTTTCCCTCAGTTCCACCTTCTCGCTAGACCCTCGGTCCCCTAGTATTTTTGGAAGGTTATTCGTGTCTTCCTTAGTGAAGACAGAACCAAAGTATTTGTTCAATTGGTCTGCCATTTCCTTGTTCCCCATTATGAATTCCCCTGATTCTGACAGCAAGGGACCTACATTAGTCTTCACTAATCTTTTTCTCTTCACATATCTATAGAAGCTTTTGCAGTCAAATTTTATGTTCCTTGCAAGCTTACTCTCATACTCTATTTTCCCCTCCTAATTAAACCCTTAGTCCTCCTCTGCTGAATTCTAAATTTCTCCCAGTTCTCAGGTTTGCTGCTTTTTCTGGCCAATTTATATGCCTCTTGGATTTAACACTTTCCCTAAGTTTCCTTGTTAGCAACAGTTGAGCCACCTTCCCTTTTTTATTCTTACACCATTCAGGGATGTACAATTGTTGTAGTTCATCCATGTGATATTTAAATGTCTGCTGTTGCCTATTCACCATCCACCCTTCAAGTATAATTCTCCAGTCTATCCTAGCCAATTCATATCTCATACCATCAAAGCTTCCTTTCTTTAGGTTTAGGACCCTAGTCTCTGAATTAACTGTGTCACTCTCCATCTTTATGAAGAATTCTACCATATTATGGTCACTCTTCCCCAAGGGGCCCCGCACGACCACATTGCTAAATAATCCTCTCTCGTTACACAAGACCCAGTCTAGAGAGGCGGGAGTCGAGAGAGGCAGCGGCCTATAAAAGGCTCAGCAGTCCGGGGAGCGTCGAGAGAGGCGGGAGTCGAGAGAGGCAGCGGCCTATAAAAGGCTCAGCAGTCCAGGGAGCGTCGAGAGAGGCAGCAGCCTATAAAAGGCTCAGCAGTCCGGGGAGTTGAGAGAGGCGGGAGTCGAGAGAGGCAGCGGCCTATAAAAGGCTCAGCAGTCCAGGGAGTTGAGAGAGGCGGGAGTCGAGAGAGGCAGCGGCCTATAAAAGGCTCAGCAGTCCGGGGAGCGTCGAGAGAGGTGGGAGTCGAGAGAGGCAGCGGCCTATAAAAGGCTCAGCAGTCCGGGGAGCGTCGAGAGAGGCGGGAGTCGAGAGAGGCAGCGGCCTATAAAAGGCTCAGCAGTCCGGGGAGCGTCAAGAGAGGCGGGAGTCGAGAGAGGCAGCGGCCTATAAAAGGCTCAGCAGTTCGGGGAGCGTCGAGAGAGGCAGCGGCCTTTAAAAGGCTCAGCAGTCCGGGGAGTTGAGAGAGGCGGGAGTCGAGAGAGGCAGCGGCCTATAAAAGGCTCAGCAGTCCGGGGAGAGTTGAGAGAGGCGGGAGTCGAGAGAGGCAGCGGCCTATAAAAGGCTCAGCAGTCCGGGCAGCGTCGAGAGAGGCGGGAGTCGAGAGAGGCAGCGGCCTATAAAAGGCTCAGCAATCCGGGGAGCGTCGAGAGAGGCGGGAGTTGAGAGAGGCAGCGGCCTATAAAAGGCTCAGCAGTCCGGGGAGTTGAGAGAGGCGGGAGTCGAGAGAGGCAGCGGCCTATAAAAGGCTCACCAGTCCGGGGAGCGTCGAGAGAGGCAGCGGCCTATAAAAGGCTCAGCAGTCCGGAGAGCATCGAGAGAGGCGGGAGTCGAGAGAGGCAGCGGCCTATAAAAGGCTCAGCAGTCCGGGGAGCGTCGAGAGAGGCGGGAGTCGAGAGAGGCAGCGGCCTATAAAAGGCTCAGCAGTCCGGGGAGCGTCGAGAGAGGCGGGAGTCGAGAGAGGCAGCGGCCTATAAAAGGCTCAGCAGTCCGGGGAGCGTCGAGAGAGGCGGGAGTCGAGAGAGGCAGCGGCCTATAAAAGGCTCAGCAGTCCGGGGAGCGTCGAGAGAGGCGGGAGTCGAGAGAGGCAGCGGCCTATAAAAGGCTCAGCAGTCCGGGGAGCGTCGAGAGAGGCGGGAGTCGAGAGAGGCAGCGGCCTATAAAAGGCTCAGCAGTCCGGGGAGCGTCGAGAGAGGCAGCGGCCTTTAAAAGGCTCAGCAGTCCGGGGAGTTGAGAGAGGCGGGAGTCGAGAGAGGCAGCGGCCTATAAAAGGCTCAGCAGTCCGGGGAGAGTTGAGAGAGGCGGGAGTCGAGAGAGGCAGCGGCCTATAAAAGGCTCAGCAGTCCGGGCAGCGTCGAGAGAGGCGGGAGTCGAGAGAGGCAGCGGCCTATAAAAGGCTCAGCAATCCGGGGAGCGTCGAGAGAGGCGGGAGTCGAGAGAGGCAGCGGCCTATAAAAGGCTCAGCAGTCCGGGGAGTTGAGAGAGGCGGGAGTCGAGAGAGGCAGCGGCCTATAAAAGGCTCACCAGTCCGGGGAGCGTCGAGAGAGGCAGCGGCCTATAAAAGGCTCAGCAGTCCGGGGAGCATCGAGAGAGGCGGGAGTCGAGAGAGGCAGCGGCCTATAAAAGGCTCAGCAGTCCGGAGAGCATCGAGAGAGGCGGGAGTCGAGAGAGGCAGCGGCCTATAAAAGGCTCAGCAGTCCGGGGAGCGTCGAGAGAGGCGGGAGTCGAGAGAGGCAGCGGCCTATAAAAGGCTCAGCAGTCCGGGGAGCGTCGAGAGAGGCGTACTTGTGCAGCTCCAGCTGAGAGAAGGCAAAAAAGAAGTAGAAAGAAATCAAAAGGTGACGTCACAGCCAACGTGGTAAGTGATTGGCTGCTGATTGGTGAGTAGTTTTTCTTTTTCTTTATTAGTCAGTAACTTTTAACATTGTTGTCGGCAATTTAAGTGTATCTAAGGGTTAAGTCATGGCAGGACAGCTCGGTCACGTGATATGCTCCTCCTGTACCATGTGGGAACACGGGGACAACACCAGTGTCCCTGACGACTACATGTGCGGGAAGTGTGTCCACCTCCGGCTCCTGACGGTCCGCGTTGCGGAGTTGGAGCTGAGGGTGGATTCACTCTGGAGCATCCACGATGCTGAGAATGACGTGAGTATCACGTGTAGCGAGTTGGTCTTACCGCAGGAGAAGGGTCCACAGCCAGCGAGGGAATGGAAGACCAGCAGGAAGAGTAGTGCAAGGAAGGTAGTGCAGGGGTCCCCTGTGGTCATCCCACTGCAAAACAGATACACTGCTTTGAGTGCTGTTGAGGGGGATGACTCATCAGGAGAGGGCAGCAGCAGCCAAGTTCATGGCACCGTGGCTGGCTCTGTTGCACGGGAGGGCAGGAAAAAGAGTGGGCGAGCGATAGTGATAGGGGATTCAATTGTAAGGGGAATAGATAGGCGTTTCTGCGGCCGCAACCGAGACTCCAGGATGGTATGTTGCCTCCCTGGTGCAAGGGTCAAGGATGTCTCGGAGCGGGTGCAGGACATTCTAAAAAGGGAGGGAGAACAGCCAGTTGTCGTGGTGCACGTTGGTACCAATGACATAGGTAAAAAAAGGGATGAGGTCCTACGAAATGAATTTAAGGAGCTAGGAGCTAAATTAAAAAGTAGGACCTCAAAAGTAGTAATCTCGGGATTGCTACCAGTGCCACGTGCTAGTCAGAGTAGGAATCGCAGGATAGCTCAGATGAATACGTGGCTTGAGCAATGGTGCAGCAGGGAGGGATTCAAATTCCTGGGGCATTGGAACCGGTTCTGGGGGAGGTGGGACCAGTACAATCCGGACGGTCTGCACCTGGGCAGAATCAGAACCAATGTCCTCGGGGGAGTGTTGGGGAGGAGTTAAACTAATATGGCAGGTGGATGGGAACCAATGCAGGGAGATAGAGGGAAACAAAAAGGAGGCAAAAACAAAAGACAGAAAGGAGATGAGGAAAAGTGGAGGGCAGAGAAACCCAAGGCAAAGAACAAAAAGGGCCATTGTACAGCAGAATTCTAAAAGGACAGAGGGTGTTAAAAAAACAAGCCTAAAGGCTTTGTGTCTTAATGCAAGGAGTATCCGCAATAAGGTGGATGAATTAACTGTGCAAATAGATGTTAACAAATATGATGTGATTGGGATTACGGAGACGTGGCTCCAGGATGATCAGGGCTGGGAACTCAACATCCAGGGGTATTCAACATTCAGGAAGGATAGAATAAAAGGAAAAGGAGGTGGGGTAGCATTGCTGGTTAAGGAGGAGATTAAGGCAATAGTTAGGAAGGACATTAGCTTGGATGATGTGGAATCTATATGGGTAGAGCTGCAGAACACCAAAGGGCAAAAAACGTTAGTGGGAGTTGTGTACAGACCTCCAAACAGTAGTAGTGATGTTGGGGAGGGCATCAAACATGAAATTAGGGGTGCGTGCAATAAAGGTGCAGCAGTTATAATGGGTGACTTTAATATGCACATCGATTGGGCTAACCAAACTGGAAGCAATACGGTGGAGGAGGATTTCCTGGAGTGCATAAGGGATGGTTTTTTAGACCAATATGTCGAGGAACCAACTAGTGGAGAGGCCATCTTAGACTGGGTGTTGTGTAATGAGAGAGGATTAATTAGAAATCTCGTTGTGCGAGGCCCCTTGGGGAAGAGTGACCATAATATGGTGGAATTCTGCATTGGGATGGAGAATGAAACAGTTAATTCAGAGACCATGGTCCAGAACTTAAAGAAGGCTAACTTTGAAGGTATGAGGCATGAATTGGCTGGGATGGATTGGCGAATGATACTTAAGGGGTTGACTGTGGATGGGCAATGGCAGACATTTAGAGACCGCATGGATGAACTACAACAATTGTACATTCCTGTCTGGCATAAAAATAAAAAAGGGAAGGTGGCTCAACCGTGGCTATCAAGGGAAATCAGGGATAGTATTAAAACCAAGGAAGTGGCATACAAATTGGCCAGAAATAGCAGCGAACCTGGGGACTGGGAGAAATTTAGAATTCAGCAGAGGAGGACAAAGGGTTTGATTAGGGCAGGGAAAATGGAGTATGAGAAGAAGCTTGCAGGGAACATTAAGACGGATTGCAAAAGTTTCTATAGATATGTAAAGAGAAAAAGGTTAGTAAAGACAAACGTAGGTCCCCTGCAGTCAGAATCAGGGGAAGTCATAACGGGGAACAAAGAAATGGCGGACCAATTGAACAAGTACTTTGGTTCGGTATTCACGAAGGAGGACACGAACAACCTTCCGGTTATAAAAGGGGTCGGGGGGTCTAGTAAGGAGGAGGAACTGAGGGAAATCCTTATTAGCCGGGAAATTGTGTTGGGGAAATTGATGGGATTGAAGGCCGATAAATCCCCAGGGCCTGATGGACTGCATCCCAGAGTACTTAAGGAGGTGGCCTTGGAAATAGTGGATGCATTGACAGTCATTTTCCAACATTCCATTGACTCTGGATCAGTTCCTATGGAGTGGAGGGTAGCCAATGTAACCCCACTTTTTAAAAAAGGAGGGAGAGAGAAAACAGGGAATTATAGACCGGTCAGCCTGACATCGGTAGTGGGTAAAATGATGGAATCAATTATTAAGGATGTCATAGCAGTGCATTTGGAAAGAGGTGACATGATAGGTCCAAGTCAGCATGGATTTGTGAAAGGGAAATCATGCTTGACAAATCTTCTGGAATTTTTTGAGGATGTTTCCAGTAGAGTGGACAAGGGAGAACCAGTTGATGTGGTATATTTGGACTTTCAGAAGGCGTTCGACAAGGTCCCACACAAGAGATTGATGTGCAAAGTTAGAGCACATGGGATTGGGGGTAGTGTACTGACATGGATTGAGAACTGGTTGTCAGACAGGAAGCAAAGAGTAGGAGTAAATGGGTACTTTTCAGAATGGCAGGCAGTGACTAGTGGGGTACCGCAAGGTTCTGTGCTGGGGCCCCAGCTGTTTACACTGTACATTAATGATTTAGATGAGGGGATTAAATGTAGTATCTCCAAATTTGCGGATGACACTAAGTTGGGTGGCAGTGTGAGCTGCGAGGAGGATGCTGTGAGGCTGCAGAGCGACTTGGATAGGTTAGGTGAGTGGGCAAATGCATGGCAGATGAAGTATAATGTGGATAAATGTGAGGTTATCCACTTTGGTGGTAAAAACAGAGAGACAGACTATTATCTGAATGGTGACAGATTAGGAAAAGGGGAGGTGCAAAGAGACCTGGGTGTCATGGTACATCAGTCATTGAAGGTTGGCATGCAGGTGCAGCAGGCGGTTAAGAAAGCAAATGGCATGTTGGCCTTCATAGCAAGGGGATTTGAGTACAGGGGCAGGGAGGTGTTGCTACAGTTGTACAGGGCATTGATGAGGCCACACCTGGAGTATTGTGTACAGTTTTGGTCTCCTAACCTGAGGAAGGACATTCTTGCTATTGAGGGAGTGCAGCGAAGGTTCACCAGACTGATTCCCGGGATGGCGGGACTGACCTATCAAGAAAGACTGGATCAACTGGGCTTGTATTCACTGGAGTTCAGAAGAATGAGAGGGGACCTCATAGAAACATTTAAAATTCTGACGGGGTTAGACAGGTTAGATGCAGGAAGAATGTTCCCAATGTTGGGGAAGTCCAGAACCAGAGGTCACAGTCTAAGGATAAGGGGTAAGCCATTTAGGACCAAGATGCGGAGGAATTTCTTCACACAGAGAGTGGTGAACCTGTGGAATTCTCTACCACAGAAAGTTGTTGAGGCCAATTCACTAAATATATTCAAAAAGGAGTTAGATGAGGTCCTTACTACTAGGGGGATCAAGGGGTATGGCGAGAAAGCAGGAATGGGGTACTGAAGTTGAATGTTCAGCCATGAACTCATTGAATGGCGGTGCAGGCTAGAAGGGCCGAATAGCACCTATTTTTCTATGTTTCTATGTTTCTAGGATGGCCTGCTCTCTAGTTGGTTCCTCGACATATTGGTATAGAAAACCATCCCTTATACACTCCAGGAAATCCTCCTCCACAGTATTGCTACCAATTTGGTTAGCCCAATCAATATACAGATTAAAGTCACCCATGATAACTGCTGTACCCTTATTGCATGCGTCCCTAATTTCCTGTTTGATGCCATTCCCAACCTCACTACTACTGTTTGGTGGTCTGTGCACAACTCCCACTAACATTTTCTGCCCTTTGGTGTTTTGCAACTCTACCCATATAGATTCCACATCATCCACACTAATGTCCTTCCTTACTATTGTGTCAATCTCCTCTTTGACCAGTAACGCTACCCCACCTCCTTTTCCTTCCTGTCTGTCCTTCTTGAATATTGAATACTTCTGGATGTTGAATTCCCAGCCTTGGTTACCTTGGCGCCATGTGTCCGTAATCCCAATTACAACATATCCGTTAACAGCTATCTGCGCAGTCAATTCATCCACCTGATTAGGAATGCTCCTCGCATTGAGACTCAGAACCTTCAGGCTTGTTTTTTTAACACTCTTTGACCTTTTAGAATTATGTTGTAATGTGGCCCTTTTTGATTTTTGCCCTTGATTTCTCTGCCCTGCACTCTTGCTTTTCTCCTTCTTACCTTTTGCTTCTGCCCCCTTTTTACTTCCCTTTGCCGCCCTGCATAGATTCCAATCCCCTGCCTTGTTAGTTTAAACCCTCTCCAACAGCACTAGCAAACACTCCATGTAGGACATTGGTTCCGGTCCTGCCCAGGTGCAGAACGTCCAGTTTGTACTGGTCCCACCTCCCCAGAACCGGTTCCAATGTCCCAGGAATTCGAATCCCTCCTCCTTGCACTGTTCCTCAAGCCACATATTCATCTGAGCTATCCTGCAATTCCTATTCTGACTAGCATATGACACTGGTAGCAATCCTGTGATTACTACCTTTGAGGTCCTACTTTTTAATTTAACTCCTAGCTCCCTAAATTCACCTTGTAGGACCGCATCCCATTTTTTTTTACCTACATCGTTGGTACCTATATGTACCACGACAGCTGGCTGTTCACCCACTGCTCCAAGCCATCCTTGACCCTTGCACCATACCATTCTGGAGTCTCGTTTGTGGCTGCAGAAACACCTATCTATTCGCTTTACAATAGAATCCCCTATCACTGTAGCTCTCCCACTCTTTTTCCTGCCCTCCTGTGCAGCAGAGCCACCCCTGGTGCCATGGACTTGGCTGCTGCTGCCTTCCCCTGATGAGCCATCTCCCCCAACAGTACCCAAGGTGGTGTATCTGTTTTGGAGGGAGATGACTGCAGGGGACCCCTACACTACCTTCCTTCCATTGCTCTGCCTGATAGCCGGATAGGGAATGGGTAATCGTGTAATCTTTACCTGCTGTGTGACCAACTCACTCAACATGCTATTCACGACATCCTCAGCATCGCGGATGCTCCAGAGTGAATCCATGCGCAGCTCCAGTGCCGCAATGCGGTCTGTCAGGAGCTGCATCTGGATACACTTCCTGCACATGTAGTTGTCATGAAGACTGGAAGCGTCCCTGACTTCCCACATAGCACAGGAGAAGCATGCCATGGATCTGGGCTCTCCTGTCATCACTTAACCCTTAAATTAACCTAATTGTTAACAATGCCAAAGGTTTCTTACAGATCAGAAAAGAAAAAGAAAAAGATTAAATACTCAGCAATCCACCAGCCAATCACTTACCCCCTTGGCTGTGACGTCACACTTTGATTTATTTTTACTTCTTTGTTTACCTTCTGCCCCTACACCAGCTGGCCTCCTCCGACTACTGGGCCCCCTTTTATGGGCCTCGCTGCTTCCGACCTGCTCCGCTCTGACCTCCTCCGGCCTCCTCCGCTCCTCCGGCTCCTGCTCTTTTTATACTGCCTGCTCTTCCGACTCTCCGGCTCCCGCTCTTTTTAAACTGCTCCTCCGACTCTCCAGCTCC
Source organism: Pristiophorus japonicus (assembly GCF_044704955.1). Taxonomy (NCBI): domain Eukaryota; kingdom Metazoa; phylum Chordata; class Chondrichthyes; family Pristiophoridae; genus Pristiophorus; species Pristiophorus japonicus. Next base: position 38,888,353 of record NC_091992.1, read on the forward strand.
CACTCTTCTTAAACTGCTCCTCTGACTCTCCGGCTCCCGTACTCTTTAAACTGCCTGCTCCTCTCCGGCTCCCGCTCTTTTTAAACTGTCCGCTCCTCCGACTCTCTGATCCTCCGATCCTCGTCAGAAGTTAATTCCTCGCCTACCTCCGGCCCTCTTGCTCCTTGGACTCCTGGCGCCCCGAATGGTGTCATTTGATACCAATCTTCTGTTCCCCATTGAATTGCAGTTTGTTAATCCTCACGTATTCACATATTTACTTACAAAACTGGGCTCAGAGCCTCTGCAAAACTATCTGGTTAAGGAGCTGAGATCACTAAGGTTACATAACCCCATGCTTTCTACACACTTATATCTGCTGGTATGCATGGAGATTGACATTTCACAAATTGAGTCAGCAGACCCACATGATTTTCTATTCAGTAAAAGAAATCCTGTGGGCATGTTGACCTCCATTATGCACTTATGTAAAATATACACTTCAGAGTTTGGTGTCTCTTTGCACTATTCAGAAATAGGACACCAGATATTGCTCCAAGTATTAGCTACAGTATTTTTTGGGTAAACAAAACAAGATACAAAACAGCAAGACAAAAATTTCACAGCATGTGCTAAATTCACTGATGATTTCCATGGCTGTGGAATTATCAAGCACTGCAGGCTTGACTATAATAGTAGTGATCACAGGCCTGGACAGTCAGCAGTAGAGATCAAAATACTAAACCTGTTGTGGGGTAGGATAGGCAGTAGAGTTCACAGTCCTGGACCAGTTGTGGGGTAGGATAGGCAGTAGAGATCACAGTCCTAGACTAGTTGTGGGGTAGGATAGACAGTAGAGATCACAGTCCTGAACCAGTTCTGCTCCGAATATCTATGTGTTGAATTCAGGAAATCATTGCAGTGATACAATTTGTGACCTTGTTGAGATAAAGATATTGATCCCACGCCTGACATATTATAATGTTGCACATGGGTGGACATCAATCTGAAACTGTTGTGATTTGGGTACTTGGTACAGAATTGGTTATCGGGTTTTGTATTCCTGATACAAACTGGAGCAACAAAGTTTCCCGGTGGCTGTTTATCAGTGTTGAGGCTCTTTTCTCCTGTTTGTCTTGAGTGGAGTTGGAATTTCTTCATCAGCATAAATTGCTGCATTATGAAAATAGAAACAGTGAAAGCAGAAAAACGTAACTTCAAAGCGTTAAGCTTTTTGTGTCAGCGATGCGGAGAACCACAAGTATCTGGATAATTTCTACAGCTATGTATTATAAATGTAGTAAATGTGAGAGCACATTCCCATGTGAGGTACTCAGAATAACTCAATTCTGTGTGCTTGTGGGTTACCGAATCAGACAGGTTTGAGATAGAGATTATATCCCGCAGTTCCTTTTATGTTGTCTCTGAATATTTCTTTTAACCCTATTCCTTCTGTGAGGTAAAGGTCCCACAGGAAAGAAATGAATTGACTATAGTAAATTGGTTTGAATGGATAATCCTACAAAAGTATTCAAATAAATATTTGTCATGATACAAAGCCAGTATGTACCCCTAAAAGACAAAGGCTCCACTTGTGTAGTTAAGCGACTATGGTCAATAACTGAGGCAAAATACAGTATCAAACTAAAAGAAAATGCTGACATAAATGCAAGGAAACATGAAAATCCAGAGGATTTGGAGAGCAATAAAAAGCAACAAAGGGATACAAAGAAAGGAGTGAGAGATGCAAAAAGGGATTATGAAAAAAACCTTGCATATATTAAGAGAAAGAAATGGTAAAGCAGAATGTGGGCCCATTAAAGACAAATGCGAGGGGCTCTATAATGGACAATAAGGAAATAGTAGACTTGTTAAATGAGTACTTTGTATCCGTTCTCACATTGGAGAAAGAAATCAAAATATCAGCGGTACAAGGGAACCAAAAAATAAGTCAAGCAGAGCAACTTAGTTCCTGGACCTGTTGCTTTCCATCCTAGAGTATTAAAGAAATAGATGAAGAAATTGCAGGTGTGGTCAAAAATTTTCAATGTTCTTTAGGTTCAGGAATTGTGCCTTTGGATTGGAAAATTACAAATGCCACTCCATTATTTAAGAAGGAAGGGAGAGAGAAACTAGGTAATGATGGACTTGTCAGTTTAACGTCAGTTGTCGGAAGTTACTGGAATCCACCATCAGGGACAGAGTGACTGAGCACTTGGACAAGTATCAAAGAGAGTCAGTATGGATTTGGGAAGTTAACAGAAAAGAACATTGGGTGAAGTGTAAAACGGGCTGCTAATGTGTTCTTGCCCATTTTGCACTAATGCCCAAGATTAATTTCTGCCCCATGAAGTCAGCGGACAGGGTGAAGAGTTTTTGGTGAGAGTCAAATAGCAAAGGATAATAATGGGCCCAGCATGGAACCCTGGAGTACTCCTAAGGAGACTGAGCAAGGGTGGGAGAAGATGTAATTGAAGGACCTCCAGAACCAGGGGTCACAGTCTAAGGATAAGGGATAAGCCATTTAGGACTGAGATGAGGAGAAACTTCTTCACCCAGAGAGTGGTGAACCTGTGGAATTCTCTACCATAGAAAGTTGTTGAGGCCAATTCACTAAATATATTCAAAAAGGAGTTAGATGAAGTCCTTACTACTAGGGGGATCAAGGGGTATGGCGAGAAAGCAGGAATGTGGTACTGAAGTTGCATGTTCAGCCATGAACTCATTGAATGGCGGTGCAGGCTGGAGGGGCCGAATGGCCTACTCCTGCACCTATTTTCTATGTTTCTATGTTTCTATGACCTATACTGGCTGTTTCCAGTTGGATTTGTCGGGGAGGACGAAAACCCCCTCATTTTACCCAGAAGGAAAAGAGCTGTGGGATCTGTCTGTGCTGCAATGTGAATTGAAACCGAGATGGTTTGACCTTGGCAGAGCAGTGATTGGACGGGGGAGGACACCGGAGGGCCAATGGTGGGACAGAGTCAGCCTGAAGCATGGGGCTTTCAAGCCAATGGGAGAGCACTTGCTCAAAAACTGTGGGACTGACTCATCGCCATTATCGGGCTATTGTCTTCCCCATGTTTATACTATGGAGGGAAATTATGCAGACCTTCAGAAAACTAGGGAACCCAAAACAAACCAAGGGCCTACACAATGGCTAAAGGAGGCCAACCCAATCAACACCTACTCAAACCTTGAGTAGGTTAGGAAAACTGAGTTGGAGGGAAATTATGCAGACCTTCAGAAAGCTAGGGAACCCAAAGTAACCCAAGGGCCTGCACAATGGCTACAGGAGGCCAACGCAATCAACACCTACTCAAACCTTGAGTAGGTTAACATCAGTGGAAAAAACCCGTAATAATCTAAAACTGCTGCATTTTTCAAAATCACAAAGCCCACCAATGGGAAAGATCGATTTCAGCTCAAGAGGTGGACTGGATATCTGGCTATAAAAAGGGGTTTCTGACCCAGTGTGTGTGTGTTCTGCTCTCGTGATCCAACAACCAGCAAGCCTCTCGACACTGAAGGAAAACCAGTGTCTGAAGATCGAAGAAACAAACCACCAGACTGCAAAAGGCACAGTAGTGAGTATAACCTCTGGTCCCCAGAACTCCCAACTCAGTTAGGCCAGGAAAGGTGCAAGGTTGGACATTGTACTGCTAAACTTGTGTAAACATTTTTGTTGTGTCTGTTTAGTGGGATTTAGGGGGATTGTTTTGTTGGTGTATTGCTGTTTGTTGAGATACACCTTGTCAAATAAATTGGAAGCCTAAGTTCCTCTTGGAATCACCTTGTCTCAGTTCTATTGTATTACATCTCCTGATCGTGAGTCTTATGTCAGAACAGTGTAAGGGAAGCTAGGAGCGCCTCGAAAATGCTCAACTGTGTGTCACAGGCTAGGGAAGAAGGGATTAGGAGTGATTGACACTCACAGGTGCCTCACAGGCTAGGCATAAGCTGTGGGGACGCACGAGTCTCAAAACCCCCTTCATAAGCTGTGTACACAGTCGCTCCAGGGGTGCTCTTGCAGCACTCAGGGTACCTCACAGGCCAGGCATAAGCTGTGAGGGCAGAAGCTCAGAGAGAGACACCCATGGCACAACAACACTCCCCGAGAACCCCTTACAGAACATGGTGACCGCGGCAGGACATAAGCAAACAGGAGATGTTAATATAACAGATGAGGTGATATGAGAGGAAACTAAAATGGAGGAGAGAATTTCCTCATACATTTTTGGCAAAGTGAACCTCACCAAACCTTGGGTGCAAGCCCTCACACGGGCAGAGCGCCAAGTGGATGCTGCTGCCCAGTGGACAGCAGGGAAGGACCACAACCGCAGGGTGGAAAAGGCCATTTGGCTTATCTGCTTCACCCGCCAAGTCCGAAAGCTCGACCAGCGGGTGAAGGACTTGGAACAGAGTCTTCAGAAATCAGAGGAGCTCTCTGCTATCCAGGCTGCGGTTCGGGACAACCTGCTGGCCGAATTAGCTGAGGAGCAGCAAGGGAAGAGGCAGTTGGAGGAGACCTTCCGAAATAGCCAGGACTATCTTCAGTGTCAGGTCACTGAGGCCAAGGGTAGTGAGGGGTCCCTCTGGGAACAGAACTCTCGGTACACCCAGAAAATTTGGGAACTAGAGAATAAATTAAAAGACGTACAGGCAGCCTATAAAGTGGCCAGTAGCAGTGAGTTTGCAGATCATGGTCCCTGCCAGGAGAGGATTAAAACTCTCACCCACGCTCTATCCCAGGCAAAGGGGATGGTCGCCCTGATAGGACCTGGAGGGTCCACAGGGGGCAAAGGAGAGTATTGGGGAGTAGAGGAGAATCCAAAGGCAAGAGACGCCCGACCACCTCCTGAGGTTTGTCCGGTGGGGTACTAGGAGGAACGGGGCACGCAGGTAGTAGCATACCCAGGGCTGGGGGCAGGACCAATGTGTCCTGCTCGGCAGCAGGGATGTGAGGCTCCCGTCGAGGGTCAGTTAAGGGCTGGATCAGGCGACCAGGCACTGTCTGCTGCACCGGGTATGGTAGGACAGCCGGAGGTAGAGGGACCAGCGCAGAAAGATCCTGAACCAGGGCGGATGTGCCTGGTCAGGCAGCGCAAGTACGGTCCTCCACAGGCAGGTGGCCAAGGTCAGGGAGCGCTGGAGAGCGATTTTATTATTCCCCATGGAGTTCAATCACTCAGGGCCATGGTGGCCCTTTTGACCAAATTCACACGCAGCGGGGACCCGTCTATCCACTTCATGGAAGTGATGCAGGCAGGGGAAATTAATGGGTGCGACGAGGAAGAGACAGCCAAGCTGCTGCTCTTCTCTCTGGACAGCAAATTGTACCAGGCCCAACCGGCAGAATGCCGGAGGGGGCAGCGCACATTTACTGAGGTCCAGAGGGCCGTCCTTGAGGCTATGGGCTTTGATGATGGCAGTCCTTTCGAACGGGTCGAAAGGACAAGGCAGCTCGCAGGGGAAACCCCGAAGGCGTTTGCGGACAGGCTGTGGGTGGTATACCACGCAGCCTGTGGGGAGCTCCTCGACCGGGCGAATCTTTCCGCGGTACAGACTGGCCGCTGGCTGAGGATGCTGGTGGCAAACTGCTTGCCCCGGCTCAAGGCCAGGGCAGAATTGTGGTTCGATTCCCGGGACCCCAACCTCACCGAGGAAGCAGTGGTCAGGCAACTGGCACTGGTCCAACGGAATGGAGGAGGGAAGGAGGAGAAAACCTCCAAAGGTCGGGTAAATGAAGTAAAACCCAACTCGATTCCCAAAAGGGAATGGCACCAGGAGGGTGGCCGCTCGTCTGATAAGGAGGGAGTGTGCTAGGGTGCGGGAAAGCTGGGCATTTTAAAAGGGATTGCAGGAGCCCAGTAAAGAGATATGGGGGGAGAAGTCCTTCAGGAGCCATCCAGAGTGGGGGAAGTGGAGGGAGCTCCTCACCATCCCTTGACGAGATAGTAGCTGCAGTGAGGACAGCGCTGGAGGGGACTGGGAAGGTAGCCACGGCAACAGGCAGGGAAGCACCAGCAACCCTGCCAGTTCAGAGGCCGTGACTAGCCCAGACCCAGCCTGCATACCTGTACCCACTAGAATACAACCCCTGGGGACGACCCTGGGTCAAGATGGAGGTTGAGGGTGTATTGGGTACTTACCTTTTGGACACTGGTGCTTCCAGCACGATAGTCCATTCGGAGGACCCTGCAACCTCACTTCTATCAAACGGGGTGCTGTATCAACTAGTTGGGTTCACAGGAAATGAGAAGGCTGGGTTTTTCTCAGTCCCACTCGCAGTTCGTTTAGAAGCACTCCAAACACAATGGAAGTGCGTCCTGATGAACTGGGAGCAGGTGGGAAAAGGGATCTTGGGGGCTGATTTCATCATCGCTCGCCAGATCCTAGTAGACTTGAGGAATCACTGTCTATGGGGTACAGTGGGCACGGGAGCAGAGGGAGAAGTCATGGTTATTGATAAGAAACAGGGAAAAGGGACTCTGTGTACAATGAAGCCAAAAGGGGGTTACGACCTGGAGGTTCTGGTCAGTAACACCCCGGCCAAGTACCGGGTCTATGTGCAAGCAAATCTTGCAGCATTTGCCACCCATAAACACGATTGTGGGAGAGTCACAGGAGTGGAGGTTAGAATAGATGGGGATCCCATGTCCCACCCGCAAAAGCAGTATGGTTTTTCCCAAGAGGCAGAAGCAGACTTAGAGATAGCTTTAAGCTCACTTGTCGAGCAGGGTGTTTGAGACCCATAGCCACCCATGTCAACTCCCCGCTTTGGCCGGTTAGGAAACTGGACAATTCTTGGAGGGCTACGGTGGATTATAGGTTGCTCAATAAAAACATCCCAGCTTGTGCCCCCACAGTAGCGGCGGTTGCGGATCTGATAGGGGAAATCCCTGCATCCGCAACCACGTTCACAGTGTTGGACATATCCAACGGGTTCTGGTTTATCCCTGTACGGAGGGAAGACCAGTACAAGTTTGCCTTCACCTTCCGGGAACAGCAGTATACATGGAGCTGCCGCCCACAGGGCTTTCATAATAGTCCCAGCATTTTTCACCAATGCATGGCGAACTGCTTAAAAGGCTTCAGCCAACCACACCAGCTGGTCCAGTATGTGGACGACCTGTTGTTGTTCACAAACAGCAGTGAGGAACACGGTCCACTGCTGGCCGAACTGCTGGTCTGACTGAAGGAAGGGGTTTTAAAGTTAACCCCAAGAAAGCCCAGATAGGTCTAGGAGAAGTAAAATTCCTGGGCCTGACGATAAGGGCAGGAGAAAGGGCCATTGATGAGGCTAGAAGAAAGGCAGTGCAGGAACTCCCTGTCCCTAGGGATGTGTCGGGGGTAAGGTCTTTCCTGGGAATCACTGGCTACTGTAGGGACTTCATCGAGGACTATGCAGCCACTGCCGCCCCTCTGCTCAGACTCCTACAGAAGGGGGTCGAGCGGGAATGGGACGAAAGCTGTGAGGCTGCATTTGTCCGTCTTAAGAGAGACCTGCAGGTAGCACCAGCCCTTGGGGCAATTGATGGGGGGGAGGAATTCTTCCTGGAGGTGGCAGCCAGTGGCGACAGCTGAAGTGCAGTGTTGCTCCAGGAGCGAAAGGTCAGCTGAGACCAGTGGTGTACTCCTCCAGGGTCCTCACGGAGGTAGAAAAGGGATACTCCAATTGTGAGAGGCACTTGCTTGCCACCCATTGGGCAGTAAAGAGAGCTCAGATCTTTACCGGAGTATCCCCCATTACACTCCTCACCCATCATACCCTGACGCAGATGCTGTTGGATGGGAGGATTAAGGACGGAACAGTGAGCAATGTTAGAATCACTCGCTGGACCCTCCTCCTCTCCCAAATAACTTTAAAGGTCAAGGGCCTCTGCGAGCCCAGGCTCGCAACAAATTTAATCTATCCAGGGCAGCCGCATAGATGCTCTGTGGTGGGGGTATGGGACATCAACTTTGGATTTCGGGCAGGGATACACCCCGCGAGATCTACGTTGATGGCTCCAGTTCAGTGACCGCGGGTACAAGACTCACGGGCTGCGGAGTTTGGGCTCCCAAGGCAGGCGGAACACTCGGCGGTGATGTATGTGGTCACACACCCCGAGGAATTCCCTACCCCATACACGATTTGCTCAGACAGCATGTTCACTTGCAATTCATGTGCAGAGTATCTACCGATTTGGTCATGCCGGGAAGCCCCTTGTGACCAAGTCCCTGCGAGAAAAGATCGTGGCTGCAGTGGGAGAAACTGGGGAAGTATATATCCATAATGTAAAGGCCCACTCCAAAACTGAGCCACGGGGGGAAGGTAACCATCAGGCAGACCTGCTGGCAAGGGAAGGTGCTCGTACAGGTCGCCCATGGGACCCATACGAGGCAGGCAGGATAGCAGCAGCAAGAAGCAAGCCAGGGACACAAAGGAGCGTAGGGGTAGCTGCGGCCCCAGATCTTAAAGTAGTCCAGATGCAGGATCCGGTCCTGAAGGCTACCTTGGCTGCTATCAAAAAGGGGGAAAAGGCGGAGGGACCATACAGTGCTGCAGATATTGCTGTGTGGGAAGGCATGTTGTTTAAAGGGGACAAATGGGTAGTGCTGCCACAACACCGGAGGGAATTCCTTCAGCTGGCCCATGAGGGTCCAGGTGCGGGACACCCCAGGCCGGAATCTACCTGGCAACGGGTGGTGGCCAGGCCTCCGGGAAGACGTCTACGACTTCTGTGCGGGCTGTCTGGCTGCAAACAACCCAGACCCTCAGAAAAGGAAGGTGTCTATGGGACATGTCAGGTGGGTAGAGGGACCATGGCAGTCGATCCAGATCGACTATATCGGACCCCTACCGGCCGCCCAGGGAGGTTATAAATACTGCCTCGTCCTGGTGGATGTGTTTTCCAAGTGGGTGGAAGCCTTCCCTTGCCGAACAGCTACCATGGTGTGGACTGCAAAAATCCTGGTGAGAGAGGTGTTCTCTCGGTGGGGTCTACCTCAAATCGTGGAGTCCAACCAAGGAAGCCACTTCACCGGCCAGGTGATGCAGGCCACCCTAAAGGTGCTGGGGGTAAGAGCCAAATGGCATGTCGCCTACAACCCTCAGTCCTCAGGCCCCGTAGAACGCCTGAACCGGACCCTAAAGGAAAGGCTGCGCAAGGAGACAGGAGACTCACCGAACAAGTGGGTGGAGGTCTTACCATTGGTCCTCATGGGAAGCCGGGCCAGTCAGTCAAAGAGCACAGGGTACTCACCCCATGAGCTATGACTGGCCGGATCATGAGAACCCCAGTGCATATGTTGGCGCCGGTTCTCACCGAAGGGCAGCTTCGAGAGGTGAACCGGGACCGCTTTGTCAGGAATCTGTTTGAACAGCTTCAACAGATTCACTGGCAGGCGGCCAACAACATGGGTAAACAGCACCGTGCCAATCGGCTGCTGCTGGAACCCCGCAGTCACCATGATTGGGAGGTGGGCGACCAGGTGATGGTGAGAAGCTTCGCCCGGGTCGGGGTATTTGAACCACTGTATATGGGACCATACAGCATAGTCAACAAGGCTAGCCCTATGGTCTATGCGGTTCAATTGCCTCGCCGGGTGAAGTGGTATCACATTAATCAGCGTAAATTTTTTGACCCCAAAAGAGGTAAAAAACAGAGGGGACGAGCAAGGGAAGGGAATCAGGCACTGGGGGAAGAACAGGCCCCGGTGGATTTGGAGGCTCCAGAGGAGGCAGCGGGCCCCGAAGCTCTACAGCCGAGGATGGTTCCTGCTCCAGTAAGGCTATCCCACCACTGGGTAGAGGTTCCCAGCCCACTAACAGAAGTAGGGAGAAAGGCTCTACCATTAGCAAGGTCCAAGGGGAAGCTGAACCTCCCATGGTGGATCAGCTGGGGCTAGCTCAAGAGGTGGAGGAGATAGCATTGCAGCCCATAAAGTGGGACTCTGCACTGACAGTAAGGAGGAGTGACAGAGTGCCACAGCCCAGGGCTCCGTGGTCCCCTGTTTACTTAGCTCCCCGCCCCAGACCGAGAAGGCGAAAGACAACAGGGAGGGTGCTCTGTTGCGCTAGCAAGGGTCTCCCACCGATTATCCGGGGCTCGGGAGGGCCTTGGAGGGCAGCACAAGACTCATTAAGGGTACGATATGAGCCCCTCAGCGGAGGGCATCCTGGTCCCCAGGGTACGGTCAGCCGAGTGGTCGACGACGCCTGTGCAGTGACAGGATGTAGCCTGGCCACCCGGGGACGGGTGACGGTGTATATATTTTCCCTTCCTGTTTTGTTACTTTGTGTTGTGTGCATATGTGTTTAGGTAAGGCAGTGACAGTTGGGTACAGCATTTTTGTGTTCAGAACATGTTACGCGGGCCGAGCCTGGAGAGGTCTCTCAAGGCAAGGCTATGTTCTTCTTGCCTTTCATATGTCTACATCTCCCTACTGGACGTTAGTGATGCTGGTATCTCTAAGGATCTGCACCGAGCACCGAGGGGACACCGAGGACTCCCTGGTTTTCGGATGCTCCGGGGGCAGAGCGCCGACAGTGACCACAGGAGAAGGGGTGGCCGGTCACCTACTCCCATGAGGGGAAATGGTCTGGATCACCTACTCCCATGAGGGGAGATGGCCTGGGTGGTTGGGATCGAACTCCACCAAGTACTCCAACCATAAGGACTTTACCTACGGAGAGGCCTCCATCCCCTGCCCGGAGATCACTGTGGCCAATTCCAGAGTGAGAGTGACAGAAGGCAGGAAGGTATGCCTAACTTGGCAAGGGGACATACCTCTGGGACGGTGATGGTGGCTCAGAAAGCTCAAGAGGGACGTGGGAGACCGACACTCGGACTGGGAACATCTGGATAATGATATCTATCGAACCATCATGGGGTCATCTGGCGGGGTCACGGTGTGCTGGGAGAAATGGTGGGCGTACAACCAAGGAATTTATTTGTGCATGTGGGGATCCACTCGCGTGTGTTCAGAGGGGGTCTCCATTGCTTTCTATAGGTGGTGGCAGGATGTCGGGGATGGGGTGGTATGGGATTGCAGCGGGGAGGCGTGTGTGACCCCCAATCCCCGGGTACCAGTAAACGCCACCGAACTTGTAGTTCGGGAAAGAAAACCCCCACCCACGGCCAAGCCCACCGTCCCACACGGGTGCCCGACAACAACCAGGGGGCCGGGAAATGGTTTAGTGTTGGTCCCTACCGAGAAACTACTTTATCAGGGAGTTCACTACGCGGTGCCATCAGTGGTGCTAAATCTGACAGAAGTCCGCCTACCTACGTGGTGTCCCCGGGAAACCGAGCTGTTATACCAGGCTCTGCTGCGGGAGATGTTGCAGAAGTTCTATGAACTGGACTTCAGGGATGTCAAAGTGACAGACTTGTATAAACAGTGGGATAGGGTCGAACCGGGCAGGCAGAGGCGTGGCACTTTAAATGACATTTTCACGGGGTTTAACACCGGGGCGTCCGCCATAAATAGTTTGGATGACATGCAGCTGGCCCTCCAGATAAATGGGTTAAAGAATCAGCTGCGCAAAATCCTGGGGGACGAGAATACCGTAGTGGGATCCGTGCTCCAGGAAAGGTGGCAATGACAGTTCACTTAAAGGAGTTTATCTCTCAATTGGAGGCACAGGCCAGGACTGTAAACGCCTTGATTCGGGAGGATAGAAACGCCTCCGATCAAGCCGCCCAAAATTAGTTGTGCGTGCTCAATGGGGCCTGGTTGCTGGGAGAGGGATGTAGTAATCTCGAGGATCTGAGACAGGGACAGGTCCCCTCCTGGATCAGCAACCAGCACTTAGCAGCACTGCACCCTTATGATAATGTTTTGAGTCCTTGCCAACTTCGTGTAGCGTCGGAAGCCTACCCGGTACTGGTGGACTGTGGAAAGTCAAACCATACCATCATGGATGTGGTGGTCAGGATGCCCGTGATGGGGGTGTCCCCACGACCAGCACCCCTGTTCTGACTGGAGAATGTGGGAGTCATTCGTGGAGGGGTGCATGTTCGATTCCAAGAGGTCCCACCTTATGTCACAATGCGGGAGCATACTGTGACAGGTACAGACCTCTCGAGTTGTCGGAGCAGAGGAGCACAGGTAATCCTGTGCCCCCAACACTTGAACGCTTTTGCAAGGCCACAATACGGGTTCAGCACTGCTGGGGCAGAGCCTATCAATTGCACAATGGAGGTAATGGCCCCTAACCACATGCCTCCACAGGTAGCATATGTAGGCGGTGGGACATATTGTGTCACCACAAGTGCCCAACGGTATGAACACGGACCGGGAAGGTGGTGTCCAATACTGTACAGCAGCTTTTGCTTTAAACCCAGGGCAGAGGTTCAAGTGGCACACACCAGAATCACACCCATCCCTGAATCATCCACGATTCACCTCACAGTACAAAACAACCTCAGCCACCTACAACAATATGTCGCCCATTTTGGCTATCCCATTGCCCCACAACCTGAGAAACTTACAGCCCTCCTCCAGGCAGTGGATTTGTCTCAAATACATTTTTACACCATGGAGCAGAAAACTGAAATTCTAGCAGGGGAGATTGCCCAGATTAAACCCCCAGCATGGTGGGATACGGGCAGACATACCTGCGTGGATCCGGGTGGGATTGCATGCCTTAGTAATCAGCCAACTCCTGATTGTAGCTTATCTGCTAGTTACAAGCTGTAAACTCAGGAGAAAAAGAAAAAGAAAGCAGTTCCTCAGGCTACTACACAGACAGGAGAGCCATTGCTAAACACTCAAGGCGTGTAAACAAAGCTTGACCGCGACACTTAGGCGGTTTTGTTATTCCCAGGGATGACTGCGTTTTCATACATGGCCGCTGGGGAGTTTGCAGTGCAGGTTTCTTTGTTTTACGGTTAAGACTAAAATGAGACACAATGTACAATTACTGCTGTAACGTTAAGTACATATATGTATATTGCTGTCGTATATTGTAACCTGTTGGATTCCGTGTTTTGTACCGCGTTAAAAAGGAATTACGATATATATCGACGGGATCAGTTTAGAGTTAAACTGGGGAAAGTTGGGCAATTTGGGAGACCTAGGGTTTTCTCACCACCCTGAACTTTGACACACTCGAGTGGTGTCTGACTGTGTCAGATGGGGGATTATGTAGGGGAGGATGAAAGCCACCTCATTTTACCCAGAAGGAAAAGAGTTGTGGGATCTGTCTGTGCTGCAATGTGAATTGAAACCGAGAAGGTTTGACCTTGGCAAAGCAGTGATTGGACGGGGGAGGACACCGGAGGGCCAATGGTGTGACAGAGTCAGCCCGAAGCATGAGGCTTTCAAGCCAATGGGAGAGCACTTGCTCAAAAACTGTGGGACTGACTCTTCGCCATTATCGAGCTATTGTCTTCCTCATGTTTATACTATGGAGGGAAATTATGCAGACCTTCAGAAAATTAGGGAACCCAAAACAAACCAAGGGCTTACACAATGGCTACAGGAGGCCAACCCAATCAACACCTACTCAAACCTTGAGTAGGTTAGGAAAACTGAGTTGGAGGGAAATTATGCAGAGCTTCAGAAAACTAGGGAACCCAAAACAACCCAAGGGCCTACACAATGGCTACAGGAGGCCAATGCAATCAACACCTACTCAAACCTTGAGTAGGTTAACATCAGTGGAAAAAACCCGCAATAATCTAAAACTGCTGCATTTTTCAAAATCACAAAGCCCACCAATGGGAAAGATCGATTTCAACTCGAGAGGCGGACTGGATATCTGGCTATAAAAAGGGGTTTCTGACCCAGTGTGTGTGTGTTCTGTTCTCGTGATCCAACAACCAGCAAGCCTCTCGACACCGAAGGAAAACCAGTGTCCGAAGACACCGAAGATAGAAGAAACAAATTACCCCCAGACTGCAAAAGGCACAGTAGTGAGTATAACCTCTGGTCCCCAAAACTCCCAACTCAGTTAGGCCAGGAAAGGTGGGAGATTGGGCATTGTACTGCTAAACTTGTGTAAACATTTTTGTTGTGTCCGTTTAGTGGGATTTAGGGGGGATTGTTTTGTTGGTATATTTCTGTTTGTTGAGATACACCTTGTCAAATAAATTGGAAGCCTAAGTTCCTCTTGGAATCACTTTGTCTCAGTTATATTGTATTACATCTCCTGATCGTGAGTCTTATGTCAGAACAGTGTAAGGGAAGCTAGGAGCGCCTCGGAAATGCTCAACTGTGTGTCACAGGCTAGGGAAGAAGGGTTAGGTGTGTTTGACACTCACAGGTGCCTCACAGGCTAGGCATAAGCTGTGGGGACGCACGAGTCTCAAAACCCCCTTCAAAAGCTGTGGACACAGTCTCTCCAGGGGTGCTCTTGCAGCACTCAGGGTACCTCACAGGCCAGGCATAAGCTGTGAGGGCAGAAGCTCAGAGAGAGACACCCAAGGCACAACAACACTCCCCGAGAACCCCTTACAGATTCGAGTGAGAGCATTGTCATGGAGGGAAACCCCACAGAGAGAGAGAGAGAGAGAGAGAGTGGGGGAGGATAGAGTAGTTAGCTAAGTTGAATGCAGTATTCAAACTTAATAGGTATGGCATAGTGCTCAACTTGGATTCCTACACTAGGTGATTTTAGAATCTCATTTGCAGCAAGAAACACTAATTCTCACGAATCAGATGGAATTACTTCCATTACTTGGACATTGACAACAAACTCTCTTTTTATAAAACTCATCAATTTTCTTCTTCTGTGGAGCACAAATATTTTGCAGATAAAGTGGCTGCTTTAGCAGCATCATCCGAATAAATCATCTGCCATTCATTCATTTCCAGCCTGTGGGATTTTGCTGTGTGCAAATTAGCTGCTGTGTTTGTCCACATAATGAGAATGACTGCATTACAAAAGTAGTAAATTGGTTGTAAAGCACTTTGGGATGTTCTGAGGATGTGATGGGTGTTTTATAAATGCAAATTCTATTTTGAATCACTGCCAACTAATGGGTTGAGAGCTATTTGGTCAGATTAAAGCATTCTACCAGACCTACATCTACTTGTGACATCTGTAGGTCTCCTGTTTGAAGTAACTCATCAACATTTAGGGCTAGAATTTTTGGTTTTAGCGATTTTGCCCGTTTTTGGGCAATAATCGTGGTGGAAATATGTTTTTACCTCTGGGGTATCATTCCCACCAGAGCTTGCAAAATTCGTGAAACAGTGAATAGTGATAAATCTGGCATTGCACAACAGAATTTGTGCGCTGGAGCCAAAATTTACGACCGTAAAAAAATTGTTCCTTCTGTGCATGCATAAATTTTTTTTTTGCCATTATTCTCTTCTTCCCGCGCTTCAAGTCAGCTGTCAGGAAGCCCCCGCGCATGCGCAGTCCACCCAGGCTGAATCAGCCATTTTTAAATTTAATTCACGATGGGAGGAGATGGGGGCAGGCAGCAAGCAAGAACGTTCAGCAATGAGGCAAACAAGGCCCTTGTCACTGCTGTGGAAAGGAGATGGGCGGAATTAAACAAGAGGGTGCAAGTAGACCCCTCCCAGCGATTTTTCGCTGCATTTGGACCAGCATAGCTAAGGAGGTCTCTTATGTCAACGACATCCGAAGGCCCCCCCACCCAGTGCCACAAGAGGTTCAATGACCATTGAAGGGTTGTTAGAGTAAGTAATATTTTTATTGATGCATTCCTTCATTACTTAAATTATAAATCTAACACATGTTATAGGTAGGCTTAGTGTCGCGCCTTATTTGCCATGAATGATCTTTACATGTTATTTAGATTGATTTCTGAGATCTTAAAAGATGTTTCTACACTTTGATGTCTTCCTCATGAACCATGTGCAACTTCCAGGGCCATTAAACAGAGTATTAAATGCACACATTATGGTATAAGTACTTTGATTGCTATCTGTGTGTGCCATAAGAGCAGAAGGGCCCTCTGGTAACCATTTCCATTGTCATCTTTGCAGGGAAAGATGCCCCACAATGGCCGGGAGCAGTGCGGACAGACAACGGTCGACCCAGACCTCAAGGAGAGAGTGGCTGCCTCAGGGAGGGCAACTGCCTGTGGGGATGCTGAGCTCCGGTTCGAAAGTGAGGGCAAGTCCTGCAAAATCCCCGGGCTGGGTTGGGGCAATGTGCTGTAGTGTCCCTGGACTAGGGTTGGGGCAATGTGATGCAGTGTCTGTGGACTAGGGTTAGGGCAATGTGATGTAGTGTCTCTGGGCTGGGTTGGGACAATGTGATGTAATGCCTCTGGACTAGGGTTGGGGCAATGTGATGCATTTTCTGTGGACTAGAGTTGGAGCAATGTGATGCAGTGCTCTGGACTATATAATGGAGTAGTGGCTGTCCTTCAAATGAGCCTGTGACCTTACTCATGTCACCCTGCCCCCTCACCTGCTGCTAACCACTCGTCTGTTGTTTTCTATTTCCAGATGAGGAGTCGCATATGCTACATCCTCCAATGGAAGCCTCCACTTCATCCTCTCACGTGAGGGTGGGGGAAGGTGGGGGACGAAGACGTGGAACTTCAAGGAGAGGAGCAGACAGAGCAGCCTATTTCCGGGGTGGGGGTCCGATGCACTCGACACCACTTTTGCCTCCAGACAACACCTCACCCAATAAAGAAACATTCCCGGTCTTTGAGCCATCCGAAGCCCCGAGTACAAGTGGCATGCAGCAACGCACTCCCGGGCTTGAATCCCGCATGCCGTCTCTCCGGAGGGTGAGTCGGCAAAGCCGGTCTGCTGACAGACAGGCAGACGCACACCTGGACATGGTGGGACTGTCCAGGGAGAGTATCCAGCTCAGCCAACAGCTCCCAGAGATATTGGGTAGGATTCCTGCAAGCATCGCAGCACGATCTGTGAACGAGACGGCGGTCGAGTCACAGATTGTCCGTGCGAGCCGCGAAACCTGCGAGGCTGTCAATGCCCACGTATAATTTATTGCCTCCATCTTTGATACTGCAGTCCCAATGTAACACCCAGACCCACATCATCTGTGAGTGGTGAGGCCAAGCAAGAGACTCGCCACTCAGAAGCCGGGCCTTCCATACCCTGAGCTTCTCCAGTGAACCCACGCATGGCGTCTCCATTGTCTCTCCCCCTAATACAGCAGGACTCTGGCCGCCTTTCTGCATGAACTCTTGGTGCCAACTTGAGTAGCGTCATGATGCAAGGGAGGGGGGTTAAGGTGAGGGGCGGGGGGGAAGAGGCGGAGGTAAAAGACATTCGGTGCAGGGGTTGTTTTGTTGATTTGTTGTTTGTTTTTTTTAAAAGTTTCCCAATTCTGTTAAGTTATAAAAGTTCACAATAATGTTTAATAAATGTTATTCCAGTTTCTCAGTTATGTTTACAATGTTTAATATATTGTTTTGCTCACTTTAACCATTCATGTGTAGTGTCTCATTTGCAGAATAAGGGGGAGAATAGTGAACATAGTAGGATAGAGTGGCCAGGTAACAGTCAAACGTGTGCCGTTCACTCTTCAAGCAAATCATTGAATTATGAGCTGCTGACGTCAGGCTTTTGCAATGGCAAAAGCTCCACGAGTCCTCCCCTGTGGTGGTGGTGGCAGGGTTCCTCGCCAGACTCCTCGTCCTCCTCCTCCTCTAACCCTCTCTGCCGAGGTGGTCCTGCAGTCCCCAGTGGCAAATCCTGCTCCCTCATGTTGGCTAAGTTGTGTAGTATGCAGCCCAGCACAATGAACTCAGAGACCTGCTGAGGGGCGTATTACAGACAGCCTCCAGAGTGGTCCAGGCATCGGAAGCGCTGCTTGAGCACTCCAATTGTCTGTTCGACGATGTTGCATGTGGTTATATGGCTCTCATTATAGTGATGCTCGGCTTCTGTCTGAGGGTTCTGGAGAGGGGATCATGAGCCAGGTGGCAAGGCCGTAACCTTTGTCCCCCAGCATCCAGCTCTGGTCTTGTGGTTGATGCTTGAACATGCATGAGACTCTGCTCTCACGCAAGATGAAAGCATCATGGATGCTCCCTGGATATTGGGCATGTACTGCCATTATGCGCTGAGTATGGTCGCAGACGATCTGTACATTCATGGAGTGGAATCCCTTTCAATTTCAGTAAACCTCTGGATTGAGTAAAAGTGCTTGCAGGGTGATGTGCGTACAGTCAAGTGTCACGCTGAACCTTGGGGAAGCCAGCAATTCGTCCAAAAGCTACAGACCTCTCATTCTGTGCCTCCTTGGTCATTGGGAAGTTTTATGAAGTCCATCCTGTGTGCGCACAGTGCAGTAGTCACCTGGCGAATGTAGCAATGTGTAGCGTACTGCGAGATGGAGCATACATTCCCTGCTGATGCTTGAAAGGAGCCAGAGGCATAGAAGGCAAGTGCCGCAGTCACCTTCACCTCGATGGGCAGTGCAGTCCTGTTGCTGCTGGTAGGCTGTAGGCTGTAGGTCTGCCGTTATGAGCTGACATAGCTCTGTGACCACCTCTTTTCGGGAGCACAGCTCCCTGTAAACTCGTGGGGGGTAAGGCCTCCTCCCCATATGTCTGTGACCTCTTCGATTACACTCAAAATGCTCATCAATAAGCCTTCTTCCAGCTTGACACTATATCAATATAGCAGCCAGGAATAAAGTCCCCATTTTTTAAAATGTCCTTAAACATCCTTTCAAACGAACTATAAACTCAAATAAAACTTCACTGTGTAAAACGCAGCCAAATCCTTTTATGCACTGAACTTCTGCTCCGTTTTCAAGATGGCGCCGTTAGCGCCGAGTCCAACTGCTTTTTGCTGGCGGGTTTCTGAGCGGGCGGTAAAATGGGTGATATCGCCGAATTTTCTGCCCGGGGCGATAGTGCAGCATTGTATACTGATTGATGTCACCCAAATGGTGAAAGCATCGGGCAGGCGCTAAGTTTTAGCGCTGCTACAAAACCGCTGCCAAAATTTCCCCCCGGGCGCAAAATGTTGCGTGACTCATTTAGCGCCAAAAATGTTATTTTTCCTCTTCACCCAGGCGGAAAACCGATCTAAACCTGCCGAAAATCTAGCCCTAATTGTCCTGATTTTTTTTGTTGAGGATATCTTGCAATTTTCAGATCTATTCTGAATGTAGGTCTTCCTGCATATCCCACCTCACGTATGTTTGGAGACATACTGTGCTGTGCGTAGTTGTGTTCCTGATCTATATCTTGCCTCAACGGGGAAAGAACTGGTGTATTATGGTTAGACCACACTTAGAGCAGTACTAGAGAAGGTGCAAAAATGATTTTACTCGAATGATACCAGAACTGAGAGGTTATATCTATGAACAGGCTGGGGCTCTTTTCTCTCTCTAGCAAAGAGAAGACTGAGGGGTAACCTGATAGAGGTCTTTAAGATTGTGAAAAGGTTTGATAGGGTAAGCATAGAAAAGATGTTTCCATTTGAAGGGGAGATCAGAACTAGGGGCCATAGAGCTACCACAAGGAATAGTTGAAGCAAATAGAATAAATGCATTTGAGGGGAAGTTAGATAAACACATGATGGAGAATGGAATAGAAGGATATGTTGATGGGGTTAGATGAAGAAGGGTGGGAGGAGGCTCACATGGAGCATAAACAATCGGCATGGTCTGTTTCTGTGCTATAAATGCTATGTAATACTATGTAATCCCAGAGGGGAACTTCTGTATGGTGCAAGGAGAGAAAGTAACTGTCAAAGAAGATGTGGTACTGTTGCAAACAATGTGACCTGCCCAACGGAGCTGGTCGAGTGTGGTCAGTGCTTTGATGCTGGGGATGTTGGCCGAATCGAGAACACTGACGTTGGTGCTTCTGTCCTCCCAGGGGATTTACAGGATCTTGCGGAGACATCGTTAGTGGTATTTCTCCAGCGATTTGAGGTGTCTACTGTATATGGTCCACATCTCTGCGAAATACAGGAGAGCGGGAGCTTGGTGCCAGATTTGAGGGCCTGATCTTCGAAAACTCTCTTCCTCAGGCAGCCGAAGGCTGCGCTGGCGCACAGGAGGTGGTGTTGAACATCATCGGCGATGTCTGCCCTTGCTGATAATAAGCTCCCAAGGTATGGAAAGTGGTCCACGTTTTCCAGGGTTGGGGGACAGTGCTGTGTGGCAGGGTCAGGTTGGTGGAGGACCTTTGTCTTACAGATGTTTAGTGTAAGGCCCATGCTTTCGTACGCCTCAGTGAACATGTTGACTCCCAAAGCAAGCGCTCTACTTGGAACTTCTGCATGGCAGAGAAAACGTTTCAAGGACACCCTTAAAGCCTCCTTGATAAAATGCAACATCCCCACCAGCACCTGGGAGTCCCTGGAGGAAGAGCATCCGGGAGACCGTTGAGCACCTCGAGTCTCGTCGCCGAGAGCATGCAAAAAGCAAGTGCAGGCAGTGGAAGGAGTGTATGGCAAACCAGTTTTCCACCCACCCTTTCCTTCAACGACTGTCCCACCTGCGACATCGACTGTAATTCCCCTATTGGACTGTTCAGTCACGTAAGAACTCACTTTTAGAGTGGAAGCAAGTCTTCCTCGATTTTGAGGGACTGCCTATGATGATGATGATGATGGGTATTGCTTAAATTATGTTTTCCATGCTACTGCCTGTATTGGTGCCTGAGATTTTCATCCAGTAGAAATACTCATTTTCAAAGCAGAACAGTTTTCAGTGTAGTTAAAATCATAACAATGCATCACAAATCTCATCCCTTCAAGCAGCACTATACTATTTCTATAAAGAATGTACCACAGCTCAGATACAAACAGGGAGATACTGGACCAGGTCCTAGTGCTTGTTATCAGTAGTTGCACACCATTTGATGTTGTTTCAGTGAAAGCTTATTCTCTGTGCAGATTTTTGCAACACTCCCTGACTTAAAAAGATTAAGGATGAACATTTCTTTGTGGAATTTATTTTTTCAACTACTGACAAGAGTGAAAAATAAAAGTGCCTGAATGCATCCACCTTGTGTTTAGGGTCACCCTGTGTGTAGGCCTCATTGGGATCCACGCCTATTGTGCTTGATATCAATACACAAAGATATACTTCATCAGTGTTGCTGTGCTTTTAATGTTTCACATGACTGATTTTAAGTGCTGTTTAAAGGCATTATGTACTTTTCTCATTTTCTGTGTTTCTATGACAACGTGGTCCTCAGATATGATATCAAGTTTAGCTGAGTGGACAGTGCAGGATTCTTGGGTTTTGTTTTCATGTTGAATGGTGCCTTTTTGAGTTTACACTTTGCTACTGATGCATGTTCTTTCTGTTTACACATAGTTACATAAAATGTACAGCACAGAAACAGGCCATTCGGTCCAACTGGCCCATCCAGGAGCCGAATTTTCGAGAGTTTTGCGACTGGATTTTCACCACGATTTGACCCTCCGCGGCAACTCCGATTGCATTTGTGATTGACTTTCGGCACTCACCCAACCGTACGGCGTGCCCCGAACACCAACAGGTCAAACCTGAGACTATGGCCGGAAAGTTCCCGCTCCGCTGATGTTACTTTTCGGACAATAATGCCTGGATAAAGGGTGCAGCTCCGAGGAGTTACCCAGCTGTTGATTCCCATTCAACATCCCACCCTTTTACAGAGACTCTATTCTCTAACCTTCCTTGTTCATACCAGCACTCTTTCCCTTTCACTTGTCAATTCAGCCCAGCACTCTTCTCCCCTTCCAATTAAGTTAAGATGGTGCTACTCTTCCATTCTCCTGCCCCATTCAAACTGCTGCTGATCTCTTCCTATACCCCTACATCCCCAGAGTTCCTGAATTCGTGCTGGTATTCTTGCACTCTACTTCCCCTCCCCACTCCCGTCCCAAAGTCCTCCATTAAATTTCTCCCCTTTCTCCCTCAAAGCACTAATCCCAGTTTCTGCCCTCTTCCATTTCACTTGTATTACCACCCATTTCTCCCTTCCCTCTGTTGCATCCATTTACCTCCCCTTCAATTCCATCCATTTCCCTCTTTCACTGTCATATATTATCTTTCACTGCCATCCACTGCCCTTCCATTACTATCCATTCTTCCCCTCCCTTCCCCATCCATTTCTCCCTTGCAATACATTCTGACTCTTTCCCTTACTAATTATTTCCCCTCTCCACTTATCAACCCAATCCCCCTCCCCTCTCCTCAACAACCGTTCCAACTCCTCCCGAAAACCATTCCCCCTCCCCTCTCCTCAACCACCCTTTGTCCTCCTCTCCCTCGACAACTATTTCCCCTCCCCTCTCAACAACCATTCCCCCTCCCCTCGATAACCATTCCCCCTCCCCTGCGACAACCATTCTTCCTCTCCTCGACCATCCTTCCTCCTCCCCTCCATTCACCAACAACCATTCACCTGCTCCCTCCTCTTGGCAACTCCCTGTACAAATATTTACCCCATCCCTTCTCCCTACCCGCTCCTATCTTAGTCTGATGGCTTATACACTGGACAGACTGTGCTCCTCCTGTTAGCGCATTCCAGCACACATGGCCCTGATCACTGCCTGTACATTCGATATGTGGGAACTCCAGTTCCCGTGAGAGTCCCTGCCACAGGCAGCAGTCTGGACCCCAACTTCTGTCATCGAGCTACAGTACATGGACGATGCCTGCGTCTGCGCACACACAGAGGCTGAACTCCAGGACATAGTCGACATATTTATTGAGGCGTATGAAAGCATAGGCCTTATGTTAAACATCAGTAAGACAAAGGAAGGTCCCCCACCAGCCTTTCCTCACCACACAGCACCGCCCCCAGTCATCAAGATCCATGGCGCAGCCCTGGACAACGTGGACCACTTCCCTTATCTCGGGAGCCTCCTATCAACAAGAGCAGGCATTGATGATGAGATTCAACATTGCCTCCAGTGCGCCAGTGCAGCCTTTGGCCACCTGAGGAAAAGAGTGTTTGAAGACCAGGCCCTCAAAACTGTCACCAAGCTCATGGTCTACAGGGCTGTAGTAATACCAGCCCTCCTGTATGACTCAGAAACATGGACCATGTACAGCAGACACCTCAATTCGCTGGAGAACTACTACCAACGATGTCTCCGCAAGATCATCCTGGGAGGACAGATGTACCAACATTAGCATCCTCATCCAGGCCAACATCCCCAGCATTGAAGCACTGACCACACTTGATCAGCTCCGCAGGGCAGGCTACATTGTTAGCATGTCAGACACGAGACTCCCAAAGCAAGCGCTCTACTCGGAACTTCTTCACGGCAAACGAGCCAAAGGTGGGCAGTGAAAATGTTACAAAGACCTGCTCAAAGTCTCCCTGATAAAGTGCAGCATCCCCACTGATACCTAGGAGTCCCTGGCCAAAGACCGCCCTAAGTGGAGGAAATGCATCCAGGAGGGTGCTGAACTCCTTGAGTCTCGTCGCCGAGAGCATGCAGAAATCAAGCGCAGGCAGCGGAAAGAGCATACCAGTCCCACCCACCCTTCCCTCAACGACTATTTGTCCAACCTGTGACAGAGACTGTGGTTCTCGTATTGGACTGTACCTCCACCGAAGAACTCATGTTAAGAGTGGAAGCAAATCTTCCTCGATTCCGAGGGACTGCCTATGATGACTCCTAAAACATTGAATGTTGATGATTGGCTTGTATGTTGTAAATGAAGAGACAGAGGCTGCTACTGTAAATGAAGCTGTGGATAGGATACAAAAAGGGGTAGCATGTCCTTGATGAAATTACATGGTAAAATAAAAAACCTTTTGTGGACAGTTTTGTCAAATAAGAGATAACTGCATTGTTTGTACTGTACAGCACTTAATGCAACTTTAAGGAGATTACTGTGTGAAAGGAGGTGCAATGTCTCACTCTATCAGTGATAGGAAGTGTCCTGTGAATGGCTGTGGTTTCTGTGGTAATTGTTTCATTTTAAACAATAAATGCCACTTAATCAGTGTGTGACTAGGAGCCGAAAGTCACTGGAGAGCAGCCAGGTCACTGTGTGCAGTACTGTAACATTTTGCTGCTGTTCTTGGCGATGTTTCAGTAGAGGTACTAAAGAACTCAGCAGATAGTAGATTCTGGCTCCTCTGTCCATGCATCATTTTTAAAGGGACCTTGGCCAGGAAATTCCTCAGAGCTGTTCCGTCAGTGCTAGTTTGCAAGAAGTGCAGCAGAAACCTTGCTTACGCACGGAAACACGGTTTCCGCCGCATTTACGGATTTTCACAGCTCTTGTCTTCATGAGAAGTTGGGGAAGTGAGAAGAGATGTGTCATTTTCATCACATGATTTACATCCTAGTACATCCTGGTATTTGCAAATGTAAGAAACAAGTTTGTCAAAAGCTTTACAGCTTGATGGTATGTTCACATGTCTTTAGTTCCCCAACTTAAAGCTTCCTGTGATTGTCAAATGCAGTTTAATGTAACAAAGTGTTCGCTCCTCCATGCCTTTGTTACCTCTAGACTTGACCACTCCAACGCACTCCTGGACGGCCTCCCACATTCAACCTTCCATAACCTTGAGGTCATCCAAAACTCTGCTCCTTATGTCTTAACTCATACCAAGTCCCATTCTTCATCACTGCTGTGCTCGCTGACCTATATTGACCCTTGGTTATTTTTAAATTCTCATCCTTATTTTCAAATTCCTCCATGGCCTTGCCCCTTCCCTATCTCTGTCAGCTTCTCCAGCCACACAACCCTCCGAGATATCTGTGCTTCTCTAATTCTGGCCTGTTGAGCATTCCCGATTTTAATCGCTCCACCATTGGTGGCCGTGCCTTCAGCTACCAAAGGCCTTAAGCTTGGAATTCCCTCCCTAAACCTCTCCACCTCTTTCTTACTTTAAGACACTCCTTAAAACCTACCTCTTTGATCAAGCTTTCAGTCATCTGCTCTAATCTGCTCCTTATCTGGTTCAATGTCAAATTTTTGTTTTATAATTCTCCTGTGAAGCGCCTTGGGCCATTTAAAGGCGCTATATAAATACAAGTTGTTGTTGTAGTATACTTTGGACATAAGAATGACAGATGGAAGTATAACTTAATTAGGGAAGTGCTGTGGGAGAGGGGGTAATAAATTAAAGGGATTTGGGGATTCGGGATCATTGCCGTCAAAAGCCAGCTCACGGATGCAAAAAAGCAAGAAAAAGACTAATCAAGTTGCTTGGTTTCAAAGCAAGAAGTACAGAATATAAAAGCAAGGAAATGTTACTCCAGTTATACAGAGTGCTGGTCAGTCCTTATCTGGAATATTGTGCTTTGTTTTTGAGTGCCTCACCTTAGAAAGGATAATTCTGGCCTTGGGGAAAGTCAAGTGATGATTCACCAGCATGGTACCTGGGAGGAAAGGACTGAGTTATGATGAGAAACTGTTTAAACTTGGGTTATGTTCTCTAGTTATATATTGTGGAAAAGCCATTGTCTTGGGTCCCCACCACAAAATCCATTCCCTAGCTACCGACTCCATCCTTCTCCCTGCCCACTGCCTGAGGCTGAACCAAACCGTTTGTAATCTTGCCGTCCTATTTGACCCTGAGCTGAGCTTCCGACCCCATATTCTCTCCATCACCAAGACTGCCTACTTCTATCTTTGCAACATAGCCCATCTCCATCTCTGCCTCAGCTCATCTGCTGCTGAAACCCTCATCCATGCCTTTGTTACCTTTAGATTCAACTATTCCAAGGCTCTCCTGGTGAGCCTCCCACCAAACACCCTCTGTAAAATTGAGTTCATCAAGCCACCGCCTTGAACCGCTGCAGTCCATGTGGTGAAGATACTCCCACAGTGCTTCTTTGTAGTGATTTGGTACAACTGAGTGGCTTGCTAGGCTATTTCAGAGGGCTGTTAAGAGTCAACCACATTGCTGTGGGTCTGGAGTCACACATAGGCCAAACCAGGTAAGGACAACAGATTTCCTTGGGACATTTTACTATGTTAAAGGTCACCATTACTGACTACCTTTTTATTCTAGATTTATTTAATTAACTGAATTTAAATTCCCCAGCTGCCATGGGTGGAATTTGAACTCACCTCTCTGGATCTTTTGTCAAGGCCTCTGGATTACTAGCCCAGCAACAACCACTATGCTACCGTACCCCTATATTGTGTTACATTTTGTGTTCGGCTTCACTGGTTCACCCATAAGTGGACCTTAAATTCCTTATGATCTGGAGTGTGCTTTTGTTGTCCATATAACACACAAGTAAATGGACTGCTGTCTATAATAAATGGCCTGTCTTTTATTTCAACGCAGGAATTATTATAAATGGCTTGTGTATTTATTGCAGTTAATCCTTTGTAAGCTGAATCTGTCTTTATAGCAATATTATAACATGAATTAAAACAAAATCTCTTTGAGATCATATTGGTAGAAGTCCCAAAATGTTACAGCAGTTACATCCAGGAAAATGTCTTAAACTAAAGGGTGCAGAATGTGGAACACTGCCACCAAAGTGCGTGGATGCAAGATTAACAGTGTTTGAAAGGGAGTTAGCTATTTGGGAAAGGAGGGATTGTAGGATATGCAGAAAAAGCAGAGAACTGTGATTAAAAGATTAGAGCTGCCATGGCTAATAAATGGGAACACAATAAATGGATTAGATATTTAATTTATGGAGCTCACTCTATTACTCAGAACATTTTCAGAACCTCATCTGGCCCCAAAGCATAACTCGATGAGTCGATGCTTTGTATTTAATCTTGTTGGGTGAGGAGATTTATTTTGTAATGGAGGTTAATGTTCTTAGATGTTTAGCTGTATTTGCTTCTCCTTTGGGAGCTTCTGGACCATGCTCAACGAGTTGGTGGCTTCCTCTGTAGGCACCACCTATGGCAGTCTTTAAGTGATGGAAGGCACCCGCAGTGCACCCATTTTTCCTGTGTTTGGTACCACACTGCACTATACTGCACATTAGCAATTGAGCAGATTGGAGATTTGGATCTGCACCCTCTGACTCAAAGCTACTGTGTATTCGTCCTGCAGCGTGCATTGTTATTTGTGCTATAAGTCCGTGCTTGATGTTGACAGCTGTAGAGTTCACAGATTTGTCAGGTGTTTAGCCCACTAGTTTGTGTTCAGGATCTGGGTCATTAGCTCATTAATTGCTGTTCAGGACATGGGATCAGTAGCCCACTTTTTGCTGTTCACGACCTTCGTTCAGTAGCCCATGAGTTTCTGTTCAGGCTCTGGTTTCAGAGTATTTCAGCCTTGATAAACTTAAAGAGCCCTGCCTCTGTTTATGGATGTGTTTGACTAATGCTTATTGTGGTACAGGGTATGAGCGAGTTAATTTCCCTAAGGACCTTCTCTCTCTCTGGGGATGTCTTTATATTATAAAATGATAATGAGCAGGTTTCAAATTGTTGCTGTGTGTCACAGAATGTGTAGAGGTGATAAGAGGGAAGAACACAAAATTGGGGAGAGGGGTTAAGTGTATGAAGTGTGACTGTTTTAAGAAGGGATTGACTTCTCCGAGTACTGTACGTGAGAATCACAGTAAGTATGAGTGTAGAAAAAAGACAGGCATTATTCTGTGTGCATTCCTCTTCCTGTATTGATAGGTGTCAGTACCTTAGGAAGTGCTTTATTTTTCACGCGCATTTCAAGAGTTAGCTAGTGCCAGTATTAAGCATTCCTTGGTCAGGTATAGCAGAGATTAGATGCATAATAAAACTCCCTCAATTCTGCCCCTAGAAAGTACCTTAACTTCAACCTCAGAAGAGTACTATCTCCGACACCAATGTGGCATATCTAGCTTTCAGAGAAGGAAAGAACTTTTGGCTCATCAAGCCAGTTCCTTTCACAAAGACTCTTATCAGACAGAACTATCAGAAGGAGAAGATTTTCATCCCATCAGTCTAGGCTAGTTTTGAACTCAACAACTTGCATTTATATCGTCTTTAACATGTCCTAACTCGCACCAAGTCTCATTCACCCATCACCCCTGTGCTTGCTGACCTACATTGACTCCCGGTTAAGAAACGCCTCAATTTCAAAATTCTCATCCTTGTTTACAAAGTCTTCCATGGCCTCACCCCTCCCTATCTCTGTAATCTCCTTCAGCCTCACAACCCCGCAAGATATCTGCGCTCCTCAAATGCTGCCCTCTTGTGCATCCCTGATTATAACTGCTCAATTATCGCTGGCTGTGCCTTCAGCTGCCTAGGCTCTAAGCTGTGGAACTCCTTCCCTAAACCTTTCTGTTTCTCTACCTCTCTTTCCTCTTTTAACCCTCCTTAAACCCTACATCTTTGACCAAGCTTTTGGTCATCTGCCATCATTTCTTCTTATCTTGCTCGGTGTCAAATTTATTTTTGTCCTGTGACATTGGAACATTTTGCTACATTAAAGGCGCTATATAAATACAAGTTGTTGTTGTAGTTAAACATGGAGATAACAAAAGCATGGATGAAGGTCTCAGCTTTAGGAGGGCTGAGGTGGGGTGGTGACCAGCGATGTCATGGAGTTGGAAGTAGGCTGTCCTCGTGGACGAGAATATGGGGTCGGAATCCCAGCTCTGGTTCAAATAGGATGCAGAGGTTGCAAACAGTTTGGCTTAGCTTGAGGTAGTGACTGGGGAGGGGGATGGAATCAGTAGCTAGGGAATGAAGATTCTGGTGGGGGCTGAAGACGATGGCTTCAGTCTTCCCAATGTTGAATTCGAGGAAATTTTATCTCATCAGGACTGGTTTTCGAACTCGCAGTTTGACAACACAGACAGGGTCAAGAGAGCTGGTGGTGAGGTAGAGCTGCATGTCATCAGTGTACATATGGAATCTGATATGTTTTCGGATGATGTTGAAGAGGGGAAGGATATAGGTGAGAAATAGGAGGGGGACAAGAGGTAACGGTGCAAGTAACAGAAGAGATACCATTTCAGGAGATTCTCCGGCTATGACTGGATAGCTAAGAGTGGAACCAGCTTAGGGTAGTCCCAGTGAGCTCAACAATGAAGGATAAGCATTGGAGGACAATGATGAGGTTGACCGTAACAAAGGCTGCAGACAGGTCAAAAAGGATAAGGAACGATAATGCATCATGGTCACAGTCAGAGGATGTCATTTGTGACTTTGATTAGTGTCTTTTCACTGCTGTTACAGGAGCGGAAACATGATTGTAGAGGTTCAGCCACGCATTTGTGGGAAAGATAGGCATGGATTTGGGTTGCGACAACACTCTCATGGACTTTGGAGAGGAAATGTGGATTGGAGATGTGACGATAGTTTGCAAGGACAGAGGGATCAAGGGTGATCTTTTTGAAGGGGGGTGATCATAGGAGATTTGAAAGGGAGGGAGCCATTTACAATATCAGCTAGCGTGGGGACTAGGATAAAAACTTGTGTGGTCATCAGTTTAGTGCGAGTTCAGGGCTCTGTGGTGGGGGAGGGGAAGGAAATCTTGGGGGAGGCTTAACTTGATAGGCTAGGAGAAGGGAGGGATGCAGCATAGGCTGGTGAACAGATGGTCTCAATCTTAGTGATAAAGACGACTCCTCGCACTTGTTGGAGGTGAGGATGGAGGGGCGGGAGAGGAGTTTAAGGAGACTGTTGGAACCCAAGTCCCAAAGTGGAAAACCGCTCAACATGGAACTTCTTCCACCAGTAAAAGTGAAAAGAAAGAGTTGCATTTATAAAGCGCCTTTCACGATCACCAGATGTCCCAAAGGGCTTTACAGCCAATGAAGTACTTTTTGAAATGTAGTCACTGTTGTAATGTAAGAAATGCTGCAGCCAATTTGCGCACAGCAGGCTCCCACAAACCGCAATGTGATAATGACCAGATTGGTCTATGCTACTGATTCCATCTGTTTTAGTGATGTTGATTGAGGGATAAAATATTGCCCAGGACACCAGGGATAACTCCCCTACTCTTTTTTGAAATAGTGCCATGGGATCTTTTACGTCCATCTGAGGTAGACGGCACCTCGATTTAACATCTCATCCGAAAGACGCCACATCCACGAGTGCAGCACTCCCTCAGTACTGCACAGGAGTGTCAGGCTCAATTTTTGTGCTCAAGTCTCTGGATTGGGACTTGAATGCAGAACCTTCTGACTCAGAAGTGAGTGTGCTACCAACTGAGCTACAGCTGACAACACAGGTAAAAGTGCTTGGATCACAGGCAGCACATGGGAGTTGTGCAGGTCATGCTCATGACGGTGATAAGGCAGAGGGGAATAGAAAGAGGCATTGAGAAGGAAAGTTGAGAGACAGATAGAGGGAGAAGGATTGAGACAAAGAACGGAGATGGGTATTGAGAGAGTGAAGGATTTGAGAGGTATGATTGAGACCCAAATAATATAGAAAGAGGGTTGATTAAGAAAAAGAGGGGCTTGAGAGGGAAGGGTTAGAAAGAGAATTGAGAGAAGAGAGTTGAGAGGAGGGCTTTGAGTGTGGGGGAGGCGGCTGAGAGACAGAAGAAGGATTGAACATAAGAATATAAGAAATAGGAGTAGGTCATTTGGCCCCTCAATAAGATCATGGCTGATCTGATCTTGGGCTCAGCTCCACTTCACTGCCCGCTCCCCATAACCCTTCACTCCCTTATCACTCAAAAATCTGTCTATCTCCACCTTAAATATATTCAATGACTCAGGCTCCACAACTCTTTGGGGCAGAGAATTCCACAGATTTACAACCCTCAGAAAATAAATTCATCCTCATCTCCGTTTTAAATGGGTGACACTTATTCTGAAACTATGCCCCCTAGTTCTAGATTCCCCCACAAGGGATGAGAAAGCGGATAGAGGAATTGAGAGAAATGGGGGTTGAGAGAAGCATGTTGAGTGTAAGAGAGGGAGTTGAAAGGGGTAGAGAGAAGCAGTAGAAAGAGGGGTTTGAGAGATAGAGATGCTGAGAGAGAAGGGGTGGCTGGAGGTTAGAGTTGAATGAGAGAAAGAGGATGTTGAGAGATGAGAGAGGATGGACGGAGATAGAAGAGTGGGTAAAGAGATAACATGGTAGAGAGATGGGATTGAGAGAAACAAAGGGTATTAGAGTTGGGAGGCTCGATTGTGAGGAGGGTTAAATGAGAGAGAAAAGACAGTTGAGAGACAGAGCTTGACAAATAGAGGAGGTCGAGAGAGATGGTGGTTGAAAAGGAGCAATTGTCAGAGTGAATGGATTGAAAAAGAGAGGGGGGAAAGAGAAGGTCGTTGGAATTTATACTAAAAATGGGTAAAAATAAGCATGTCTTTAAAATGGGGGATTGAATTACGCCAATCATCCCACACCCTCAAAACCTGCTTTAACTGAAGACTTATTGATTCTTCATGTTCAATAACACAGGAAAACAGATGATAATATGTTAAAATCTGACGTCTGCACAAACTTCCTGTCAACTTTTTGCATTTTAAGTTTTTATGTTCACATATAATGGAAACTACTTATGTGAAGCTAGTCCAGCTATAATTATACACTCACCTCATGGTGGCATTGGTTAATGGGTGGTTGCTGGGATCTGGCAGCATGAGGGGGCAGATCAGATCTTCAGATCAGTGTAATGTCTGTGAGCTTGTAATGTTTTTAGCTCCACACTGTGGATGTGGACGTATTGTGTACTGCAACTACAGAGTTAATAATAAACAGAACCAGGGAGTTCCGGAGACTTCCGAGAGAGCTGCCTGCCATGTTAGAAAGCTGTGTGTGCTTGTGCTGTGTGAATATATCACATTTGGCGGCGAGATGGGATTTTTCGGATGATTTAAAGCTGAAATTTTGTTGGTGAAGGATTCAGCCAGCTGACAGAGAGACTTTGGGAGCTTCTCTGTCTTTGGAAAAAGCTACAAAATCCAAGGTAAAATACAGCACACTGCGTGAACAGCTAGAAATTAAAATGGCAGCACCCACAGGTTTAATGGGACATTTGGGTGAATATAGACATGTCCGGGAATGTTTTAAAGCGTATGTGGATCGGCTGGAAATGTATTTCACTGCAAATAATATAATTGAAGTTCCAGACAATGCAGTCCAGAATCAGGCAATATTGGAACGTAAGAGAACGATTTTCTTACCGGAAGCTGGACCGGAATTGTATGAAACGCTGATAAATCTGCTTGTGCCTGATGAGCCAAAGGACACAACGCTTAAAGAGATTTTAATGAAGCTGGAGCAGCACTTTAACCCCAAACCATTAGAAATTGCTGAAAGCTATCGTTTCAGGATATGGAATCAAAAGTCTGATGAAAGTATCAGTGATTACATTGTAGCATTAAAAAAGCTATCTATTCATTATAATTTCGGAAACTTTCAAAACTGAATATTGCGGGATCATTTTGTTTGTAGGGTGAAAAATGATGCGATCAGAAAAAAGTTATTGGCGACGGATGACTTGACTTTTGAGTTTGCTTGTCAGACAGCGAGGTCGATGGGCATGGCCGATCAATATTCCCGAGAATTAAATAATAATTACGATCGTCAGTCAACCGAGGTGAATCGCCTGCAGGTTCAAAGTAAAAGACGGTGGGGTCCCAAAGTCTCAAAAACTGGAAATTCTAACAGAGCGGTGAAGTCGTGCTATCGGTGCCTGGGTCAACACATTGCTCAAAGTTGTCCATATGTGAAGGCAGAGTGTTTCTTCTGCAGGAAGACTGGGCATCTTGCGAAGGCATTCCGACTGTAGGGTAAACCAACATTTAAAGCTATGAGTCCAGCATTCAAAGCTATGAGTAGAAATCCCCAGAGACTACATAGCATTGAAGAACAAAAATAGGATGAAGAGGACGAGGTTAACGGACAGCGATTCGAAAAGTATCAAAATCCACGTAGAGGTTGCGGGATTCAAGATACCAATGGAAATCAACACGGGTGCATCCATGAGTGTAGTACCGGAGTCACTATACCTCGACAAATTGCGTGATTTCCCATTGGAGAAATCCACGATACAGCTGCGAGGCTACTTGGGAGAGAACATTCCTGTGGTAGGTCGTATCACCGTACCGGTGAAATACAAGGATCAATTTCAGAACTTGCCACTAATAGTAGTGAAAGGAGATAAGCCTGCCTTACTAGGAAGAAATTGGTTGAGATCACTGAAGCTGGATTGGAGTGCGATTTTCCATGTGGAAGCGAGATTTGCATCAATGGATGATATCAAGAGTTATCCGAAGGTGTTCTGCGAAACAGGCAGTCTGATCCAAGGCTTCAAAGTGAGTGTCAGGGTACAGAAGGATGGTAGATCGGTTTACTACAAGCCATGTTCCGTACCATATGCACTCAAGGAGAAAGTTGAGCAAGAACTAAAAAGACTAGAGACTGAGAACAATATTTGTAAGAAAGATCGATGTAATTGGGCTGCACCATTGTTGTTGTACCTAAGTCCGATGGTAAGGTAAGATTGTGTAGTGATTATAAAGTAACCGTAAACCAGGTTCTAGAGGGTAATGTCCCCAATACATTGCCAAATATAGAAGATTTGTTCACAACACTGACAGGTGGTCAGATTTTATCAAAACTGGATCTTATGAATGCATACTTACAGCTTGAACTAGATGAGAACTCCAAGTCATGCTTGGCCTGTATCAAATACTCATCTAGGCCTGTATCAATTTAATAGGCTACCGTTTGAAGTGTCTTCTGCACCTGCCATATTCCAAGGGGTGATAAACCAGATTTTGCAAGGTATTGAAGGGGTAGTATGTTATTTGGATGACATATTAATTTCAGCACCAAACAGGCAAATTCATAACATATTGAATGAAGTCCTCAAATGGCTAGAGAAGCACAGAGTACGAATGTCTGCTCATAAGTGTGAGTTATTTCAAAACTCAGTGGAGTACTTAGGGTACAGAGTAGATAAAGATGGTTTACATCCAACCATGGAAAAGCTGGATGCAATCAGAAATGCACCCATTCCCAGGAATGTCACTGAACTTCGTTCATTCTTGGGTCTTTTGAACTATTATGGGAAGTTCCTATCAAATTTGGCTACAGTATTACATCCACTGAATGAACTATTGAAAAAACAAGTCCATTGGAAGTGGTCAAAAGAATGCGAGACAGCATTCAAAGAGTGTAAAACCAAATTGGTAGAGAGCACCATGGTAGTTCACTTTGACATATCTAAGGAGATTAAGCTAGCCTATGATGCCTCTCCATATGGAGTTGGGGCAGTGATCTCTCATGTATCACATTGTGGGGAGGAGAGACCAATTGCTTTTGCTTCACGCACTCTCAGTGCCAGTGAGAGTAATTATGCGCAAATTGAAAGGGAAGCTTTGGCATTAATTTTTGGGGTCAAGAAGTTCCACAAATACTTGTATGGTCGTAAGTTTACCATCATTACGGACCATAAGCCCCTAACAGCAATCCTCCATCCAAAGTCCCCAGTTCCAACATTAGTTGCAGCCTGAATGCAGAGATGGGCTTTGATTTTGTCAGCATATACATATGATATTGAATACAGACGATCAGCTGATCACAGTAATGCTGATGCAATGTCTAGATTGCCTTCCCCATCACAAGTTACACCTGATAGGGATGAAATGTTCTATTTTTCATATATTGATGAATTGCCAGTCACAGCTGAAGAGATTGGTAGAGCAACCAAACGTGACCCAGTGATGGCAAAGGTGTATGATTATATTACAAATGGATGGCCAAACCAGGTAGCAAAGATATTCATCCATTCTTCATTCATAGGAATGAATTATCAGTCGATAAAGATTGTATCATGTGGGGTGCAATAGTGGTTATACCAAATAAATTCAAGTCCAAATTATTAGGAGACCTCCATGACCAGCACCTGGGAATGTGCTTGACCAAGAGTTTTGCACGCAGTTATTTATGGTGGCCAGGCCTTGATAAAGATACAGAGTACATTGTGAGTCAGTGTACGACATGTCAAGCGGTAAGCAAGCAACCACCACCAGTACCATTACAGCTATGGAAATGGCCTCCCAGCGTGTGGCAAAGGCTACATATTGATTTTGCTGAGTTAGAAGGACAACAATTGTTCACTGTGATTGATAGCCATTCGAAGTGGGTTGAGGTGTTTCCAATGTGAAAAATAACAAGTAAAACATTCGGCATTTTACGAAGTTTATTTTCTTTATTTGGCCTCCCAGAAGAAATTGTTTCGGATAATGGACCACAATTTCGTTCAGAAGAATTTGCACAGTTCACGAGCAAAAATGGTGTGAAAGATACCAAGGTTCCACTGTACCACTCTGCCTTGAAAGGTGCAGCAGAGCGCACTGTACAAATTGTAAAACGTGCTCTCATAAAACAAATGTTAGATCCAAATCCAAGGAAATGAAAGTTGTCATTGGATCACAAATTGGCTCATTTTCTAATTACCATATATACTCGCGTATCCTGCGATCTCGCGTATCAAGCGACCCCTAAATTTTCGTCCCCAAAACATGATTTTACCATATGTCTCATGTATCATGCGAGTCACTTTTTTGAGATCGAATACAGACCTTAACATGAAACATCGAGTGGATTCTACTCTCTCTCAGTGCTCTCTCTCCGTACTCTCCCCCCCCGACCTCCGCGACTCTCTCTCCCCCCCGACCTCCGCGACTCTCTCCCCCCCGACCTCCGCGACTCTCTCTCCCCCCCGACCTCCGCGACTCTCTCTCCCCCCCGACCTCCGCGACTCTCTCTCCCCCCCGACCTCCGCGACTCTCTCTCCCCCCCGACCTCCGCGACTCTCTCTCCCCCCCGACCTCCGCGACTCTCTCTCCCCCCCGACCTCCGCGACTCTCTCTCCCCCCCGACCTCCGCAACTCTCTCCCCCCCAACCTCCGCGACTCTCTCTCCCCCCCCGACCTCTGCGACTCTCTCTTCCCCCCCCGACCTCCGCGACTCTCTCCCCCCCCGACCTCCGCGACTCTCTCTCCCCCCCCCGACCTCCGCGACTCTCTCTCCCCCCCCCGACCTCCGCGACTCTCTCTCCCCCCCGACCTCCGCGACTCTCTCTCCCCCCCGACCTCCGCGACTCTCTCTCCCCCCCGACCTCCGCGACTCTCTCTCCCCCCCGACCTCCGCGACTCTCTCTCCCCCCCCCGACCTCCGCGACTCTCTCTTCCCCCCCCCGACCTCCGCGACTCTCTCTCCCCCCCGACCTCCGCGACTCTCTCTCCCCCACCGACCTCCGCGACTCTCTCTCCCCCCCCGACCTCCGCGACTCTCTCTCCCCCCCGACCTCCGCGACTCTCTCTCCCCCCCGACCTCTGCGACTCTCTCTCCCCCCTCGACCTCCGCGACTCTCTCCCCCCCGACCTCTGCGACTCTCTCCCCCCCGACCTCCGCGACTCTCTCTCCCCCCCCGACCTCCGCGACTCTCTCTCCCCCCCGACCTCCGCGACTCTCTACCCCCCCGACCTCTGCGACTCTCTCCCCCCCGACCTCCGCGACTCTCTCTCCCCCCTCGACCTCCGCGAATCTCTCTCCCCCCCCGACCTCCGCGACTCTCTCTCCCCCCCCGACCTCCGCGACTCTCTCTCCCCCCCCGACCTCCGCGACTCTCTCTCCCCCCCCGACCTCCACGACTCTCTCTCCCCCCCCCGACCTCCGCGACTCTCTCTCCCCCACCGACCCCCGCGACTCTCTCTCCCCCCCCGACCTCCGCGACTCTCTCTCCCCCACCGACCCCCGCGACTCTCTCTCCCCCCCCGACCTCCGCGACTCTCTCTCCCCCACCGACCCCCGCGACTCTCTCTCCCCCCCCGACCTCCGCGACTCTCTCTCCCCCCCCGACCTCCGCGACTCTCTCCCCCCCGACCTCCACGACTCTCTCTCCCCCCCGACCTCCGCGACTCTCTCTCCCCCCCGACCTCCGCGACTCTCTCTCCCCCCCGACCTCCGCGACTCTCTCTCCCCCCCGACCTCCGCGACTCTCTCTCCCCCCCGACCTCCGCGACTCTCTCTCCCCCCCCCGACCTCCGCGACTCTCTCTTCCCCCCCCCGACCTCCGCGACTCTCTCTCCCCCCCGACCTCCGCGACTCTCTCTCCCCCACCGACCTCCGCGACTCTCTCTCCCCCCCCGACCTCCGCGACTCTCTCTCCCCCCCGACCTCCGCGACTCTCTCTCCCCCCCGACCTC
Source organism: Pristiophorus japonicus (assembly GCF_044704955.1). Taxonomy (NCBI): domain Eukaryota; kingdom Metazoa; phylum Chordata; class Chondrichthyes; family Pristiophoridae; genus Pristiophorus; species Pristiophorus japonicus. The sequence continues at coordinate 38,925,295 of NC_091992.1, forward strand.
TGCGACTCTCTCTCCCCCCTCGACCTCCGCGACTCTCTCCCCCCCGACCTCTGCGACTCTCTCCCCCCCGACCTCCGCGACTCTCTCTCCCCCCCCGACCTCCGCGACTCTCTCTCCCCCCCGACCTCCGCGACTCTCTACCCCCCCGACCTCTGCGACTCTCTCCCCCCCGACCTCCGCGACTCTCTCTCCCCCCTCGACCTCCGCGAATCTCTCTCCCCCCCCGACCTCCGCGACTCTCTCTCCCCCCCCGACCTCCGCGACTCTCTCTCCCCCCCCGACCTCCGCGACTCTCTCTCCCCCCCCGACCTCCACGACTCTCTCTCCCCCCCCCGACCTCCGCGACTCTCTCTCCCCCACCGACCCCCGCGACTCTCTCTCCCCCCCCGACCTCCGCGACTCTCTCTCCCCCACCGACCCCCGCGACTCTCTCTCCCCCCCCGACCTCCGCGACTCTCTCTCCCCCACCGACCCCCGCGACTCTCTCTCCCCCCCCGACCTCCGCGACTCTCTCTCCCCCCCCGACCTCCGCGACTCTCTCCCCCCCGACCTCCACGACTCTCTCTCCCCCCCGACCTCCGCGACTCTCTCTCCCCCCCGACCTCCGCGACTCTCTCTCCCCCCCCGACCTCCGCGACTCTCTCTCCCCCCCCGACCTCCGCGACTCTCTCCCCCCCGACCTCCACGACTCTCTCTCCCCCCCCCCGACCTCCGCGACTCTCTCCCCCCCCCGACCTCCGCGACTCTCTCTCCCCCCCGACCTCCGCGACTCTCTCTCCCCCTGAAGAGAAGAATTTCAGCAGGAGTCAAATGGATTTTTTTTTGCATTGGGAGGATGTAGTTAGTGGTGTGCTGCAGGAACTTGGCTTGTTTTCCACATAAACTAATGATTTGGTCATGAGTATCGAGGAACTAATATCAACCAGGGATATTCGATTTACAACCATCATGGAGAGTGAGAGGAGAAACCAAGAGAAATGTCTTTACATAGAGGATTGTTGGAGCATGCCGAGATTCAGCGTGGATACGGTCTGCTTAACAGCCTAACAGCCTAATCTTGGCCAGCACTTCACACCCGCAAATTTTGTATCTCGCGTATCATGCAACCCCCCAAATTTAGGTTACAATTTAGGTCTTCAAAAGTCGCATGATACGCGAGTATATACGGTACATATCGTAATACTCCTCACATAACTGTTGGTAGAACACCAACAGTGTGGTTTCTCAAACAACAGCCACGAACCAGATTCTCGTTGTTAAAACCAAATTTGGCACAGTCCTTAGAAGGGACACCATTAAGACAGAAAGAGAATCATGATAGAGGTAGAGAAAGAGAGAAGGGTGAAATTAAATCAGAAGGTGCGAGTGAAGAACCATCATCATAAATGGTTAAAGTGGTTACTAAGAAGAGTGGTGAAGATATGTGGTCCTCACACATATTTGGTCAAAATGTTTGATTACGGACAGGTTAGGTTGGTTCATATTGATCATATTTTACCGACAGACATGGAAGGAGTTGAAGGTGGGAATGATTCAATTATTTCTGACTCATCAGATAGTTTTGATATACCAGTAGAATATCCTACATCCAATGTATTGGAAACAAATTCAAGAAAAAATCAGAATTTAAGTCTGAGCCTGAGTCAGGAAAACAAACAGCCTGAAGTTAGAGTGAGCTCAAATGAAAATCATGGAGTAAAACGTTCCTCATGGTGAGCCTCGAATGAGTTTAGATTCGACACCATGTTTGGAAGGTTCTGTTCGAGAGCGAAGATAGCCTCTTCGAAACAGAAAACAAGTGGTTAAGTTAAATTTGTAAATCTGGAAAAAGTAAGTCTATATCCTATGTTATGTATAAACTTGCAAGTTATGTAGGATGCTGTTATAATAACTTCTTCATTAAGGAGGGAGAAGTGTAATGTCTGTGAGCTTGTAATGTTTTTAGCTACACACTGTGGATGTGGACATATTGTGTTGTGCAACTACAGAGTTAATAAACAGAACCAGGGAGTTCCGGAGAGAGAGCTGCCTGCCTGTGTGTGCTTGTGCTCTGTGAATATATCATTGTGATATCTCCCAATGCTTGCTATAAACTGCATGCGATCAGAATGCACAGATATAATTGGAAGCCGAGTGCAACTTGTTCCTAAGGAAAGTTTTTCCAGTTGGAGCCCAAGCTTTTGAGACGGGCTGAGGCCTTCACATAAAATCTTTAAGGAGGGCACACAAGCATTCAAAGGGGAAATTTAATCATGCTACTGTGAAAGATGTAATTTTATTTTAAAATAATTTCTTTACCCCTCTTTACGCCTCTTTCCTCCTTTAAAATACTCCTTAAAACCTACCTCTTTGACCAAGTCACACCTAATATCTCCTTATGTGACTTGGTGTCAAATTTTGTTTAATAACGTGCCTTGGGATGTTTTACTACGTTAACGGTGCTATATAAGTGCAAGTTGTTGTACAGTCATTCATTTCACCTATAGACCTCACTCCACTCTTTCTTCACCCCACCCCCACCCCCACCCCGCCCCAATCTGCTTCCTTCTTCCAATGTAACCCCACTTTTTAAAAAAGGAGGGAGAGAGAAAACAGGGAATTATAGACCGGTCAGCCTGACATCGGTAGTGGGTAAAATGATGGAATCAATTATTAAGGATGTCATAGCAGTGCATTTGGAAAGAGGTGACATGATAGGTCCAAGTCAGCATGGATTTGTGAAAGGGAAATCATGCTTGACAAATCTTCTGGAATCTTTTGAGGATGTTTCCAGTAGAGTGGATAAGGGAGAACCAGTTGATGTGGTATATTTCGACTTTCAGAAGGCGTTCGACAAGGTCCCACACAAGAGATTGATGTGCAAAGTTAGAGCACATGGGATTGGGGGTAGTGTACTGACATGGATTGAGAACTGGTTGTCAGACAGGAAGCAAAGAGTAGGAGTAAATGGGTACTTTTCAGAATGGCAGGCAGTGACTAGTGGGATACCGCAAGGTTCTGTGCTGGGGCCCCAGCTGTTTACACTGTACATTAATGATTTAGATGAGGGGATTAAATGTAGTATCTCCAAATTTGCGGATGACACTAAGTTGGGTGGCAGTGTGAGCTGCGAGGAGGATGCTATGAGGCTGCAGAGCGACTTGGATAGGTTAGGTGAGTGGGCAAATGCATGGCAGATGAAGTATAATGTGGATAAATGTGAGGGTATCCACTTTGGTGGTAAAAATAGAGAGACAGACTATTATCTGAATGGTGACAGATTAGGAAAAGGGGAGGTGCAAAGAGACCTGGGTGTCATGGTACATCAGTCATTGAAGGTTGGCATGCAGGTACAGCAGACGGTTAAGAAAGCAAATGGCATGTTGGCCTTCATAGCAAGGGGATTTGAGTACAGGGGCAGGGAGGTGTTGCTACAATTGTACAGGGCATTGGTGAGGCCACACCTGGAGTATTGTGTACAGTTTTGGTCTCCTAACCTGAGGAGGGAGTGCAGCGAAGGTTCACCAGACTGATTCCCGGGATGGCGGGACTGACCTATCAAGAAAGACTGGATCAACTGGGCTTGTATTCACTGGAGTTCAGATGAATGAGAGGGGACCTCATAGAAACATTTAAAATTCTGACGGGGTTAGACAGGTTAGATGCAGGAAGAATGTTCCCAATGTTGGGGATGTCCAGAACCAGAGGTCACAGTCTAAGGATAAGGGGTAAGCCATTTAGGACCGAGATGTGGAGGAACTTCTTCACCCAGAGAGTGGTGAACCTGTGGAATTCTCTACCACAGAAAGTTGTTGAGGCCAATTCACTAAATATATTCAAAAAGGAGTTAGATGAGGTCCTTACTACTAGGGGGATCAAGGGGTATGGCGAGAAAACAGGAATGGGGTACTGAAGTTGAATGTTCAGCCATGAACTCATTGAATGGCGGTGCAAGCTAGAAGGGCCGAATGGCCTACTCCTGCACCTATTTTCTATGTTTCTATGTTTCTATTCTCCGATCTCGCTTCTCTGCTCCTGTATCATTTCCTAACTCTTTTACTCAAAGATGTTTTATTTGCTTTCAAATTCAACATTTTTTTGAAAAGACCCCATTGTGTACCTGGGCATGATGTCTGTTCAGACATTTGCCTTTTCTAACTTTTAATAAATCTATTATGATTTAATTTGGCTTGAAAATTTAGCTGTTTGAATAGCGGCATAAAGATATCTTTTTTTCTCATACCATGGCAGGACTCACAAACCGTGTAACAACATTGGAAGTCATAACACTGCGCCAATGACAGGGTTACGGGTCATTGCAAAAGAGGGGATACTTTGTTGTAATGAGTTTTCTCATACAAGAGCTCATTTACATAAGAATTTTTTCTGGAATATTATGTATATATATTAAGAAACTGCTGCAGACTTTTCATCGTATCTCAGAATTTGATTGAACTTGCCATAGAAATTTGCCTTGAGGTACAGCAGAATATCCAAGGCCCTGGGAATGGTGCATATAATGTACTTTAAGTGAGTGGTGTCTGACATTGTGGATTCTAAGTAGTGGTGCAGATGTGTATTTCATCAGCACCAGCGCAGATATGCACACCTCGGTGGGGCTGTCACGAGATAGAGTAGTGATGTCACCTGGTGTCTCTCAGATCACAAGTGAGCAAGAACAGATGGTGGAAACAGTGATAGCAGTGGAAACTCTTGTTGGAGGCAGCAGGAGTCTCCTAGCTCTGCTTGGCTGCATGCAGGTGCTGAGCCTTGTGGGGGGGTGCCCAAGAAGAGAGCGATCCTGGAGCTGCAGGAACAAGTACAGGAGACGCTGACGGATTTTGCAACTGTGCTGACTGAGTGTATCTCCAATATAAGCAGCACCGTAGTGCAATCACTGGCATCTTTAGCTTTCTCAATGGATAGGATAGTCGCCCATCATGAAGGAATCACAGTACTAGTGTAATGACAACATGGTTTATTTTCTAAATAGATGGTCATCTATGGAGGAGAGAAACCAGAGACTCATAGACTTCATTTTCTAGGAGAGATTTCATCATAGATGTGTGCTCTAATGTCCGCACTGGAGTGCAGCAAGGTGGTCTCCAGCTCCTGGCTAGCAGGGAAGTGCGGGTCCCCTGAGAGGGATGAAGGTGACAGGGACGGTATCCAATTAAAAACAAGGGCATACAAAGTGGCCAAAACTAATGGCAGGACAGAAGACTGGGAAGCTTTTAAAAATCAGCAAAGAATGACTAAAAAAATGATTAAGAAAGGGAAGATAGATTATGAAAGTAAACTAGCGCAAAATATAAAAACAGATAGCAAGAGTTTCTATATGTATACAAAAAGGAAAAGGGTGGCTAAAGTAAATGTTGGTCCCTTAAAGGACGAGACCGGGGAATTAGTAATGGGTCACATGGAGATGGCAGAAACACAGAATAAATATTTTGTATCAGTCTTTACAGTAGAGGACACTAACAATATTCCGACAATGGATAGTCTAGGAGCTGTGGGGGGGGGGGAGCGGGGGGAGGAACTTAACACAATCATAATCATTAAGGATGTGGTACTCAGTAAGATAATGGGACTAAAAGCAGATAAATCCCCTGGACCTGATGGCTTGCATCCTAGGGTCTTAAGAGAAGTAGCAGCAGAGATTGTGAATGCATTGGTTGTAATTTACCAAAATTCCCTAGATTCTGGGGAGGTCCCAGCAGATTGGAAAACTGCAAGTGTAATGCCCCTATTTAAAAAAGGAGGCAGACAAAAAGCAGGAAACTATAGACCAGTTAGCCTAACATCGGTGGTTGGGAAAAGGTTGGATTCCATTATTAAAGAAGCAGTAGCAGGACATTTGGAAAAGGAAAATTCGGTCAGGCAGAGTCAGCATGGATTTATGAAGGGGATGTCATGTTTGACAAATTTTCTGGTGTTCTTTAAAGATGTAACGAACAGGCTGGATAAAGGGGAACCAGTGGATGTAGTGTATTTGGACTTCCAGAAGGCATTTGACAAGGTGCGACATAAAAGGTTACTGCACAAGATAAAAGTACACGGGGTTGGGGGTAAATATTAGCATGGATAGAGGATTGGCTAACTAACAGGAAACAGAGAGTTGGGATAAATGGTTCTCTGGTTGGCAACCAGGGATCAGTGCTGGGACCCCAACTATTTACAATCTATATTAACGACCTAGAAGAAGGGTCTGAGTGTAACGTAGCCAAGTTTGCTGATGATACAAAGATGGGAGGAAAAGCAATGTGTGAGGAGAACACAAAAAATCTGCAAAAGGACATAGACAGGCTAAGTGAGTGGGCAAAAATTTGGCAGATGGAGTACAATGTTGGAAAGTGTGAGGTCATGCACTTTGGCAGAAAAAAATCAAAGAGAAAATTATTATTTAACTGGAGAAAGATTGCAAAGTGCCGCAGTATAGTAGGACCTGAGGATACTTGTGCATGAAACACAAAAGGATAGTATGCAGGTAGACCAAGTGATCATGAAGGCCAATGGCATCTTGGCCTTTATTGCAAATGGGATGGAGTAGAAAAGCAGGGAAGTCTTGCTACAGCTATATAAGGTATTGGTGAGGCCACTCCTGGAATACTGTGTGCAGTTTTGGTTTCCATATTTACAAAAGGATATACTTGCTTTGGAGGCAGTTCAGAGAAGGTTCACTAGGGTGGTTCCGGGGATGAGGAGGTTGACTTATGAGGAAAGGTTGAGTAGATTGGTTCTCTACTCATTGGAATTCAGAAGAATGAAAGGTGATCTTATTGAAACGTATAAGATTATGAGGGGGCTTGACAATATGGATGCAGAGAGGATGTTTCCACTGATGGGGGAGACTAGAACTAGAGGGCATGATCTTAGAATAAGGGGCCGCCAATTTAAAACAGAGATGAGGATAAATTTCTTCTCTCAGAGGGTTGTTAATCTATGGAATTCGCTGCCTCAAAGAGCTGTGGAAGCTTGAATAAATTTAAGACAGAAATAGACAGTTTCTTAAACGATAAGGGGTTATGGGGAGCGGACAGGGAAGTGGAGCTGAGTCCATGATCTTATTAAATGGCAGAGTAGGCTCGAGGGGCTGTATGGCCTACTCCTGCTCCTATTTCTTCTGTTCTTCTGTTCTTATGGGACATGTAAGTGCTGGCTCCTCTCAAAGCGCTCCAACTTCCAGCTCCTCGGTCAGAGCCCCAGATGCCCTGTGCAGCAGGTGCTGGCTCAGGGGATTGTTGGTGCTCTTGTTGCTGCTGCTGTTTCTGTTGCTCCTGCGGCTGTTCCTCATCAGACTCTGAGGACCAAGATGACCGAGCATAAATTGTTCCTATTTTGATTGTTGATATGTCAAATCCATTTGAGTTGACAAGTAATCTGTCAATGGTCAGTTATGTTCCTTCAAGAAGGTTACAGTGAATATAGAGTTCAATACAAACAATTCCAAAGTGCATGAAGCTGAAAAGATTCTTCCAAACATTGAAGGCTACAGCTTCTGAGATTGGAAAGTGAACAGCTGTGAAATGGGAGCTTTTATACCACTTTTGCAGCTGTCACCTATTAAAAGCAATGGAGAGTCATTGAGAACCCGACCCACTTGTCTAGCGTGTTTGCCGAGGGATGACAAACTCGTCAAAAAGTTGGTTGCCTGGTTATAATCCTCTTAAATACCTTTTTAAACTACCTGTTAAGTAGCCTTAATTGACTGGTCTGCCGCTTGTTGCCGGATCTGTGAGCCGCAGGCAGACCTGACAGTTGAGAAACTGATACGGAAGTGGGTTCAGAGTGGACTTCTGACCTGCTGTCAATTGGGGTCTTTTTGACAGAAGGCCCACCTCCAAACTCAAACCCACACCCACGGGGTTGGGACAATTCTGGCCATGAGGTGTGATCTCACTTGCCCCACATGTTTCTTCTAGCTTCAGGAAGGTGGACAGATATTCTAATGAGACAAGGCCAACTGTAAACCAAGAAACTGGTGTATTGTACACAAAATACATGACTGAACAGAATACAGTTTTCAATGAAAATCAATCTTTCCGTTATTCCTTGTCATGGTCAAATGTAGTAAATTATGCAAACTTAGCTGCTACTATCGGCCTAATTTCACTTTTCAAGTCCATATTTGCTAAACTGATTAGCACTTGCCTTGGGAAGAGAGTGTTCTCTGTTTAAAATTCTTTTCCAGCAGGAAAGAAGTCAAAAATATGATCTCTGACCCACTCTCCACTGTCCCATGTTGGAGATTAGCTTGTTGAGCTGCCAATCAAAACTGCAATCTTGAATGAAGTCCCTCCACCACCATAACCGCTATATCTGGCCGACTGGACTCAAATAATTCAGGCCGATATAAAAATGGTACCGATTTCTCTGAAATGGACCCCACCAACATCTGAATTGGGGAATAGTTTAAATAATTAATCAAAATTCCTAGCCAACCTGTTCCTTCAATGGAGCCCAGAGGTATGTAAAAAGGAAGAGAGTAGCAAAAGTAAACACTGGTCCCTTCGAACCTTAGACTGGAGAAATTATTATGGTGAAAAAAAAGTGACAGAAACGTGAAACAAATATTTAGTATCTGTCTTCACAGTAGAAGACACAAAAAGCAAACAAAAAATAGTGCGGAAGCAAGGGTCTAAGGTGGGTGAGGAACTTAACGTAATGAATATAAGTAGAGGAAAGTACGAAAGAAACTAACGGGACTAAAAGCCGACAAATCCATTGGACCTGACGGACTCCACACTCGGGTTCTAAAAGAGGTGGCTGTAGAGATAGTGGCTGCATTGGTTTTGAACTCCCAAAATTCCCTAGATTCTAGAATGGTCCCCACTGATTAGAAAGTTGTAAATGTAACACCGCTATTCAAGGAAGGAGGGAGAGAGAAAACCGGGAACTACAGGGCAGTTAGCCTGACATCAGTCGTCGGGAAAATGCTGGAATTGTTAAGGAAGTGGTATCAGGGCACTTAGAAAATTATAACATGATTAAGCAGAGTTTATGAAGGGGAAATTGCGTTTGACAAATTTATTAGTTTTTTGAGAATGTATCTAGCAGGGGAGATGAAGGGGAATCAGTGAATGTAGTATATTTCGATTTCCAAAATGCATTCGATAAGATGCCACATAAAAGGTTATTGCATCAGATAAGCGCTCACAGGTTGGGAGTAATATAATAGCATGGATAGAGGATTGGTTAACAGACAAAAAACAGAGATTAGGGATAAACTGGTCTTTTTCAGGTTGGCAGGTGGTAACTAGTGGGGTACCACAAGGATCAGTGCTGGGGCCTCAGCTATTTACAATCTATATTAATGACCTAGATGAAGGGACCGAGTGTAATGTATCCAAGTTTGCTGACGATACAAAGCTGGGTGGGACAGTAAGCTGTGAGGAGAACACAATCTGCAGAGGGATATAGATAGACTAAGTAAGTGGGCAGTAAGGTGGCAGATGGAGTAACATATAGGGAACTGTGAGGTTATTCACTTTGGTAGGAAGAATAGAAAAACAGGATATTTTTTTAAATGGTGAGAAACTTTTAAATGTTGGTGTTCAGAGAGATTTGGGTGTATTCATGCAGGAAACACAGAAAGCTAGCATGCAGGTACAGCAAGCATCATCATCATAGGCAGTCCCTCGGAATTGAGGAAGACTTGCTTCCACTCCAAAAATGAGTTCTTAGGTGACTGAACAGTCCAATACGAGAACCACAGTCCCTATCACAGGTGGGACAGACAGCCGTTGAAGGAAAGGGTGGATGGGACTGATTTGCCACACGCTCTTTCCGCTGCCTGCGCTTGGTTTCGGCGATGAAACTCGAGATGCTCAGCGCCCTCCCAGATATACTTCCTCCACATAGGGCGGTCTTTGGCCAGGGACTCCCAGGTGTCAGTGAGAATGTTGCACTTTATCAAGGAGGCTTCTAGGGTGTCCTTGAAAGGTTTCCTCTGCCCACCTTTGGCTTGTTTTCCGTGAAGGAGTTCCGAGTAGAGCGCTTGCTTTGGGAGTCTCGTGTCAGGCATGCGAACAATGTGGCCTGCCCAACGGGGCTGATCGAGTGTGGTCAGTGCTTCAATGCTGGAGATGTTGGCCTGGTCAAGGACGCTAACGTTGGTGCGTCTGTCCTCCCAGAGGATTTGCAGGATCTTGCGGAGACATCGTTGGTGCTATTTCTTCAGCGACTTCAGGTGTCTACTGTACATGGTCCATGTCTCTGAGCCATACAGGATGGCGAGTATTACTACAGCCTTGTAGACCATGTGCTTGTTGGCAGATTTGAGGGCCTGATCTTCTTTTGAGGGCCTGATCACTCTTTTCCTCAGGCGGCTGAAGGGCTGCACTGGCGCACTGGAGGCAGTGTTGAATCTCGTCGTCAATGTCTGCCTTTGTTGATAAGAGGCTCCCGAGGTATGGGAAATGGTCCACGTTGTCCAGGGCCGCACCATGGATCTTGATGACTGGGGGGGCAGTGTTGTGTGAAGGGGACAGGTTGGTGGAGGACCTTTGTCTTACGGATGTTTAGTGTAAGGCTCATTTTTTCGTATGCCTCGGTGAATATGTTGACTATGACTTAGAGTTCAGCCTCCAAATGTGCGCAAATGCAGCGGTGTGCAACGGCCACCCCACGTTAAAAGAACTCACGCAGAGGCATCTTCCACTCCTTTAACACAGCAAGCAATAAGGAAGGCAAATGTCATGTTGGCCTTTATGGCAAGGGGGTTGGAGGATAAGAGTAAGGAAATCTTGCTACAGTTGTAAAGGGTCTTGGTGAGACCACACCTGAAGTACTGTGAACAGTTTTGATCTCCTTATCTAAGAAAGGATATACCTGCTTTGGAGGCCGTGCAATGAAAGTTCACTAGATTGATTCCTGGGATGAGAGGGTTGTCCTACGATGAGAGATTGTGTAAAATAGGCCTATGGAGTTTAGAAGAATGAAAGGTGATCTCATTGAAACATACAAGATTCTGAAGGGGATTGACAGGGTAGATGCTGGGCGCTAAGTGTAGGTAGCATTTAAGACCAAGATAAGGAGGAATTTCTTCACTCAGAGCATTGTGAATCTTTGGAATTCTATGCCACGGAGCGCCGTGGATGTAGAGTCTTTCAGTATACACTCCTCTGACCTATAGGACAGGTTTCTCTTGCAATTGTCTAATGGGTATGAAACTTGGACATAATTTCCAGTAATTCAGAGACACCCGATGGATTGTGGACTGATTGAGGTTATTTTATGGAATGTTTTGGGTGGGTCAAAAGGTTGTAATAGGTAAATCATGTCTAACAAGTAAGAGGTAACTAATGTGGTAGGTAATGGAGTGTCTATGGATGTTATTTATATGATTTCAAAAGGCATTAGATGAGGTTCCACATAAGAAAATGTCCACATGCCAGACACGAGACTCCCAAAGCAAGCACTCTACTTGGAACTCCTTCACGGCAAACGAGCCAAAGGTGGGTAGAGGAAATGTTACAAGGACACCTTCAAAGCCTCCCTGATAAAGTGCAACATTCCCACCGACACCTGGGAGTCCCTGGCCAAAGACCGCCCTAGGTGGAGAAAGTGCATCCGGGAGGGCGCTGAGCACCTCGAGTCTCATCGCCGAGAGTATGCAGAAATCAAGCGCAGGCAGCGGAAAGAGAGTGCGGCAAATCTGTCCCACCCACACCTTCCCTCAACGACGATCTGTCCCACCTGTGACAGGGATTGTTTCTCTCGTATTAGACTGTTCAGCCACCTAAGGACTCATTTTAAGAGTGGAAGCAAGTCTTCCTCGATTCCAAGGGACTGCCTATGATGATGATGACATAAAAAAATGTTAACAAAAGTGAGTGCATGGAATTGGGGGTCCCTACTGTCACTGGTCGGGAGTTGGCTGGGAGGTAGGAGACCGTATAGGGATAATGGGTATGTACTCCAATTGGCAGAATGTGACCAGTGGTGTCTCAGGGATCTATACTGAGATGTCAGCTCTTCACCATATTTATGAATGATTTAATGAAGGAATAGTGAGCCATGTATCCATGTTTTCTGGTAGCACAGTAAATGGTGAAGATGGGAGCAGAAAATTGCAGTGGGACATTGATGGGTTAAGTGAGTGGAGATTGTCATGTTTGTAACCCTCACATAACTGTAATCTTTATGTAACAACACTGTACACTGTAAATGCACACCTTGACCACAGGGGGTGAACTTGTGGGAGACACTCCTCACCTGGTCATCCAGGTATATAAAGGGAGGTCCCACGCATGGTCATCACTTCTTGGTCCTGTAAATAAAGGTACAGGTCACAGAGTGACCTTGTCTCCAGTATGTGTCTCGTGTTGATTTGCTGTAGTGTGTAAGGACACAACAGGGATGAACTGTAGCAGATGGAGTTTAATGTGAGGAGTCCACTTTAGACCATGGAAAGATAGATCGGAGTATTTTTGAAATGATGAGAAGCTAGGAACTGTGGATGAGCCGAGAGAGTTGGTGGTTAATTTTCAGAAATCACTAAAAGCTAGCCAACAGCTACAGACAATAATTTAAAAGGCTAATGGAATATTGACCTTTATCTCGAGGTGATGGAATACAAAGGGGTAAAAGTTATGTTAATTACATAAAGCTCTGGTTAGACGGCATCTGGAGTATTGTTCAGTTCCGCGCGTCACATTCCAGGAGGATTATATTGGCCTTGGAGGGGGTGAATTGCAGATTCACCAGAATGATACCAGGGTTAAATTATGATGACAGGTTGCAGAATAAGCATGTATTCCCTTGAGTACAGATTAAGGGGTGATCTAACTGAGATGTTTAAAATGATTAAAGGACTTGATACATTCGATAGAGAAACTATTTCCTCTGGTGGGAGAGTTTAGAACAAGGGTCATAATAGTTATGTTCAGAATAAATTCACAGGACAATATCGCAAGCTCAAACTGTTGTGACCTCGGTCTCTTTATTCAGACTCCAGAGTGAGAAAGCAGCATGGTGAATCACCTTAATACCTGCTTGTCCCAGGGTGCACAGGTCTCCCAAAGATGTGCTCCCTAGTGACAAGTCTTACATTTGGGTATGGTCTACATACATACATAACATCACTGCCCGCCCCCCAAAGTCTTATTGTTCAAGTTATTTGCAAGTTATTTGCACTGCTCCCTCATGGAATACTCTTATGTCAACACTACCAATAACTGGTATCAGTTCCTTGGTGTAGGTGCGCAGCTTTGCTTGAATCGGGATCAGCTTGGGTCACTGTGTTTGTCGCTCCACAGCCTCTTGAAAGCCTTCTGGCTCATAACTGATTGACTCGCCCCCGTGTCTAGTTCCATGGAGACTGGAGTGCCGTTAAGTTCAACTTTTAACTTTATCGGAGGGCTTTTGGTGGTGAAGGTGTGTATCCCATATACTTTTTCTTCATCCTCAGATTCAGTTGCCTCTCCTGGCTGGATCGATCGTCCTCTCCTGAATTTGCTATGTGGTGAGTCAGAGATCCTTTGCACATTCGCTGGAGGTACCCTATTGTTCCATAGCCCTTGCACATATAGGGCTTGAATCTACATTGATGAGCTCTATGGCTGCCGCCGCAGTGCCAACATGGTGCTAATGGATACGCATTCACGCCCCACGGTGGACTCTGAGTCACTCTAGGCCTAGGTCTGGCCTCTGCAATCGGGTGGGCCCTGCGCTGTGCCATTCTGCCTGCTGCAAACATTATTTTGTGCACGGTGCTTGCTTGTGAAGATTCTGTGAAGATATCTGTTTCATGTTATCGCTCGTGGATATGAAGGCTTAGGCTAGCGTGATGGCCTTGCTCAGATCTAGGGATTCGGCAGACAGCAGTTTGCGAAGGATGACCTCATGGCCAATTCTAAGCACGAAAATGTCCCGCAACATTTCCCCCAAGGATCCTGCAAAGTCGCACAATCCTGCAAGGCGTCTTAGTTCAGTGACAAAACTCGCCACGTTCTGGCCCTCGGAGCGATGGTGCATGTAAAAGCGGTACCTGGCCATCAGGGTGCTCTCCTTTGGCTTGAGGTGTTCCTTAGCCAGTGTGCACAGTTCTGCGTAAGATTTGTCCATTAGTTTGACTGGTGCCAGTAAATTTTTAAGAAGGCCATATACCGATGACCCACATAGAGTGAGGAGAATCCCCTGCGCTTGGTCGCCGTCTCAGCCTTGTCCAATTTGTTGGCCACAAAGTACTGGTCGAGGCACTCAATGAAGGTTTCCCAATCATCACCCTCAACAAATCTCACAAGAATACCAATGACAGCCATTACCACGTGAAAGTTCTTGATCCGTTACTCGTCGCCAATTTGTTCTGTTCAGAATAAATTCACAGGACTATATCGCAAGCTCAAACTGTTATGACCTTGGTCTCTTTATTCAGACTCCAGAGTGAGGAAGCAGCATGGTGAATCACCTTTTATACCTGCTTCCCCAGGGTGCACAGGTGACCCTCCACAGGTGTGCCCCCTAGTGGCAAGTCTTACATTTGGGTAAGGTCTACAGACATAAATAACAATAACCTTTAAAATTAGAGCTTGGCAGTTCAGGGGTGATGTCACAGAAATTTACAGCATGGAAGGAGGCCATTTCGGCCCATTGTATCAGGAAGCATTTCTTCACACAAAGGGTAGTGGAAATCTGAAACACTTTCCCAAAAGCTGTTAATGCTTGGTCAATTGAAAATGTCAACACTGACATTGATAGCGTTATGTTGGGCAAGGGTATGGAGTTAAGATACAGATCAGCCATGACCTAATTAAATGGTGGAACAGACTATAGGGGATGATTGTTGCACTTTGAAATAAAAAACAGAAAATGCTGGTAATGCAGAACAGGTTTGTCAACCAATAGAAAGACAGAAACACAGTTAACGTTTTGGGTGTGGTCATCTAAAACAAAACCTTAAAAATAAGCTAGAACCTTTGTAGAGTTGGAAAGGAAGGGGTGGAAGAAACAAATTCTCCAATCAGGGGGAATTAATGGGTTGAATTGTCTAATGATTAATTGCCATTTCCCTCCATGCAGTTTCTTTTTAGAGGGGAAAAAAATGTCAGTTACTCTATGCTTCAGTCTTTAATTTTCCAGCTCTTTTCTTTCAAAGTTGTATCTTTCAATTTTGGGGCTTGGCCTTTACTGTGTGCGGGGACAAAATTGCCCTTTAAAAAAAAGAGACCTATTAGCGCCTCTGTGGGGGTGGGGGGTGGGGGAGAGGGGGAATGGAAGAGACTTTTCGCCCGGGTGGGGTGCTATTTCATCATGCCATCAACGCGGTGCACACTGACCCCTTACCGCCCCATTGGGGATAACCTCCTGCGGGCCGCGAGGCTGGTGCAGGCAGTTATCAACATCAGCTTCGGGATCGTGAAGCGGGCCAGCATCCGCTCTCAGAGCGTTACTTAAAGGGGAGGGCACCAGAGCCCCGCGCCGCTATCTTTTCTGGATTGGCAACTCTTGGGTCGGCTCCAGGATGGTGGCCTGAGTGTGGTCCGGGTCGTGATCGTGCAGCCCAGCCCTCTGTTTTGGGCGCCAGGCTGTAGGCCCAGACCCACGCTGCCCTGGTGGCCTAGTGGAGGCCATCAGCGGCCTTGCAGAGTGCACAGCAGCCCTCCCCTTTAAATTAATGGGAGGAGCATTGAAGCGTGTCAGCGCTACACTGATCCTCTGCGTAGCGCTTCACACACCACCCCGGGATCTGCCCCTAAAGGAAGTGGAGCGCGTGAGATTTGGTCCAATCTCTCCTGTCTTCCACCCTATCACAGACCTTCCCTTTTGTTCTTTCTTCCCCTCCCCCTTTCAGTGCTTGTTAAGAATATGTTCTTTCCGAACACTCTTCAGTTCTGACGAAGGGTCATCGACTCGAAACGTTAAACTCTGCTTTCTCTCCACAGATGCTGCCTGAACTGCTGAGATTGCCAGCATTTTCTGTTTTTATTCCAGATTCCAGCATCTGCAGCATTTTGCTTCTGTATTAGTGTTTAATTCAGTGCCAGTTCTCTTCTAGGAATGCCCACCTCGAAGCTCTGCTCTTCCCTCAGATGGGATATCCGTTTGTCTCCTTTTCCTTGTTCATCTGGTTTGCTTTCGGTTTTCCTTCTCATGTTTGATCAAGTATTGCCAAGACTCGCTTTCACAGTCACATCTCTTTCCTCAGTAACTGTCTCTGCCTCAGACTTAATCCACGTGGATTCTAACTGAAATTCCATCCCTCATGTTTTGGATCCACCCAGGATTATAGATATCTCCGAGATATTCAATGTTCCTCAAACCATTCCCAGCAAGATTCCTACATACTCTATTTTCCCCCTCCTAATTAAACCCTTTGTCCTCCTCTGCTGTACTACAAAATTCTCCCACTTCTCAGGTTTGCTGATTTTTCTGGCCAATTTGTATGCCTCTTCCTTGGATTTAACACTATCCTTAATTTCCCATGTTAGCCATGGTTGAGCCACCTTCCCTTTTTTATTCTTATGCCACACAGGGATGTACAATTGTAGTTCATCCATGTGATATTTAAATGTCTGCCATTGCCTATCCACCATCAACCCTTTAAGTATCACTCGCCAGTCTATCCTAGCCAATTTACGTCTCATACCATCGAAGTTAACTTTCCTTAAGTTCAGGACCCTAGTCGCTGAATTAACTGTGTCACTCTCCATCTTAATAAAGAATTCTACCATATTATGGTCACTCTTCCCCAAGGGGCCTCACACAACAAGATTGCTAATTAGTCCTTTCTCATTACACATCACCCAGTCTAGGATGGCCAGCCCTCTAGTTGATTCCTTGACATATTGGTCTGGAAAACCATCCCTAATACACTCCAGGAAATCCTCCTCCACCACATTGCTACCAGTTTGGTTAGCCCAATCAATATGTAGATTAAAGTCGCCCATGATAACTGCTGTACCTTTATTGCACGCATCCCTAATTTCTTGTTTGATGCTGTCCCCAACCTCACTACTGCTGTTTGGTGGTCTGTACACAACTCCCACTAGCGTTTTTTGCCCTTTGGTATTTCATAGCTCCACCCATACCGATTCGACATCGTCCAAGTTAATGTCCTTCCTTACTATTGCATTAATTTTCTCTTTAACCAGCAACACTACCCCCGCACCACCCTCCCACCCCGCCCCCCCCCCCCCCCCCACCCAATCCCGTTCTTTCCTTTCTGTCTATCCTTCCTAACTGTTGAATACCCTTGGATGTTGAGTTCCCAGCCTTGGTCACCCTGGTGCCATGTCTCTGTGATGCCAATTACATCATATGCGTTAACTGCTATCTGCACAGTTAATTTGTTCACCTTATTCTGAATACTCTTCGCAGTGAGGCACAGAGCCTTCAGGCTTGGCTTTTTAACACACTTTGCCCCTTTAGAATTTTGCTGTAATGTGGCTTTTTTTGCTTTTTGCCTTGGGTTTCTCTGCCCTCCACTTTTACTTTTCTTCTGTCTATCTTTTGCTTCTGCCCCCATTCTACTTCCCTCTGTCTCCCTGCATAGATTCCCATTCCCCTGCCATATTAGTTTAACCCCTCCCCAAAAGCACTAGCAAACACTCCCCCTCGGACATTGGTTCCGGTCCTGCCCAGGTGCAGACCGTACAGTTTGTACTAGTCCCACCTCCCCCAGAACCAGTTCCAATGTCCCAGGAATTTGAATCCCTCCCTTCTGCACCACCCCTCAAGCCACGTATTCAACTGAGCTATCCTGCGATTCCTAATCTGACTAGCACGTGGCACTGGTAGCAATCCTGAGTTACTATTTTTGAGGTCCTACTTTTTAATTTAGTTCCTAGCTCCCTAAATTCAGTTTGTAGGACCTCATCCCGTTTTTTACCTCTATCGTTGGTACCTTTATGCACCACGACAACTGGCTGTTCACCCTCCCTCTTCAAAATGTCCTGCACCCACTCCGAGACATCCTTGACCCTTGCACCAGGGAGGCAACACACTATCCTGGAGTCTCGGTTGCCACCGCAGAAACGTCTATCTATTCCCCTTACAATAGAATCCCCTACCACTTTAGCTCTCTCACTCTTTTTCCTGCCCTCCTGTGCAGCAGAGGCACCCATGGTGTCATGAACTTGGCTGCTGTTGCTCTCCCCTGATGAGTCATCCCCCTCAACAGTACCCAAAGCGGTGTATCTGTTTTGCAGGGGAATGACTGCAGGGGACACCTGCACTACCTTCCTTCCATTGCTCCTCCTGTTGGTCACCCATCCCCTATCTGGCTGTGTACCCTTTACGTGCGGTAAGACCAACTCACTAAACGTGCTATTCACGTCATCCTCAGCATCGCGGATGCTCCAGAGTAAATCCACCCGCAGCTCCAGTGCCACAATGCTATCTGTCAGCTGCTGCAGGCGGATGCACTTCCCGCACATGTAGTTGTCAGGGACACTGGAAGCGTCGCAGACTTCCCACATAGCACAGAAGGAGCATAACATGTGCCCGAGCTCTCGTGCCATGACTTAACCATTAGATTAACTCAATTTGGCAACAACAATGCTAAAAGGTTACTTACTGATAAAGAAAAATAATTTTTCGACTTGCAGTGCTGGATACAAATCTCTGCATTCATCCGCTCTGAAATGTATTTGTAGATGCGAATAAAAGAGACTTGAAATTCAAACAGCTTCTACTTGATGATATGCTCCAGGTGAAGAAACCTGTCCTCCACTAGTCTTATGGTGCTGGGCCCTCTACTAATTCGGATCTACAGAAATGGTCTGGATTCAGAAACTCAATGTGATTTGTGGATGATAGTAAACCGAAGGTGTGGGGGTGTGAGGTGGTTTGAAGTGGACCCCGATAAAGCAGCTTGCAGAATTGCAGAAGGTTGTGGTCTAATGGGCAGAATTATGGCAGATAAAATTCAGTACAGATCAGTGCAAGGTCTTGTACATTGGAAGACAAAATGTGGGCCATATTTATTACTCAATAAATAGAATCGAACTGTTCAGGAGAGCAGGTGAAGGAGATCGGAGAGTGATAGCAGACTCCATTGTTGCTGTGTGCAGTCAGAACAACAGTCAACGAAACAGTCAGTGCTGTTATATTGCCATATCAGTCTGAGGCTGTCCTGCAGAAGCTGTAGGGGAGTGTAATGCAATCCTGGTGCAAAGGCACTGGAATAGCTGTCCCCCTCGAGAGTACGGGCGCCTCGATCAGGCAGCGAACAGGTGTCCTGCTACTATGCGAGAGCAGTAGATGTGAATTTTCTGCCTTCCCAGCACAGCACAGACACACTGGGAGCACGCTAGAGTTAAAGGTTGTCTCTAAATCTGTCCTTCTGAAGAAAGGCTAAAATATCTGCAGCAAGCACATGTGAGAAATTTACTCCGGTTGGTGAGGTAAGTGAGTCAATGGAAAGGAAAACTGGGTGGGGTGTAGAACAGGCGGCTGATCCAATACCACCCTCTTGTGACCATCAGGAAGAGCAGTGGAAGGAAGGTAGTGCAGGGGTCCCCTGCGGGCATCTCCTTCCAATACCACCTTGGGTACTGTTGGGGGAGATGGGGGAGAACAACCTTCCGGATATAAAAGGGGTCGGAGGGTCTAGTAAGGAGGAGGAACTGAGGGAAATCCTTATTGTCGGGAAATTGTGTTGGGGAAATTGATGGGATTGAAGGCCGATAAATCCCCAGGGCCTGATGGACTGCATCCCAGAGTACTTAAGGAGGTGGCCTTGGAAATAGTGGATGCATTGACAGTCATTTTCCAACATTCCATTGACTCTGGATCAGTTCCTATGGAGTGGAGGGTAGCCAATGTAACCCCACTTTTTAAAAAAGGAGGGAGAGAGATAACAGGGAATTATAGACCGGTCAGCCTGACATCGGTAGTGGGTAAAATGATGGAATCAATTATTAAGGATGTCATAGCAGCTCATTTGGAAAGAGGTGATATGATAGGTCCAAGTCAGCATGGATTTGTGAAAGGGAAATCATGCTTGACAAATCTTCTGGAATTTTTTGAGGATGTTTCGAGTAGAGTGGACAACGGAGAACCAGTTGATGTGGTATATTTGGACTTTCAGAAGGCTTTCGACAAGGTCCCATACAAGAGATTAATGTGCAAAGTTAAAGCACATGGGATTGGGGGTAGTGTGCTGACATGGATTGAGAACTGGTTGTCAGACATGAAGCAAAGAGTAGGAGTAAATGGGGACTTTTCAGAATGGCAGGAAGTGACTAGTGGGGTACCGCAAGTTTCTGTGCTGAGGCCCCAGCTGTTTACACTGTATATTAATGATTTAGACGAGGGGATTAAATGTAGTATCTTCAAATTTGCGGATGACACTAAGTTGGGTGGCAGTGTGAGCTGTGAGGAGGATGTTATGAGGCTGCAGAGCGACTTGGATAGGTTAGGTGAGTGGGCAAATGCATGGCAGATGAAGTATAATGTGGATAAATGTGATAAAAACAGAGAGACAGACTATTATCTGAATGGTGACAGATTAGGAAAAGGGGAGGTGCAACGAAACCTGGGTGTCATGGTACATCAGTCATTGAAGGTTGGCATGCAGGTACAGCAGGCGGTTAAGAAAGCAAATGGCATGTTGGCCTTCATAGCGAGGGGATTTGAGTACAGGGGCAGGGAAGTGTTGCTACAGTTGTACAGGGCCTTGGTGAGGCCACACCTGGAGTATTGTGTACAGTTTTGGTCTCCTAACCTGAGGAAGGACATTCTTGCTATTGAGGGAGTGCAGCGAAGGTTCACCAGACTGATTCCCGGGATGGCGGGACTGACCTATCAAGAAAGACTGGATCAACTGGGCTTGTATTCACTGGAGTTCAGAAAAATGAGAGGGGACCTCATAGAAACATTTAAAATTCTGACGGGGTTAGACAGGTTAGATGCAGGAAGAATGTTCCCAATGTTGGGGAAGTCCAGAACCAGGGGACACAGTCTAAGGATAAGGGGTAAGCCATTTCGGACCGAGATGAGGAGGAATTTCTTCACCCACAGAGTGGTGAACCTGTGGAATTCTCTACCACAGAAAGTTGTTGAGGCCAATTCACTAAATATATTCAAAAAGGAGTTAGATGAAGTCCTTACTACTAGGGGAATCAAGGGGTATGGTGAGAAAGCAGGAATGGGGTACTGAAGTTGCATGTTCAGCCATGAACTCATTGAATGGCGGTGCAGGCTAGAAGGGCCGAATGGCCTACTCCTGCACCTATTTTCTATGTTTCTATGTTTCTATGTTATCCGGGGAAGGCAGCAGCAGCCAAGTTCATGGCACCATGGGTGGCTGTACTGCACAGAAGGGAAGCAAAAAAAGTGGGAGAGCTATAGTGGTAGGGGATTCTATTGCAAGGGGAATAGATAGGCATTTCTGCGGCCGCAAACGAGACTCCAGGATGGTATGTTGCCTCCCTGGTGCAAAGGTCAAGGATGTCTCAGAGTGGTTGCAGCACATTCTTGAGGGGGAGGGTGAACAGCCAGCTGTCGTGTTACATTTCGGTACCAACGATATAGGTAAAAAAAACGGGATGAGGTCCTACAAGCTGAATTTAGAGAGCTAAGAGTTAAATTAAAAAGTAGGACCTCAAAGGTAGTAATCTCAGGATTTCTACCAGTGCCACGTGCTAGTCAGAGTAGGAATTGCAGGATAGCTCAGCTAAATACGTGGCATGAGGAATGGTGCAAGGGGGAGGTATTCAAATTCCTGGGGCATTGGGACCGGTTCTGGGGGCGGTGGGACGAGCACAAACTGGACGGTCTGCACCTGGGCAGGACTGGAACCGATGTCCTAGGTGGAGTGTTTGCTAGTGCTGTTGGGGAGGGTTTAAACTAACAAGGCAGGGGAATGGGAATCTATGCAGGGAGGCAGAGGGAAGGAAAAAGAGGGCAGAATCCAAAAGTAGGAAGGAGAAAAGCAAGAGTGGAGGGCAGAGAAATTAAGAGCAAAAATCAAAAAGGGCCACATTACAACATAATTCTAAAAGGACAAAGAGTGTTAAAAAAACAAAAAGCTCTGAGTCTTAATGAGAGGAGCATTCGTAATAAGCTGTTAACAGATATGATGAAATTGGGATTACGGAGACATGGCTCCAAGATAACCAAGGCTGGGAACTCAACATCCAGGGGTATTCAATATTCAGGAAGGACGAGACAGGAAGGAAAAGGAGGTGTGGTAGCGTTACTGGTTAAAGAGGAGATTAACGCAATATTAAGGAAGGACATTAGCGTGGATGATGTGAAACCTATGTGGGTAGAGCTGCGAAACACCAAAGTGCAGAAAACATTAGTGGGAGTTGTGTACAGACCACCAAACAGTAGTAGGGAGGTTGGGGATATTATCAAATAGGAAATTAGGGGCACGTGCAATAAGGGTACAGCAGTTATCATGGGTGACTTTAATCTGCATATTCATTGGGCTAACCAAACTGGTAGCAATACTATGGAGGAGGATTTCCTGGAGTGTATAAGGGATGGTTTTCTAGACCAATATGTCGAGTAACCAAGTAGAGAGCAGGCCATCCTCGACTGGGTCTTGTGTAACTAGAGAGGATTAATTAGCAATCTGGTTGTGCGGGGCCCCTTGGGGAACAGTGACCATAATATGGTAAAATTCTTCATTAAGATGGAGAGTGACACAGTTAATTCAGAGACTAAGGTCCTGAACTTAAAGAAAGGAAACTTCGACGGTATGAGACGTGAATTGGCTAGGATAGACTGGGGAATGATACTTAAAGGGTTGACGTTGGATCGGCAATGGCAGACATTTAAATATCACATGGATGAACGACAATTGCACATCCCTGTGTGGCATAAGAATAAAAAAGAGAAGGTGGCTCAACCGTGGCTAGCAAGGGAAATTAGGGAAAGAGTTAAATCCAAGGAAGAGGCATATAAATTGGTCAGAAAAAGCAGCAAACCTGAGGACTGGGAGAAATTTAGAATTCAGCAGAGGAGAAAGAAGGGTTTAATTAGGAGGGGGAAAATAAAATATGAGAGTAAGCTTGCAGGGAACATAAAAACTGACTGCAAAAGCTTCTATAGATATGTGAAGAGAAAAAGATTAGTGAAGACTAATGTAGGTCCTTTGCAGTCAGAATCAGAGGAATTCATAATGGGGAGCAAGGAAATGGCAGACCGATTGAACAAATACTTTGGTTCTGTCTTCACTAAGGAAGACACGAATAACCTCCCGAAAATACTAAGGGACCGAGGGTCTAGCGAGAAGGAGGAACTGAGGGAAATCGGTATTAGTCAGGAAATTGTGTTAGGGAAATTGAAGGGACTGAAGGCCAATAAATCCCCAGGGCCTGATAGTCTGCATCCCAGAGTACTTAAGGAAGTGGCCCTAGAAATAGTGGATGCATTGGTAGTCATTTTCCAACTTTCTACAGTCTCTGGTTCAGTTCCTATGGATTGGAGGGTAGCTAATGTAACCCCACTTTTTAAAAAAGGAGGGAGAGAGAAAACAGGGAATTATAGACTGGCTAACGTGACATCGGTAGTGGGGAAAATGTTGGAATCAATTATTAAAGATGTAATAGCAGCGCATTTGGAAAGCAGTGACAGGATCAGTCCAAGTCAGCATGGATTTATGAAAGGGAAATCATGCTTGACAAATCTTCTAGAATTTTTTGAGGATGTAACTAATAGAGTGGATAAGGGAGAACCATTAGATGTGGTGTAATTGGACTTTCAAAAGGCTTTTGACAAGGTCGCACACAGATTAGTGTGCAAAATTAAGGCACATGGTATTGGGGGTAATGTATTGATGTGGATAGAGAACTGGTTGGCAGATAGGAAGCAAAGAATGGGAGTAAATGGGTCCTTTTCTAAATGGCAGGCAGTGACTAGTGGGGTGCCGCAGGGTTCAGTGCTGGGACCCCAGCTATTTACAATATGCATTAATGATTTAGACGAAGGAATTGAATGTAATATCTCCAAGTTTACAGATGACACTAAGCTGAGTGGCAGTGCGAGCCGCGAGGAGGATGCTTGGAGGCTGTAGGGGGATGTGGACAAGTTAGGTGAATGGGCAAATGCATGGCAGATGCAGTATAATGTGGATAAGTGTGAGGTTATCCACTTTGGTTGCAAAAACAGGAAGGCAGATTATTATCTGAATGGTGACAGATTAGGAAATGGGGAGGTGCAACGAGACCTGGGTGTCATGGTACATCAGTCATTGAAGGTAGGCATGCAGGTACAGCAGGTAGTAAAGAAGGCAAATGGCATGCTGGCTTTCATTGCGAGGGGGTTTGAGTACAGGAGCAGGGAGGTCTTACTGCAGTTGTACAGGGCGAGACCACACCTTGAGTATTGTGTGCAGTTTTGGTCTCCTAATCTGAGGAAGGGCATTCTTGCTATTGAGGGCGTGCAGCGAAGGTTCACCAGACTGATTCCAGGGATGGCAGGACTGACATATGAAGAAAGATTGGATTGACTAGGCTTATATTCACTGGAATTTAGAAGAATGAGACGGGATCTCATGGAAACATATAAAATTCTGACGGGATTGGACAGATTAGATGCAGGAAGAATGTTCCTAATGTTGGTAAAGTCCAGAACCAGGGGTCACAGTCTAAGGATAAGGGATAAGCCATTTAGGACCGAGATGAGGAGAAACCTCTTCACTCAGAGAATTGTGAACCTGTGGAATTCTCTACCACAGAAAATTGTTGAGGCCAGTTCATTAGATATATTCAAAAGTGAGTTGGATATGGCCCTTACGGCTAAAGGGATCAAGGGATATGGCGAGAAAACAGGAAAGGAGTACTGAGGTGAATGATCAGCCATGATCTTATTGTATGTTGGTGCAGGCTCGAAGGGCCGAATGGCCTACCCCTGCACCTACTTTCTATGTTTCTATGTTTGTGCACCTGCCAAAGTTGAATTTTACCCCTTGCATCTCTCCAACCCATTTTCCTCTTCTGGTTGCCCTGAAGAAATCTGGTAAAATTAAGGAAAATCTAGGCCCTGGTGTCACTTTAACCTGTGTTAGTGTGCAATGGAACTCTTTATTTTTGGAGGAGAGATCATCACAATAAGGCACTGAGTGGTGTGTCCTCCACAGTAATACTGGAGGCTGGCCCAACGACACCACCAGTTTGACTGGGAGCATGGCTGGCTGGTAAAATTTGCTGTAAAGAGCTAACAAACAATTTTTTACTTTCTTTAGGAGCTGCAGGAGTTGAGATCTAAATGTGGAGCTCATATAGATGGGTAAGTAACCTACTTTACAACTCTTTGCTCCAGTGAAAAGACAATTTTTTTTGTCAAAAGGATTTAAGTTGTCAATTAGTTTGAGGTTGATCGTAAAATAGGACCTTTTACATTGGACATTGTCATTTTACCAATGAGAGCTCGCTGAAAGCGCCACCTACTAGTGAGACTAACATACAGACCAGGAAGGTCCCAGATTGAAGCCCTGGGGCTGGATTTTCGGTTGGAGGCTTCTTGGGGTACTCATGGCAGTGGGTCGGTAACTTTTGCGCCGGAAAATGACTCATAAGAACATAAGAAGTACGAGCAGGAGTAGCCTATACGGCCCTCGAGCCTGCTCCGCCATTCAATAAGATCATGGCTCATTTGATCATGGACTCAGTTCCACTTACCTGCCCACTCCCCATAAGCCCTTATCCCCTTATTGTTTAAGACACTGTATATTTCTGTCTTAAATTTATTCAATGTCCTAGCTTCCACAGCTCTCTGAGGCAGCGAATTCCACAATTGACAAGCCTCTGAGAAAAGAAATTTCTCCTCATCTCAGTTTTAAATGGGCATCCCCTTATTCTAAGATCATGCCCTCTAGTTCTAGTCTCCCCCATCAGTGGAAACATCTTCTCTGCATCCACCTTGTCAAGCCCGCTCATAATCTTATAAATTTCGAAAAAATCATCTCTCATTCTTCTGAATTCCAATGAGTAGAGGGCCAACCTACTCAACCTTTCCTCATAAGTCAACCCCCTCATCCCCGGAATCAACCTAGTGAACCCTCTCTGAACTGCCTCCAAAGCAAGTATATCCTTTCGTAAATATGGAAATCAAAACTGCACGCAATATTCCAGGTGTGGCCTCACCAATACTCTGTATAGCTGTAGCAAGACTTCCCTGCTTTTATACTCCATCCACTTTGCAATAAAAGCCACGATTCCATTGGCCTATCTGATTACTTGCTGTACCTGCATACTACATGTTGTGTATGTATAATGTGTTTACAGTTACATTAGACCACTAAATGTATCTTCACACTGTATACACTATACCTGTACCACCAGAGGGTGCTACTGGTGGAGACCTAAGGATCACTTGCACACTGCAGGTAACCAAGTATAAAAGGGAGCTCACCTCACTGTACCCTCATTCAAGAGCTGCAATAAATGGACTAAGGTCACAACAAGTCCAATACCTTACCTCATGGAGTCATTACTAGAGTGTTTACATATATAATAACTGGCGACGAGATTACGAATTTCCACGCGCAAAATGGCTAACCTTAGCAACTTTCAACAATTCACTGATGGGGAAGATTGGGATGCCTTTGTGGAAAGGCTCAAACACTTTTTCATTGCAAATGACCTGGCAGGAGATGACCCGACCTCACTGGCTGATAAGCACAGGGCTATCCTGTTCAGCAGTTGTGGGCCCACCGTCTATGACCTTGTCATGGACCTGCTAGCCCCAGCGAAGACGACAACCAAAATGAAATGTACGCGGAGCTCACAACACCGATACAGGAACAACTGAAACCTAGAGAGAGCATCCTCACAGCTACACACCGGTTTTATACACACCGGCAGCCTGAAGGCCAAGAAATCGCAAAATATGCTGCAGACCTGAGACGATTGGCTGCACCGTGTGATTTTGGTGACCACCTCACCGAAGCACTGTGGGACATCTTTGTTATTGGAATCAGCCATGAGGACCTCCTCCACAAGCTGCTCTCTGCAGACACTACGGTCACCCTGCAGAAGGCAATCAACGTCAGCCAGGCATTCATGGCCTTGGCCTGCAATTCCAAGAGGATGATGACTCACCCCCAGGACTCTAACCCAGCAAGTACCATGAACCGACTGGCACCTTTCAGAGGCAAAGCTTCTACCCCAAGTCCTGCAACCCTGAATCCGCCACATGGGGCCAACCGGCCAGCCCCATGCTGGCGGTGTGGATGAAATCACAGGGCCCACCAGTGCTGAAACAGAGACTATACTTCTATACTTGCAAAGGCTGCAACACTAAAGGCCATCACCAGTGAATGTGTAGAAGAAATTTTACTCACCAAGTCGCTGAAGAGTTGGCCGATCACCCGGGCTCCAGCGCTGATGAAGACGAAGAGAGAGTCTATGTATACTCCATACACCTCTTCCAGCTCAGCCCCAGGAAAAGGTGTATGGAATATATACCTGCTCCACCGAGAGTTCCCCATTGAAAATGGAAGTCGAAATCAACAGTGTTCCAGGGTCGATGGAGGTCGACACAGGGGCGAGTCAATCGCTGATGAATCAGGCGGCCTTCGAGAAACTCTGGGACAATCCCGCCAAATGATCTAAAATGCTCCTGATCCAGGTGAAGCTGCTGACTTACACAAATGACGCCATCCCAGTCGTTAGCAGCTTGGCTGTCCAGGTGTCCTACGGCGGTGCGAGGCACAAGCTACCTTTGTGGATCATTGCAGGTGATAGTCCAATGCTGCTGGGAAGAAGATGGATGAAACAAATCCAAATCTGTTGGGTCTGGGAAAGCCTCTAGGCCCCGGCAATCGACATCCCACACGGCCCCAAATTTGGATCCATCACAGCACCTGAAGATCCTACCGTCTGACTCGACTGCGCGGCAACGACACAGACTGCACAACCCAATGGTGAGATGATCCAACTCAAACGACCAGACCTTCCTTTCCGGGCTCCAGTGGCAGGACACCGAAGGAAAAAAATTGGCACAGAAGGTAAATTCCCGGCTTCCGTGGCAGAACCTCGGGAGAAAAGGATCACCGCAGCACACCTCATGGGGAGAAAGAAGATGGCACCCGCACCACGAGGTGAAGCACCTGAAATCAAGATGGCCGCGACCAGACCACGAGGGGCAGCATTGAGGGAACAACACGTGATGCCGAGCAGCGAACCGGATTGGGGTAAAGATTGCAAGGCCCTCTTAAAGGAGACCGGCAACCCAGCACAATTAAAGGGACAGTTCCACTCTTTTACAGCAATGCTGGTGATACTAATGAAAAAGATGTAATTAATAAATGCAAGTATCTAAATGTACCTTTGAACAGCGATGTCGGTAGGATGCATGGAAAAGATGTAATTGACAAATGCAAGTATCTAAATGTAACCTTGTACACAGGGAGTTTGAGAGGCAGCAGGAGTTCGAGGAGCCAGCTAGTGCAGGTGCAGGGGCAGAAGGTAAACAAAGAAGTAGAAAGAAATCGAAGGGTAACATCACAGCCAAGCAGGTAAGTGATTGGCTGTTGGATTGGTGAGTATTTGATCTTTTTTTCTTCTTTTTATTTCCTTATCAGTAGGTAACCTTTGACATTGTTGCCAAATTAAATTAATCTAAGGGTAAAGTCATGGCAGGAGAGCCCAGACACATGCCATGCTCCTCCTGTGCTATGTGGGAAGCCAGGGACACTTCCAGTGTCCCTGATGACTACATGTGCAGGAAGTGTATCCTGCTGCAGCACCTGACAGACCGCATTGCACATGGAGCTGCACCTGGATTCACGCTGGAGCATCCGCGATGCTGAGAATGTCATGAATAGCATGTTTAGCGAGTTGGTCACACCGCAGGCAAAGGTTACTCAGGCAGATAGGGAATGGGTGACCAGCAGGAAGAGCCGTGTAAGGAAGGTAGTGCAGGGATCCCCTGCAGTCATCCCCCTCCAAAACAGATACACCGCTTTGGGTACTGTTGGGGGGATGACTCATCAGGGGAAGGCAGCAGCTGCAAAGTTCTTAGCACTGTGGGTGGCTCTGCTGCACAGGAGGGCAGGGAGAAGAGTGCGAAAGCTATAGTGGCAGGGGATTCTACTGTAAGGGGAACAGATAGGCGTTTCTGTGGGCGCAATCGAGACTCCAGGATGGTATGTTGCCTCCCTGGTGCAAGGGTCAAGGATGCCTTGGAGCGGCTGCAGGACATTTTGAAGGGGGAGGGTGAACAGCCAGCTGTCGTAGTGCATATAGTTATAAACGATATAGGTAAAAAACGGGATGAGGTCCTACAAGCTGAATTTAGGGAGCTAGGAGTTAAATTATAAAGCAGGACCTCAAAGGTAGTAATGTCAGGATTGCTACCAGTGCCACGTGCTAGTCAGAGTAGGAATTGCAGGATAGCTAAGATGAATATGTGGCTTGAGGAGTGGTGCAGGAGGGAGGGATTCAAATTCCTGGGACATTGGAATCGGTTCTGGGGAGGTGGGAGCAGTACAAACCGGACGGTCTGTACCTAGGCAGGACCGGAACCAATGTCCATGGGGGAGTGTTTGCTAGTGCTGTTGGGGAGCGGTTAAACTAATATGGCAGGGGGATGGGAACCTATGCAGGGAGACAGATGGAAGTAGAATGGGGGAAGAAGCAAAAGATAGAAAGAAGAAAAGTAAAAGTGGAGGGCAGAGAAACCCAAGGCAAAAATCAAAAAGGCCACATTACAGCAAAATTCTAAAGGGACAAAGTGTGTTAAAAAGACAAGCCTGAAGGCTCTGTGCCTCAATATGAGGAGTATTCATAATAAGGTGGACGAATTAACTGCGCAGGAAGCTATTAACGAATATGATATAATTGGGATTACCGAGACATGGCTCCAGGTTGACCAAGGCTGGGAACTCAACATCCAGGGGTATTCAACATTCAGGAAGGATAGACAGAAATGAAAAGGAGGTGGGGTAGCATTGCTGGTTAGAGAAGAAATTAACGCAATAGTAAGGAAGGACATTAGCTTGGATGATGTGGATTCCGTATGGGTAGAGCTGCAGAATACCACAGGGCAGAAAACACTAGTGGGAGTTGTGTACAGACCACCAAACAGTAGTGGTGAGGTTGGGGACAGCATCAAACAAGAAATTAGGGATGCATGCAATAAAGGTACAGCAGTTATCATGAGCGACTTTAATCTACATATAGATTGGGCAAACCAACCTGGTAGAAGTACGGTGGAGAAGGATTTCCTGGAGTGTATTAGGGATGGTTTTCCAATATGTCAAGGAACCAACTAGAGGGCTGGCCATCCTAGACTAGGTGATGTTTAACGAGAAAGGACTAATTAGCAATCTGGTCGAGTGAGGCCCCTTGGGGAAGAGTGACCATAATATGGTAGAATTCTTTATTAAGATGGAGAGTGACAAAGTTAATTCAGAGTCTAGGGTCCTGAGCTTAAGGAAAGGTAACTTTGATGGTTTGAGATGTGAATTGGCTAGAATAGACTGGCGAATAATGCTTAAAGGGTTGACAGTGGATAGGCAATGGCAAACATTTAATGATGAACTTCAACAATTGTACATCCCTGCCTGGAGTAAAAATAAAATGGGGAAGGTGGCTCAACCGTAGCTAACAAGGGAAATTAGGGATCGCGTTAAATCCAAGGAAGAGGCATATAAATTGTCTAGAAAAAGCAGAAAACCTGAGGACTGGGAGAAATTTAAAATTCAGCAGAGGAGGACAAAGGGTTTAATTAGGAGGGGGAAAATGGAATATGAGAGGAAGCTTGCTGGGAACATAAAAACTGACTGCAAAAGCTTCTATAGATATGTGAAGAGAAAAAGATTAGTGAAGACAAACATAGGTCCCTTGCAGTCAGAATCAGGTGAATTCATAATCGGGAACAAAAAAATGGCAGATCAATTGAACAAATACTTTGGTTCCGTCTTCACGAAGGAAGACACAAATAATGTTCTAGAAATACTAGGGGACCGAGGGTCTAGCGAGAAGGAGGACCTGAAGGAAATCCTTATTAGTCAGGAAATTGTGTTAGGGAAATTGATGGGATTGAAGGCCGATAAATCCCCAGGACCTGATAGTCTGCATCCCAAAGTACTTAAGGAAGTGGCCCTAGAAATAGTGGATGCATTGGTGATCATTTCCCAACAGTCTATCGACTCTGGATCAGTTCCTATTGACTGGAGGGTAGCTAATGTAACCCCACTTTTTAAAAAAGGAGGGAGAGAGAAAACGGGGAATGAT
The DNA here is from genome assembly GCF_044704955.1 of Pristiophorus japonicus. Classification (NCBI taxonomy): domain Eukaryota; kingdom Metazoa; phylum Chordata; class Chondrichthyes; family Pristiophoridae; genus Pristiophorus; species Pristiophorus japonicus. Next base: position 38,956,410 of record NC_091992.1, read on the forward strand.
AGACCGGTTAGCCTGACATCAGTAGTGGGGAAAATGTTGGAATCAATTATTAAAGATGAAATAGCAGCGCATTTGGAAAGCAGTGACAGGATCGGTCCAAGTCAGCATGGATTTATGAAAGGGAAATCATGCTTGACAAATCTTCTAGAATTTTTTGAGGATGTAACTAATAGAGTGGACAAGGGAGAACCAGTGGATGTGGTGTATTTGGACTTTCAAAAGGCTTTTGACAAGGTCCCACACAAGAGATTAGTGTGCAAAATTAAAGCACATGGTATTGGGGGTAATGTACTGATGTGGATAGAGAACTGGTTGTCAGACAGGAAGCAGAGAGTCGTGATAAACGGGTCCTTTTTAGAATGGTAGACAGTGACTAGTGGAGTGCCGCAGGGATTAGTGCTGGGACCCCAGCTCTTTACAATATACAATAATGATTTGGATGAGGGAATTGAGTGTAATATCTCCAACTTTGCAGATGACACTAAGCTGGGTGGCGGTGTGAATTGTGAGGAGGATGCTGAAAGGCTGCAGAGTGACTTGGGCAAGTTAGGTGAGTGGGCAAACACGTGGCAGATGCAGTATAATGTGGATAAATGTGAGGTTATCCACTTTGGTGGCAAAAACACGAAAGCAGAATATTATCTGAATGGCGGCAGATTAGGAAAAGTGGAGGTGTAGCGAGATCTGGGTCTCATTTGATTTGCCTATTGTTATGACCGTATCTGCTCTCTCAACTCCTCTACTGCCTCCATGTTGAACTGCCTGTCTGACAGCCAGTTTAAAGTTCCCATTTTCATTTGAATCCCTCAATAGCCCTGTCCCTCTTTTATCTCTGTTACCTCCTCCAGCTCTACAATCCTTTCCTCCAACTCTGACTTCATGTGCATCTCCCTGCATTGGCAGCTGTGCGTTCAGCTATCCAGACCTCTCACTATGGAATTCACTCTCTAAAACCCAACTCTTTCGCCAAGCTTTAGATACCCCATCTAATGTCTTCTCCTTTAACTTGTTGTATGTTTTTATTTAATTATACTTCTGAAGTGCCTTGGGATATTTTACGATGTTAAAGGTGTTCTATAGATGCATGCTCTTGTTGACTACCCGATGTGCATTTTGTGGGAACAAGGGTTCACACTACTTGGGTACCTCACAATTCTTTCTGTGCAGTCTGCGAGACCAGCTCACTGAGTTAAAAGTTACAACAGCTTTCTGATGAACTTGGGTTGTAAATTGGTTAAGAGGATTTTAAAGTAAGGATATCTTCATAGGAAAGAAAATAGTAGCATATGCAAGGGTCATTGAGCCATATCAGAATGTATCACCTTGATAACTCTGTCGGGAGCTTACAGCAATAAAACAATTAGAAGAGTTGAGTGCCTGGATGTTTAAATATGTTCATTCTGTGGCACGTGTGTGTGTATATATCTTTTGAGATACCATGATTTATTGGTAGTATGCATGGAACGTAATGATCAAAGGTAGAATTGTTGAGTAGCTCACACTGGAATCTGATAGTATGATATCTCCATGTCGCCAGCAGCTAGTGCTCACAATGGTTTTGTGAAGTATGTTTGTGTCTCAGCAGCTCTCCGACTGGTTATGGATAGTATGAGTTTTCAATAAAGATCTGATCCTGCATAACTACAACCAAGTGTGTGTGTGTCATCAGGGGGAAACCAGTCCAACACTTTTCACTGGCTGAGGCTGGGGCAGGGAAGAGGCACTAACTTAGTTTACTGGATACTAGCCTAACCTGTTACTAAAAACACTACGGAGAACTCCTCTGCTCTTCAAAATAGTGTCGTGGGGTTGTTTACATCCACCTCCGATAGGGCATCAGTTAAACATCTCATTTGAAAGGTGGCACCTCTGACAGTGCTGCACTCCCCAGTATTGCACTGGAATATCATCCTAGATTTTTGTGGGCCATCTGCAGCATGGGCCTCCAGCATCAGGAAAGAGTCGTACCATCTTCCTCCTAAAAATGTCACCTCTGAATTCAGCAAGGCCAGTCAAAACACCAGGACCTGTTGGTAGAGTGCACCAAGCCGAATCTTAGCCTGTGCACTCACAGATGCATGGCCTTTAACTGACCAGTAAGACTAACCTCTTTTTGTTTGTTTTAATTAAGATGTTTTGGACCTCGCTAGCATTGAGGCGGTTGTAAACAGCGTGGGAACCAACCTGAACCTGCTGATTAACAACGCAGCCATTCTGCATTTTGAATCCCTGGAAAACCTAATTTTGGAGACAGTGACCAAAGTTTGCCAAACAAATGTGTTGACCCCTCTGCTGATCTGCAAGGTAATTTAGATTCTGTCCAGCAATCTACATTCTTCACCAGAAAGGAGTGAGTGTGAATACTGGTTTGTTAGCTGCAGGTGCGCATTCCCACAGTTACAGGCTGTAGAGGCATAGAATGAGAGCAACATTGACATCAAACTATAAGCTGTATCTGGGCATAAAAGCATGCATGCATTCAGTGCCATTCCTTTTTCAAATGTTCTTCTCTCCAATAACGGTGAATAACTCCAGTTTTGTGGTTTTATACTTGGTAATTGATTTAATGGATTAATGTTTAATGTGTGACATTTTGCACTTCAGTAGTTTACTGTTGTCGTGTTGGGAGTGAATCTCACATCGTTTCGTATTAAAATAAGTTTGTGTCAACAGTGCTGACAGGCCACCCTCTGCTCCAAATGCTATCACACCCAATTCTCCTCTATCAAAACTGTTATACAGCTTTCTTGCTCTTTTCGCTTTGTTGATTTAAACGTCGAATTACACACACACTCAGGTGTAGTAATAGTAGGGTCAGGTCTTTTATTTAAACATTCATACAAAACAAACCAGTATGAATGCTACTGAGACACACACAATTCACAAGCCAACTTTCTGCTTGCTCTGATTTCCAATGGCTACTTATGAGGCACACACCTTTCGAATGTCCAGTGCCTAGTGTCTAGTGTCTCAAGTGTGTGTGTCTTTATACCAAAAAGGCCTTTGAACTTTGTATAGTACATTTCGACAATTACATGCAGATGAAGTAGAATCAAAATGAAATCACGACTAACTGCTTTCTGAACTACTATACACAAACCAGATCATACTTAACATACAGATGATGTCATCAGATTATTATTCGCATAGTAAAAAAAGTACACTCAAATACTTAACATACAATGTCATAAATTACTATACACAAATCAGATTATTATTCGCATAATAACAAGTTACACTCAAATACTTAGCATACAGATAAATGACCAGCTACTCATTTCAGTGGCTAAATGGCTCCATATTGTCTAGCAGCCTGTTTTGATTCAATCATCCTGTTTTAATACAAACTTGAATCTTCCAACTTTTAACCCTTTCGATATCTCAAGATCGCGTCGAAAGAAAGCTTTTCAGGAATGCGGGCTTGTGCACCCACATTCCCCCACTGCCTCTCTGCAGGCCTTATCTGGGTAACATTATCCAGTTGTAGTCCTTGTTTTCGAACACGCCATCCATAGTAAATGACAAGCACAATTAATTGAATCAGCACTAGCATAAGAACTGGGTGTATCATTGTGTTCATCATGCCAGTTGCCATTGGGCTCCATCCAAACAATGACTCCCACCAGCTTACATGTCCAATCTAATCCAAGGTTGTGCGAATGTTCTCAATTTCCGCAGTGTGATGGTTAATGTCCACAATTGCTTGATTTAAACTCTGTAGCTGTTGAAATCTTGTACTCCATTTCCGCATTTCTTTCTTCCAAACAGCAGCACGATTACCATATCCATTTTCACTTAAGTCAACTTTCAATTTTTGATGTTTTCGACTGAATTCCATGTAAACATGCAATTGGTGTCTTCGACCAAGTCTGTTGCCCTCTGCACAGTTTTTAACAATTTCCTCTGTTTTGTGGGAGAAGTGTAACAACATAGAATAAAGGATGACGGAAATGCTGAATAGTTAGTCGAGAGTCCCAGTCCTTCTCTCAGTTCACCCTTCGGAACTCTGTAATTTCCTCTCTTGCCATTGGCAGCGCTCCAACTTCTATTTCGCATCCTTTAAGATCATGTTTATAACTCCCACATTTGAGCTTTTCACTGAATCTCATCAATTCTGAGCAAGCCCATTTCTACAGAAACTTTAAATGCTTCTGAACAAGCTTCTCCCACTGCTTTTGTAGTATATGTAGGCACCTTTAGCTGTGCTTTAATGGTGCAGACCTGCAGTCTTTTATTAGCAGCTCCTGAGTGCTGACAACAAGCTCTGTGTTCCTTTTTATACTGGGTTACCTGCCGTGTGCAGGCAACCCCTGGGTCTCCAGCAACAGCACCCTCTAGTGTACCGGTAAGATGTGTACAGTACAAGGGTACATTCAATGTTGCATACAATGTTACAGACATCACACAGTAAATAGGCATGCATACACAACAATACTCCCCCCTGAGCATTTTTCATATCCTAGTTGTCATGAGCAGGGGAGGTGATCAGTGGTGGGCTATGGGAGGTTGTGGTGAGGGTTGTATGGTTGCCAGATGTGACCCCTGTGCTTGAGGCTGGCCTCGTACATTTCCCCTCCCTCACACATAAACTAAGTGGGTGTCACTGTTGTGGGATCCCTTGGGGAGGTAGGCACGGCGGCAGTGGGTGGTGTGTATTCACTGTGATGTGGGTAGTTGTGGGGTGGTGTGCAGGGCCACAAGACTGGGTGGGCTCCTTGTCCACCAATGGGGATGAGGATCAGGTCATCCCAGGTTTTGCCAGGGAAGCTGGAGGGTATTGGCCTCATGCTTCTAGTGTTGGCCCTGGTGGTCAGGGGCTGTAGGGCTGGTCTGGTGCCGGTTGCCATTGGTGGTGGCTGGGCTGCTCATTGACCACTGTCCCTGTAGTGGGTGTGCTCCCACTGCATGTGTGTGTGTCCTGCAAGGGGCATCACATTCATTCCAAAGGCCCAGGCTACATGGTCAGTAAGCTGCTGGACCTTGGGGTCTCCCACAGGGGGATTCCATTGGCATTGGCATGGTCCCTGTAGGACCCAATGTCCTTTGGCAGTATCCTACCGGCATACATGACACCTTGGCTCTGATCACACATAGTGATATGTGATCAGAGCCAAACTGCTTCAAAAAGGAGTTAGATGTAGTCCTTACTACTAGGGGGATCAAGGGATATGGCGAGAAAGCAGGAATGGGGTACTGAAGTTGCATGTTCAGCCATGAACTCATTGAATCCTCCAAATTTTTTCAAAGGTCTTTTGGCTCATCATAGACTGGCTCGCCCCTGTGTCGATCTCCATGGAGACTGGGACCCCGTCGATGTCCACTTCCATCATCCACGGAGAACTTCCGTTGGAGCAGGTAAAGATTCCATACTCTTCTCCCTGGGTTAGAGCAGCTTCATCTTCATCTGTGTCGGAGCCCTGGTGATTAGTCAACTCATCAGAGACACAGTGAGTACAGCCTTTTCTGCACATTCTCTGAAGGTGCCCTTTTACTTTGCAGCCTTTTTAGCGGCACTGGTGGGCCCTGTAGTTTCCTCCACAGCGCCAGCACGGGTCCATCCGGTTTACCCCATGTGGCAGACTCAGGGTTGTGGGACTCGGGGCAGCATTTCTGCCTTTAGAAGTGTCCATGCAGTGCACTGCGCTCACCAGTTTAGAGTCCTGGGTCAGTATTCGTCTGGAGTCGCTGGCCGAAACCATGTAGGCCTGGCTCACTTGAATTGCTTTCTGCAGGGTGACCGTAATATCAGCCGAGAGCAATTTGTGTAGGAGGCCTTTGTGGCCGATTCCGATGAAAATATGTCCCTTAGTGCTTCATTAAGGTGGTCGCCAAACTTACACGGTGCAGCTAGTCTTCTTAAGTGTGCAGCATACTTGGCAATTTCTTGGCCCTCAGGTCGCCGGTAAGTTGTAGAACCGGTGCCTGGCGGTGAGGATGCTTTCTTTCGGTTTTAGTTGTTCCTGTATGATTGTTACAAGTTCCTCATAGCTCTTGGTGATTGTCTTCTCCGGGGCTAGTAAGTCCCTGACGAGACCGTAGATGGTGGGCCCACAACTGCTAAGCAGGATGGCCCTGCGATTGTTCGGTAGTGTGGCCGGTGTGTCTCCGTCCAGGTCGTTGGCTATAAAGAAGTGTTCTAATCTTTCCACAAAAGCATCCCAATCTTCCCCCTCTGTAAATTGCTGAAAGTTGCTAAGGTTAGACATGTTGAGCATGTAGTTCGTAATCCCCTATTCCCGTCGCCAGTTGTAGTGTATATAGGCACCTTTAGTAATGACTCCACGAGGCAGGGTATGATGCTTTAACTGTGCAGACCTGCAGTCTTTTATTAGCAGCTCCTGAGTGCTGACAACAAGCTGTGTGCTCCTTTTTATACTGGGTTACCTGCCATGTGCAGGCAACCCCTGGGTCTCCAGCAACAGCACCCTCTAGTGTACCGGTAAGGTGTGTACAGTACAAGGATACATTCAATGTTGCACACAGTGTTACAGACATCACACAGTAAACAGGCATGCATACACAACAGCTTTCATCTCTGACTGTTCAGTAACTGCTCTTCGTGCATCTGGGGTGTTGGGGTACTGTCTCTGAAAAGGGGAATCCCCTTACTCCAGGAGCATGTCAACCTTCATTTGTCCGGCAGACCCTGTGTCAATTACCCACTGCCCTTCCACACATGCCTCGATAAGGGGACAGCCACCTCTATCCTGAAGTAAGGAAAGAAACGACATGTGTGGTTGAGGCGTGGCATCCCTATAGCAATTCCCCCTCACCTGCGGAATCTACCCCTGACCTTACCAACTGAACCGAATATCATTCCTGTCTTTGACTCTAGCTTCTCTTTCCTGATTCTTCAACTTTTCTTTTAATTTTTCTAATTCTTTAGCCAGTCTATCCCTGTCCTCTATCAACTGACGGATCGGGATCCAGGCACCACCTGGTCCTGCTTCTTTGATGCGATTCCTCGCAGGATTCATCCACTCAGGCCCTTCTGCCTTCCATCGCTGTAACCCGTGTCTCACTTCCATGACTGAAATTCCTGCAGCTCTCTGATACAAGCTTTCTACCCTCGCCAACCATTTATCAAAACTATCGTCCCTGCCCCAGGTATCTACTTCCAGAACTACTGAAAGGGGTATGAGTGTCAAATTGATCTCTCTATGTGTATCATCCCCATAATGACTGATATCAATCCAATTACTTCCCAAACTTTTACAGAACTGGAATATACATTCCCCCGCTTCCCTGGGTCCTTCCCCTGGTAATAATGCAAGCCGCTTTATTTGCTGTAGTTCTGAGCGAGCACCAAAGATTGCAGCTATTATTCTACCAAGCAGGGACCTGGAAGTTGTTTCAAAATCTACTATCTTTCCCTAATGATTCCCTAAAGCTTGCAGAATCATGTAAACCCTTGGTTTCTCTGATATGTTCCCTGACTGCCACTATCCCAGAATATTACACCACCATTGGGCAAACTTATTAAGATCCTGAAGTGGTGCAGGTCCCACTTCACTAAGGATAGCTCTCATGTCCTGTAACTTTACACCTCCTCGCTCATACCAGAAATCCCCAAAACCACTTAAGGTACTGTTCCCTTCACAAGCTCTCACCTTGTCTGCCCAAGTGTGCTTCTCCCACTCTCCGTATTACTGGAATGTGTAATGTTGCGGGGTGTTAAGCATCTGATGAACCTGTTATGTATGTAAACATTGTAACTGTGTAAGACTTGCCACCAGAGAGCACAACTGTTGGAGCCCAAGGGTCACCTGCACACCTTGTGCAAGGGAGTATAAAAGGTTGTCTGCCAGGCTGCTTAGGCACTCTGGAGTTGTATTAAAGAAACTAAGGTCACATCAGTTTTAGCTCACAGTACTCATGGAGTTCTTCCATAGTTAACAGTTGGCGACGAGTAACAGATTATGAACTTTAACGCGGTCATGGCTGCCGTTAGTATTTTAGAGAGATTTGTAGAGGGTGATGATTGGGAAGCCTTCGTTGAGCATCTCGACCAGTACTTCATGGCCAATGAGCTGGATGGGGACGATAAAGCGATCAAGCGCAGGGCGATTCTCCTCATTGTGCGTGGGTCCACAATATACGGCCTCATCAAGAATCTGCTAGCACTGGAGAAACCAGCAGAGAAGACATATACAGAGTTGTGTACACTGGTTTGGAACCACCTCAAGCCGAAGGAGAGCATCTTAATGGCCAGGTATTGCTTCTACATGCGCCACCGCTCCGAGGGCCAGGACATGGCAAGTTATGTCGCCAACCTGAGATGCCTTGCGGGAACTTGCGAATTTGCTGGATTTTGGGGGGAAATGCTGCGGGACTTTTTGTGCTTGGCATTAGCCACAAGGTCATTCTTTGCAAGCAGTTGTCCACCGAATCCCTGGACCTGAGCAAGGCCATCACGATAGCCCAGGCATTCATATCCACGAGCGATAACACCAGACAGACATCTTCCCAGCATCAAAGCTCACCGGCAAGTAATGTGCATAAAATAACGTCGCTAGCAGGTAGAACTGCATATGGCAGGGCCTACACGTCTGCAGCTGCAAGACCTAGGATGACTGAGTCCGCCATCGGGCATGAATGCAAATCCATTCGCACCATGTTGGCGCTGCGGGGGTAATCATCGAGCCCATCAATGTCGATTCAAGCACTACATGTGCAAAGGCTGCGAAACAATAGGGCACCAGCAGCGAATGTGCAAGAGTGCTCCGACTCTTGCAGACACGTGGCAGAGACGGCAGAGGATGATCGATCCGGCGCGGATCACGCAGAACAAACAAGAGAGGCAACTCAACCGAGGAAGAAGTGCATGGGGTACACACCTTCATCACCAAGAGCCCTCCTATCATGCTGAAAGTCAAATTGAACGGTATTCCATTATCAATGGAGTTGGATATGGGGGTGAGTCAGTCAATTATGAGCCAGAGGGCTTTTGAGAAATTGTGGGGCAACAAGGCACAAAGGCCAAAACTGAGCCCGATTCAGACAAAGCTGTGCACCTACACCAAAGAGCTCATACCAGTCATTGGCAGTGTGGTAGTTAAGGTATCGTGCATGATTTATCACGGTGGATTGTACCAGGCGATGGCCCAACACTATTCGGCAGAAGCTGGCTGGGAAAGATTCGATGGAACTGGGATGACATCAAAGCACTATCTTCAGTGGATGATGCCTCATGCGCCCAAGTGCTGAGCAAGTTTCCATTGCTATTTCAACCAGGCATCGGCAACTTCACAGGCACCAAGGTGCAGATCCATCTAGTCCCCAATGCAAGGCCCGTTCATCATAAGGCTCGAGCGTTCCATGTATGATGAGGGAGAAAGTCAAGGTCGAACTGGACAGACTTCAACGAGAGGGAATCATATCGCCAGTTGAGTTCAATGAGTGGGCCAGTCCAATTGTTCCGGTGTTGAAAAGTGATGGCACGGTCAGAATCTGCGGAGACTACAAGGTATCGATCAACCGAGTCTCGTTACAAGACCAGTACCCACTATCCAAGGCGGATGACCTGTTCGCAACATTCATGGGGGGGAAGTCGTTCACCAAGTTGGACCTAACCTCCACCTACATGACACAGGAGCTGGCTGAATCTTCGAAAAGATTGAGGCGCATCAACATGCACAAAGGACTGTTTATATACCACAGGTGCTTTTTTGGGATTCACTCGGCTGCTGCCATCTTCCAGAGGAACATGGAGAGTCTACTGAAATCGGTTCCATGCACCGTTTCAAGACGACATCCTGATCACCGGTCGTGACACCACCGAACACCTGGAAGAGGTTCGAAGTCGACTAGACAGAGTGGGACTCAGGCTGAAATGCTCCATGCGTACACCAGTGCAACACATGCTCACAATTGAGCAATGCATCAAGGGAGACTCCAGTGAGTCTGTGGTCATGGCACTCCAAACCGTGGTCAAGGGTCCACGTAGATTTTGCTGGCCCCTTTCTCGGAAAGATGTTTTTAGTTGTAGTGGACGCTTACTCTAAATGGATTAAATGCGTAATCCTGTCATCCAGCACATCCACTGCCACCATTGAAAGCCTCCGGGCTATGTTCGCCACCCATGGCTTGCCCGACGTCCTTGTCAGTGACAATGGACTGTGTTTTGCCAGCTCGGAATTCAACGTGTTTATGATCTGCAATGGCATCAAGCATGTCAGGTCTGCCCCATTTGAGCCCGCATCCAACGGTCAAGCGGAATAGGCAGTCCAAACTATCAAGCAGAGCTTGAAATGCGTGACGGAAGGCTCCTTGCAGACCCGCTTATCTCGGGTTATGCTCAGCTACCGGACACGATCCCACTCGCTCATCCACCAATACACACACCCAACCGCAATCAACCTCGCTGTCAATCAAGAGGATGAACCCACCATTCCCAACAGTCCTGTCAGACCAGCCGCGCCGCAGTGTAACAATGGTCCGACCAACTCAGCCATGCAAGAGATTAAACTCCGAAGATCAACCAGGGAGCGTAGGGTCCTGGATCTTCTCAACTTGTAAATAATTTGTATCAAAGACTTTGGGGGGGGGGGGAGTGATGTTATGTATGTAAACATTGTAACTGTGTAAGACTTGCCACCAGAGGGCGCAACTGTTGGAGGCCCAAGGCTCACCTGCACAACTCGTGCAAGGGAGTATAAAAGGTTGTCTGCCATGCTGCTTAGGCTCTTTGGAGTTGTATTGAAGAGCTAAGGTCACATCAGTTTTAGCTCACAGTACTCAATCTTGTGGAGTCCTTCCATACTTAACAGAACCGAAGAGGCATCTAATTGTTCCGCTTCAGTACCCAACGTTGCCACGCAAACCACACAGGTTCAAGGCTCCAAAGTTGGAGAAGGCAACGGAGATTCTGAAGGGAATGGTGGGAATTCGCCCTGTCCCTTAATCCCCTTTTCAACTCTCAGACCCGGGGAATCCTCTGAATACCACCAGGCTTCATCAATTGCTGTCTCCGCTGAGCAACCCAATACCTGCTGCCCTCCCATCTCCTGCACAGGACGCGGGGAGGTAGGGGCCCCTTTAACTATGATGTTCGTTCGGGTCTCTGCCATTTTCGCATCCTGCAGCTTACATAATCTTTTCTCTTGCTCTGATTACAGGTCTGTTCATTGGAAAGCTGCTGATCCAACGTCAGAACAGTCCTGGCTGCTCCAAGTGCCTGAAATCTCCAATTCTCTACTTCTTTACTCACTGCTGTTAGCTGGTCTCTGAGTACTGAGACTTCCCCATTTCTAGCCTCAACCTCTTCTCCTAACTTTTGAATCCCCAGCATTAGACACTGCAACACTAATGCTTTTCTCTTTTTATCACTTTTTAACCCAAACACTTTAATCTTTTTTAACTGGACACCCTCCACTAAAGACTGCCGTGTGTCTCTCCATCCTCTGGTCATCCTTTCCTGCCCTATCCCATAAGGTCCCCCTTTTGACTCAATCCACTCATTAAGAAATGACCGGACCTCATCTGGAATATTCCCTGATCCTCCCATTACTAACTGGAGATCCCTTTAAGTTATGACCACTGAAAGAATACTCACCCATTGAACTGATGTGTGGGAAACACTTCTTCGAACAACTCAGCCAACGAACTTTTGAAAATCACGTCGGGGTCACCAAATGTTGAACAGCTTACTTGCTCTTTTCGCTTTGTGCTTTAAACGTTGAATTACACACACACTCAGTTGTCGTAATGGCAGGATCAGGTCTTTTATTTAAACATTCATACTAAACAAACCCAGTATGAATGCTACTGAGACACACACACTTCACAAGCCAACTTTCTGCTTGCTCTGATTTCCAAATGGTTACTTGTGAGGCACACACCTTCCAAATTCCAGTGCCTAGTGTCTAGTGTCTCAAGTGTGTGTGTCAAACCCTCATCTTTATACAAAAAAAGTCTTTGAACTTTGTGTAGTACATTTAGACAATTAACATGCAGACGAAGTAGAATCAAAATGAAATCACGACTAGCTGCTTTCTGAACTACTATACACAAACCAGATCATATTTAACATACAGACGATGTCATCAGATTATTATTTGCATCGTAAAAAAGGTACACTCAAATACTTAACATACAGATAAATGACCAGCTACTCATTTCAATGGTTAATGGCTCCATATCGTCGAGCACCCTGTTTTGATTCAATCACCGTTTTAATCCAAACTTGAATCTTCCAACTTTTAACCCTTTTGATATCTCCAGACAACGCCAAAGCAAAGCGTTTCAGAAATGCGGGCTTGCAGCCCACAAAAACCACATACTAAATCTGTCCGTGTATTATCAGGCATTCCTTAATATCACATCAGTGATTTAACCTGAAATTCACAAATTTGTAAATGCTGGAAGTAACTGTCTGAACTCTCCATTTCCTTGTTAGATTGTGTCTCCATCCTAACCTTTAACCTTGTGATATATTGTAGCATGGGGGCTGGAAGCAACCATTTCTTCCATTCAGGGGTCTCGCAGTAACTCTCCCTGGCCTCAGTGCAAATCTGAACCAGCCACTGCTATAAACTGGGATCACTTTTTTTTCTCTCTGCCCATTCTACTTGATGTCCATTCTGTACTGTCCTGATTTTTAGCTGAGATGAGAGGATTAGTTTTGACCCTGTGCCCCAAGAGTGACTCACTGGCTGAAATGTAACATCGAGAATGGTCGGTTTCTGCACTGTGTCCTTCAGCCTGTCAAGTCTCTGCTAGTGTTTTTCTCCATGTGTATCAGCAGAGCTTTTCTTGAAACTCGCCACCAAAATTTGAGACCAAACTGGTTGTGTTCCTGTCTCTCATCTCAAAGATTCCAGCAAGCTTGATGTGACTGCTAGCTGTAGGAGACATGTGCTGAAAACGGTTCCCCAAAAAACACTGAACTAAAGTGCTTTTTTTTTTAAATAGTAATCTGAAAGAGACTGGAGCCACCCTGTCGGTGCTCCCACAGTCACTAGCTAGGACTCCCCTCGCCTTTTCTGTGTTGAGCTTCACTGCTGATCACTGAGTGCTGGCCCTGTCACTGATTGCTGCCACTGCTCACAGCTTCTGTCATTGACCCCTGGATCACGTACATTATTTTCCCCCCTCCCTATTCTCCTCCTTCGCAACCCCCTCCCCCCAAATAGCTTCCTAAAACTAGACCTAGGGTGCCTGTCATCTACATTGTCGTCATTGGCCTTTCACACCAATAATTGCTCCAGTTAAATGATTTACCCCATTGTAAGCAGTCTGGTCAGAATGCAGAGGTACCAGTTTAATAATAAAATTTAAAAAAATATGAAGTCTGTAAATCCATTGAGCTTTACATTGAGCTTTTTAACCCAGTGATGAGAGCTGTGCTCAGGAAGGGACATTACAAACTCCTCACTGCTACCCTTAGGTCTGTGGTGAATCATCTCTTGTTTGTTGAGTTTCGCCTTTAGATCGGATGAATTTATGCAATTCACTTTGGTCTCTTGTACTGTCATAGAAACATAGAAATTTACAGCGCAGAAGGAGGCCATTCCAGCCCATTGTGTCCGCACCGGCCGACAAAGAGCCGCATGGCCCTTGGTCAGCAGCCCTAAAGGTTACATATAAACCTATTAACAATGATGGAAAGGCAAAGAGCACCCAGCCCAACCAGTCCGCCTCACACAACAGCGACACCCCTTATACTGAAACATTCTACACTCCTCTCCAACCAGAGCCATGTGATCTCCTGGTAGAGACAACAACCACATTAAAAACCCAGGCTAATTTAGGGAGAAAATATCTGGGAAAATTCCTCTCCGACCCATCCAAGCAATCAAAACTAGTCCAGATCACCCTGGCCGTATTCTATTCCCTGCAGTACTTACCATTATATCTGTGCCGTCCAACAACAGTTCATCCAGTCTAATCCCAATTACCAGCTCTAGGTCCATAACCCTGCAGGTTAGTACACTTTGTGCCAATCCAACCATCTCTTAAAAGTGGTGAGGGTTTCTGCATCCACCACTTTTCCAAGCAGTGAGTTCCAGATCCCCACAACCCTCTGCGTAAAGAAGTCCCCCCTCAAATCTCCTCTAAACCTTCCACCAACCACCTTAAAACTATGCCCCCTCATAATAGACCCCTCCACCAATGGAAATAGACCCTTACTATCCACTATGTCCAGGCCCCTCAATATTTTGTACACCTCAATGAGGTATCCTCTCAATCTCCTCTGTTCCAATGAGATTAAACCCAGCCTATCCAATCTGTCCTCATAACTAAGATTCTCCATTCCAGGCAGCATGCTAGTAAATCTCCTCTGCACCCTCTCTAGTGCAATCACGTCCTTCCTATAATACGGCGACCAGAACTGCACACAGTACTCCAGCTGTTGCCTAACCAAAGTATTATACAATTTAAGCATAACCTCCCTGCTGTTATATTATATGCCCCGGCCAATAAAGGCAAGCATTCCGTATACCTTCTTCAACCACCTTATCCACCTGGCCTGTTACTTTCAGGGATCTGTGGACAAGCACTCCAAGGGACCCAATACTGAGCCCTGCGGAACCCCACTGGAAACATCTGTCCTGTCACAAAAACATCCATCAATCATTATCCTTTGCTTCCTACCTCCAAGCCAATTTTGGATCCAACTTGCCACTTTGCCCTGAATCCCATTGACTTTAACCTTCATGACCCACCTACCATGTGGGACCTTATCAAAAGCCTTGCTAAAGTCCATATATACTACATCGTACGCACTACCCTCATTCGTTCTCTTGGTTACCTCCTCAAAAAATTCAATCAGGTTAGTCAAACACGATCTTCCCTTCACAAATCCATGCTGACTATTCCTAATTAATCCTTGCCTTTCCAAATGCAGATTTATGCTGTCTTTCAGTAATTCCAATAATTTTTCTACCACTGAGGTTAGGCTGACAGGCCTGTAATTACTTGGTCTATCCCTTTTTTCCTACAAGGGTACAACATTAGCAGTCCTCCAATCCTCTGGCACCATGCCCAGATCCAAAGAGGAGTGGAAAATGACGGTCAAGGCCTCTGCTATTTCCTCTTTTACTTCACTCAACAGCCTGGGATGCATTTCATCCAGGCCTGGGGACTTATCTACTTTCAAAGCTGCTAAACCCCTTAATACTTCCTCTCTCACTATATTTATTTCATCCAGAATATCACACTCCTCCTTGATAGCAATATCTGCATTACCCCTTTCCTTTGTGAAAACAGATGCAAAGTATTCGTTAAGAACCCTACCAACATCTTCTGCCTCCACACAAAGATTAGCCTCATGGTCTCTAATAGGCCCTACCCTTTCTTTAGTTACCCTCTTACTCTTAATATATTTATAGAACATCTTAGGGTTTTCCTTAATTTTACTGGCCAAGAATTTCTCGTGCTCTCTCTTAGCATTCCGAATATCCTTTTTAATTTTGCCTCTTAACTTTCTATATTCCTCTCAAGATTCTAAAGTATTTAGCCGTTGGTATATGACATAAGCGTCCCTTTTTTTCTTAATCCTCCCCTGTAAGTCCCCAGACATCAAGGGACCTCTAGAATTATTTTTCCCAGCCTTTTTCTTTAAGGGCACATGTTTGGCCTGAGCACCTCATGTATCAGGAGTTCCTGTCCAGTCTAAAAGGCGCAGCTCAGGAGAGTCGTTTGGAGGGGATGAGTTGTAACAAGGCAGCAATCATCAACATTTCCTCTTTTGCTGATTCTATTGAGAAGTGCAATGAAACATTCATCCAGCACCCTCTACTCCGACTGCATCAGCAAGGTAGATAAGATAGAGCACCATGGAAAAGGAATGTTCGATTCTCCTTGAGTAGTTCTTGCAATTTAATGTAACACTTCCTGCAAAAATCTCAACTCAGATATTGATATTTTGGACTGGAAGCAAATTGGAGTCCCCTGCGCCCCCAAAATTGGGTCCATGCTGTACCTAGCCTGTATGTTTTTGAGGTTGGGCCAAACACTTGATTTGCAGGTCATGTTCAGCTCCAGACCTCATCACCACTTTGATCCAGACAGAGAACCATTAAATGCAGCTCTTTCTGATGGCCTGTTAATGTTAGTGGATGTGGTTCCAGCAGAAGTGGTTGTGCAGTTGACATGGCTGTCTGTGTTCCAAGCTTCCCCTACTTTACACTGCAGAACAACAACTGGAACCGCAGCACAAGTGCAGTATTTGTACACGTGCAGCAGTTATTTTCTGGCACCAGCAGTGCTTTGACACCGGAGGCAGGGACCGAGCTATCTAGTATGGTGGTGTGTGTTTGTGTCTCTGGAAGTCTGCATCCTGTCTCATTTATTGTCGTGCCTCCAAAGGCAACAGTGCTATAAAGGGTATTCTAGTGATTCTACCTCCCATGGGTATAGGTCTGTCACCAACTGAGAGGCTGGACATTGCAGAGCTCCTCAATGGTGTAATGTATGCACCTGTGAGTATGCCCACAGGTATGGAGAACTGTTGAGAGGTGGGTGCCGGAGGGACTGGAGTGCATCATCACCCCCAGCAACCAAATTTTAATTTGATTTTATATGTCTAAAGTTTAATTTGTTTTTGTGCTGGTTCAGTGCCCCCACCCCCCTTTTAGCCAGGGGCACTTGTAATAATTTGTGTTTTTAGTGCCCTAATTAAAAAGACAAGGGCGCATTTGTTTGAAAATGTTTGGCGTGTCACCTCCCTCCGCACCCCCCCCCCCCCTCCCCCACTCCTTTAATCAGGGGGCACTTGATTTAATTGTTTAATTGTTTGCTACAAAATAGTTGTAGACCTGTTGAGAGGTGGGCACCAGAGGGACTGGAGTGCATCATCACCCCCGGCAACCAAATTTAAATTTGATCTTTATGTCCAAAGTTTATTATGTTTAAGTTTGTAGGTTTTAGTGACCCCCCCCCCCCCCTCTTTTAGCCAGGGGGCACTTGTATAATTTGTGTTTTAATGCCCTCAAAAAAAAACAAGGGGGCACTTGAAAAGTTTTTGGAGTGTGCCCCCTCCCTTTAATCAGGGGGCACTCGATTTAAGTTACAACTCAAAATAGTTGTGGAGCTGTTGTGGGCGTGGCCTATTCACTTGGAGCTGTGAGCTTTTGGAGGAAGGAGCTCTTGCAATTCTCTGCCTGCAGGCCTACAAACCGAAGTCCCCAGGAGAGGAGGAAGGGGCCTACTGTTATCAGCACTTCGAGGGAGAGGAGGAGAGCAGCTTCTACACCACTGCCACAGAGTTGGAGAGAGAGGAAAAGAACACCAAATAACATCCTCAACCTGAGAAAACACCATCCATTGTGGAACGAGGGGGAGCTATTAGCTACATCATCCCGAGGTGGGAGTATTGGTGCACTCCCCAAAAAGACTTTGTTTTATTGGTGGAGGGAGGAAAGAAGATAAACTCGAAGGCTAGAACATCGCGGGGTGTGTGTGTGTGTGTGTGTGTGTGTGTGTGTGTGGTTCTTGCTAAAAACTAGGCCCCACACACCACTAAAGTACCCCTCCCCCATTGCCTGGCCCGGGTTAGCTAGAGCTACCTGGGCGAAGACTCGTTCATCAATTATTAACATTGTTAGGAGTACTGTGTCTGGGTAGTTCCAGCTATCCCGGGTGAAGACATCTTCTCCCCCGACCAGAAGACCATCTATTAAGACTTTGTTTTGTATTTACCATCTGGGGAGTGCACCCTTGCAAGCACCCACCCAATGCTGTGAGGGGAGACCAGCTGTCACAGCTTCCCTCTTTCCCATCCCCTCTCTCTCTCTCTCTCTCTCTCTCTCTCTCTTTGTCTCTGTCTCTCCCCTCTCTGAGAGGCCCCTTTCTCCTCTCTTTTAGTATAACATAAAAAATAAGACACTGAGCAGAAGAAAGAAGGCCCCTCCCTGATCATTAAGCAGGGGAGAGGTGTGCCTCATTAAGAACTCCCTCTGCTCAATAAAGAGGGCAATTAAGATCTACCAGGCCCGTGACTTTGGGGTGATTACATCCCTTAAAGGGGCCCTGTAATGGCAAGTCCAGCTACGTCGGTGGCAGGGCCAGCGAAAACCTATGCGCACGTGGCGTCCATGGCCACGGCGCCTCCTGCTGCCCTACCATCATTTAAACTAGTTACAAAAAAACATGGGTCAAGAGCTACACTCACCCAACATGACCATTGAGCAGTGTGTGAGGGCAATGGTTGGGGTAGTTCGCCTCTCGGCCATTGTCGTCATCTCCAAGATGTCCAGCAAGGCTGTGTTCTTCCTGGGGTCAGAGCAGGCGGTGTCCCTGGCCCTTGAAAAGGGGCTCACGGTGAGCGGGACCTTCCTGCCAGTGGATCCTCTTGGGTCCACCGTGCAGAGGGTCATCATCTCGAACGTCCCACCCTTTGTTCCCGGTGAGCTCCTCCTTCCTCACCTATGCCAACTGGGGGAGGTAAGGTCGGTGATAAACCCCATACCGCTCGGCCTCAGGGAGGCCAGCCTCCATCACCTGTTCTCCTTCCGCCACCAGCTTTTTATTTGGCTGGAGTGGGAGGAGATAACGGAGCAAACATTCAGCGTGGTCCACGAGGGGACTGCCTACCGCGTCTTCTGGATGTCGGATGGCGTGCAGTGCCACGCCTGTAGGGAGGTGGGGCACGTTCACAAGAACTGCTCTTCCTCCAAGGCTGCTAAAACAGCCAAAGCGGCCAAGGCTGGCGCCACCGCCACTCCTCCCCCTAGTACTATCCGCGTGCCGGGAGCCGTAGGTGTGCGGGCATCGTTGGAAGCCTTTGTCTTCGCAGCCTCCGGCAGTGGGGAGGGAGTGCATCTGGTCGGAAGGAAGGCGTGGTGCAAAACCAAACACCTTCAGGTAAGTCCCCTCAGTGGACCAGACAGCCCGATCACCGCGCTCAGCCAACCCCTGTCACCGGCGAGCGCGGGGTATCCCGAGCCCTTGACCGCTACCGTGGAGAGTTTACCATCCGCGGTCAGGCTCGGGCACGGGAAAGACAATGCAAAGGTGGGAGCAGAGCCAGAGGCCTCGGCAGATATGGAGGTCTCCCTGCCTCCGTGCCCCCACAGACAAAAAAGGAGGCACCACTCCAATGAAGCGGAGGAGGAACAACATACCTCCATGGAGGAGTTGGTGCCCGCCGCGTGTCCTGCGCCCCTCACCAGCGCTCCCAAACCGCGTCGAAGGCGATGGAGGGGGAAGTCTGTCCCTGGGGAGGTTGAGACAGCCGAGGCTGCCCTGCCTTTGCCTCCCAGGGATAGGGAAGAAGACCTGCCTGTTGCGGGGGGCGCGGGGCCACCACAAGAATGTGTCGCCGCCGGGTTGAGCGTCCCGGGGACTGAGGCGGACAAGGCCGAAAAGGCCGAATCCGAGCCCGCCCAGCCAATTATTGACATCCCCCGGGATCTGCTTGACCTGGCAGAAAAACAAAAAGAAAATGAAAAATATAATCAATTTCCTGAACATCCACCTACTGGGTCGCAGGGTGGTGGCGGGGAGGGTGAGGAACCCCAATCTTCGTCCCTCATGCTGGAGCCGGGGGACTTGGAGGAACTGGAGCTGTTTTTCGGACCATTTTTTCCGTGTTCCCAGGTGCCTGGGGAGGAGGGGGACCCCGTCCACTGCCGCTTCCCGACCCGGCATCCCAGGGAGGACTCCTCTGCCGATGATCCTGGGGGTAGGATCAGGACAGAGGTAGGGCCAGATGGTGCGGCCGGGTTGTTTGCCGTGTCCCGTGTGGTCGACAGACCGGCTGCTGGCGGTGACCTCCCGGAGGGGGACGGGGACTCTGAGGGTGCGGGAGAAAATCTGGAGTCCATCACCAGTGAGGTGGTGGATCTCCTCGTGCCCGCCGCTGAGTCCACCTTCATTACTGCCAAGGAACTCTGGGACTTTTTGGCCAAATGCCAGGGTCGCCGCAATAGAGTCCATCTGGCCCGGGATAAATGGTCCAAGCTGGCACTGCTCATCAGGTCTGTCCGCGCCGCCATCAAAACCATGGGCATGAGATGGGCCTTATCAAAACCAGAAAGCCTTGAGCTGCGCCGGCTCAAAACATTCCTCGTTGAGTTTCTGAGGGAGTGGACGTCATCAAATGACTCCGCTCCCTCCCCGATGCCACCCCCCCCCCGCACACAGTAGTTTAAGGTAGAGGTTGCACTATGCTTTTGCCATGAAGATAACCATAGCCAGCTTCAATATCAAAGGCGGCAGAGAGGCATGCCGTAGATTTAACAATTTTTCGCTCCTACGGGAGGGGAAATATGCGGTGTGCTTCCTGCATGAAATCCACACTGTTCCGGGAGACGAGACCACATGACTCCTGGAATGGCAAGGACAGGTCCGCATGAGCCACCTCACTGCCACTTCTTGTGGGGTGGCTATCTTGCTGGCCCCACCTTTGCAGCCGGATATCTTGGGGGTCTAGGGCTCTGTGCCAGGCCACTTGCTCCATGTCACGGTTTGCCTGGGGGACGTGCCACTCCATCTCGTGAACGTGTACGCCCCCCAGCCCGGCCCGCAGCAAACACGCTTCTTCGAAGAAGTGTCTACTCTTCTTGGCTCCGACGACGTCGGCGACTGCTTTGTCCTCGGGAGGGGATTTTAACTGCACCCTCGAGACGAGGGACCGCTCCGGTGCCCCGCAGAGCATGACAGCGATGGAGAAGTTGAGGGACCTGGTTGTGACCTTCGACTTGGTGGACGTCTGATGAAATTTCCCTCCCAACCCCAGTGCCTTTACTTGGGTGAGGCCTGGAAGAGGATGGTCCAGAATCGACCGCCTTTACGTGTATCGGGCGTACATCTCCTGCGTTCCGGCGGCCTCCATGCAGCCGGTGCCGTGCTCAGACCACCACCTGGTGTGGACGGAGCTCGCTTCGCTCCGCGCACGGACGGGGTCCGCGTATTGGCATTTTAACAACCAGCTGCTGGAGGACGAGCGGTTCCGAGATTTGTTCCACCACTTCTGGGCTGACTGGAGAAGGAAGCGGGGGGGCTTCCCCTCCTTGAGGTTATGGTGGGACATGGGCAAGGCTCACATCCGTCTCTCCTGTCAAGAGTATGCGAAGGGGTCGACCAAGAGGCAGGAGGCCAGGGTGGGGGCACCTGGAGAAGGAGGTGCTCGATTTAGAATCCCGTCTCGGGTCAAGTTGTCGAGGACCTGGCCCTGCGGACGGTGTACGAAGTGAAGAAGGCCGCACCAAAGGACCTGCAGCTTGTCGGGTCCCAAGGCGTGTTCGTGAGGTCGAGCATCCGGTTTCTCTGGGATCTGGAACACAGCTTCTACTCGCTGGAAAAAAGACAGGGGGTCTATAAGCAGCTCTTGATGCTGCTGGCTGACGACGGAGCTCTGGTCTTGGATCCGGAGGGCATCAGCAACAGGGCCCGAGACTATTACGGGGCTCTGTTCTCTCTGGATCCATCCAGCAAGGAAGTGTGCAGAGTTTTGTTGGAGGAACTGCTGAAGGTCGGCTCGGAGGGCGCCAAACGTCTGGACGCTCCACTTGGCTTGGCAAAGCTAACCGGTGCCCTCGACCAGCTCTCGAGGGGAAAGTCCCCGGGACTGGACGGGCTGACTATGGTGTTCCACAGGGCGTTCTGGGACGTCCTCGGGGGGTGACTATGCACAGGTCCTGGGGGAAAGTCTGGCGACTGGGTAGATGCCCCTCTTTTGACACAGGGCAGTCATCATCCTACTGCTTAAGAAGGGCGATCTCTGCCTACTTAAGAACTGGCGTCGGTCTCCCTCCTCAGCACGGATTACAAAATTTTTGCCAGGGCGATGTCTGCTCGCCTTGGCACCGTGCAGGACCACATGATCCACCCTGACCAGTCCTCCACAGTCCCAGGCCACACAATCCACGGTAACATCCATCTGGTCCGGGACCTGGTCCACCATTCCCAGAGGGCTGGTCTGTCGGTCGCCTTCCTTTCCCTAGATCAGGAGAAGGCGTTTGTCAGTGTGGATCACGATTATCTTTTCGGGACTCTGCGCGCTTTCGGATTCGAGGCACATTTCGTCGCCCGGATCCGACTTTGGTACGCTGCCGCGGAGTGTCTAATTAAGGTTAACGGGTCTTTGACGGCGCCCCTTCGCTTTGGGAGAGGGGTGCACCAGGGATGCCCCATGTCCAGCCAGTTATATGCCATATGCGTGGAGCCTTTCTTGCACCTCTTGCGGAAGAGATTGACGGGACTGGCTCTGCAAGGGCCGGGTATGGAGGTCATCCTCTCGTCTTACGCCGATGACGTGCTCCTCATGGTCGAGGATCCCATTGACCTGTGGAGGATGCATGAGTACCGTAAGATTTATTCGGCCGCATCCTCTGTCAGGATCAACTGGGAGAAATGTTCCGGACTCCTGGTGGGTCAGTGGGTGAACTCCCTGCCGGAGGAGCTCAGGCCTTTTGCCTGGAGTACAACCCATCTCCTCTACCTGGGAGTCTACCTTAGCCCTGATGAGGAAGCCTGACCGGCAAACTGGCAAGAGCTGGAGGCCAAAGTCGGCGCTGGACAGGACTGCTCTGAGTGCTGTCCTACAGAAGTCGAGCACTAGTCATAAACCAGCTGGTGCCAGCTATGCTGTGGTACCAGTTGGTCACTTTGACCCCTCCCCCTGCGTTTGTCACAAAGATACAGAAGAAGCTGGTAGACTATTTCTGGAATAATAGGAATCACTGGGTCTCTGCTGCGGTTCTGAGTCTCCTGCTTAGGGATGGCGGTCAGGCGTTGGTGTGCGTGAGCACCCAGGCTGCGACTTTCCACCTTCAAACCCTGCAGAGATACCTGTACTCGAGCACCTTCCTAGGTGGTGTGCGCTGGTGACGTAGTTCTTCCACCAGCAGTACTGCTTCAATTAAGACACACAGCTCCTGTTTGTGAGCCTGGGAGGCGTCCAGACTGCCATGCGGGGGCTGCCTGTCTTTTACCAGGAACTCATCAGGGTGTGGAACACTGTCACCACCAAGCGCAGTTCTTCCCCATCTGGAGTGGCGGCTGTCCTTTGGGAGCCGCCGCTCAGGAATCCGTACCTCCACGATTGCGGTTTTAGGTGGCAGGCGGATGAGGGGGCTGTGTTTGGCAAGGTGACCAGGGTCAGGGACCTGCTCGATGGCGGAGGAGGGGCTGGATGGCGCCAGAGGAGCTGGCACAGTGCCTATCCTGGGCCGACGTCCGGCATGCTGCCAATGCCATCGAGTCGCTAAAAACAGTACTGGGCCCTAACTTCGTTAGGTGTGTCGAGGATGCTCAAGCACGTGCAGCGATCCCGTCCGAACTGACTCCCGTCCAGACGGAATTCCTCATCAGCACCAAGCACTGAAACCTCCCTCCGGAGCCGGAGCCTCACAACTTGAACCTCCTCTGGGAAATCCCCTCTGTGCCTTTCAGTTCTGCGTGGAGGGGTTTCCTGTACAGGCTGCTCTTGCACACTCTCCACTTTGCCATCCTCGTCTGCCGTCCGGGCACACCATGGCGTACCATCGTGCCGTCCAAAGGAGGCAGGGGTTCCCAATGGAGTGCTCACTATGCGGGAGTCCTCCCTTTATTTATTGGGGACTTGGCCTGGATGGTGGTGCATGGAGGAGTGGTCTGGAGGAGTCAGTGTTCCATGTAGATGTCGAATGTGTGAGGTTGCAGCCCCTATTCCATTATTTGAAGGGGCTGATCCTCAAATTCTGGTTGTACATCAGTCCCATACTCCTGATCTTTGGGCACCATGTGCGGAGGGGAGCAGGCAGGTCTAGTGAAGGTGAGGTGAGGTGGGGTTGGGGGGGGGGCGGCGACATGTATGAGGAAGCAGTGGGGGTAAGGTTGTTTGGTTTGGCTGAGGGAGCAGTGAGCATGGGGGTTTTATTTACTTGTGGGGGAAGTGTGCATGAGGAGCAGTGAGGTTGTGGTAGAAGGTCAAAATAGGCTGTCTTGATGGCCAGAATGTGGGGTTTAAAGAAAGAAAGACTTACATTTCTGTAGTGCCTTTCACGACCACCGGACGTCTCAAAGCGCTTTACAATGAAGTACTTTTGGAGTATAGTCACTGTTGTAATGTGGGAAATGCAGCAGCCAATTTGCGCATGGCAAGCTCTCACAGACAACAATATGATAATGGCCAAATAATCTGTTTTGGTTATGTTGACTGAGGGATAAATATTCGTTGGGACACTGGGGATAACTCCCCTGCTCTTCTTGGAAATAGTGCCATGGAATCTTTTACATCCACTTGAGAGAGCAAACGTTTAATGTCTCATCCGGAAGACAGCACCTCCGACAGTGCAGCACTCCATCAGCACTGCACTGGAGTGTTAGCCTAGATTTATGTGCTCGAGTCCCACTCCACTTGTGGGCAAAGTATGGCACTTAGGTTTGATTTCAGTCTGAAGGAGCAGCCAGACAGGGATGGAGTAGGAGCTAGCGTTTGCTGGAAATAAATATGTTGGCTTCAGTCTTGCTGTTGTAGGAAGTTCTGCTTGCCTGACATTAATCATGGCTGAGCAAATCAAGCAGCATACTGGTCATCATGGAGCTGAGGAAGGTGAAGGAGAGGTATATCTGGTACACTCATAATAAAGGATGAAGCTGAGTACTGTATACAATGAGCAAGTGTGACCTTAGCTCCTTTAATAAGACTCCTGAGTGCAGGTACCTCGTGGGTGACCTGCTTATATACCGTGCTCCCAAGGGATGCTTTTAATATATGAAAGCTATTCCTATATATGATGTAGACGAAGAAAATTAGGGGCCGGGATATCTTTGCATGGAGGGAGGAGGAACCAATGCAAGAAATAGGCTTGCTGCATTGGAGCAAGCGGTGGTGAAACCAATTGAGGTTGGGACCAGAGGTGGGAACACACCTCCGGCATCAGATCGTCACTCTGATCTAAAATAAAGCTGCGTTGTTTCACTTCTAGGCTGCATTAAACATGGCGAGCCAATGCCTTTCTGAGAATCTGAGGCAACATCAGATTCTTTATGCTGCTATCCATCCCAGCTGGGTTAGAACCCACATGGGAGGGATAAAGGTAAGTGCTTTCTGTGGTACGAGCCATACAGACCATATGTCCAAAGTATCCGATTTCAGCTGAGTAGTGGGAGGGTTACAAGTGTCTCCGTAGCGCTGAGCTTGGGTGAGAGGGGGGTATTGGCTAAGATTCTCTCTCCTGATTATTATTGTTGGTCTCTCTACCTCCCCCGACCACCCTGGTATGGGAAGCACTTTGGTGTAGCACAGGATCGTGTTTGGCTATGATTTAAGCCCCCAAAATGAAATTGTTGCTGATACTGTTCAAACTCGCATGAAAAATAACATCTGGCTGAATTGCTATCCTTGAGGGCACAGAGAAAGCTGCAGGTAGTGGTTTGGGGTGGGTTGGGGGGCTCCAAATCAAGCCATTTCAAACCTGTTGCCAATTTAGACATTAGCCTCAAACTGCTTTAAAGGTGAATGCAAGACGTACTTGGATTCAGGAAAATTAAAAGTGGGAATAGGAGTTTGTGACTGGTTGGTGCATAGAGACCTACATTTAGCATACAGAAGAAGGTGTGTATCAGTCTATAATACTCAGCATACAGAAGGTGTGCATCAGTCTGTAACACTCAGCTTACAGAAGGTGTGCACTAATCTGTAATGCTCAGCATACAGAAGGTGTGCATCAGTCTGTAATAGTCAGCATATAAAAGGTGTGTAACACCAACTTCTGTAACATGCCAACTGGGCAGGCATACAAGTACAGTACGGACACCTGATTATATTTGGATCAACCCAATCTTGGTTGAATCTAGTTTTATTTATTTATCTTGTTTTTCAGGCTCCCTTGATAGTCACTGACAGTGTCTGCAGTATGATGAAAGTGCTGGCCAGCCTGTCACAGAATGATACTGGAAAGTACCTGGATTGGGCGGGAAAGGCGCTCCCCTGGTGATGAGGTCTGACCTGGTTACAGGGTATTTTACTGTATGATCTAAGCACTGCACAGCCATGGATAATGCCATTTTACTTGTAATTACAGATTCATTGAAGGTCACTACTGTCAGACTAGCACATACATCCAGCAGAAATGTCACACTCCACCACCCCCTCCTCCTGCCTGGATTGGGTTAATGCACAGCTGATTCCTGTACTGTTCATATCTGCACTTATTATGTTAGAGCTATCATATTGGGCTAGAAATAACGGTCCAGGCGTAGCTCTGGAGTATGCCTCCAACCCGCGAAACAATTACAAAAATACCTGCTGACAGCCAGGTTGCAAAAAGTTGCAGTGTGGGACCTAAAGGTGGAGGGCAGCGTAATGGCCTACGGATCCCAGGGTCGCAGGTGGTATGGAAGTGTACCTGGGATCACATGCGCCTGGCTCTCCAATCAATGAACAGAATTCCATTTCAATCATTTACGAAGGGAATCCCCTGATATGAAATGGAATCCTGAAATGTAATAATTATACAATTAACAGAATTGGAATTTTATTCATATTTGCCTTCATTCCACCAACCTAAATAAAAATGAATTTTATACATCATTAATCCGGGCCAATATTTATATAAATTCATTTAAGACTGTGTATGTGCATAATTTAGGATATGAAGATGTTTAATTTAAGCCTTAGATATCCTCTTACATTGATGCAAGCAAGCCCAGTTCCTGATTGCATCAACCATAAGACTTACATGGACAATTGCTGGCCAGTCGCTGGACAAGTAGTCAACTCAACTGTGCGCCAGTGATTGCTTTTTTGTGCCCCCCGTGGATGGCCTGTCTGCACGTACATTGACGGGCTGCAATTTACATATTTCTGAGAGTCCAGCATCATGCACTCTGCAATTTCAGGGCAATTGCCTATTTTGATGTTTAATAACTTGTGGGATACTCTGAAATTAGCCGAATGGTTACGTGTGTTTGATCCAGAATTATCTCATGGGTCTCATCTGAATAAAGCCAACTGAACATGTCGCAGGTTCCATCATTGTATGTGTGCTAAATTCTGTAATCCAACCTGTTGCACATGAATGGGATGCTGATTCACTTACCTGCACAGTCAAAGACTGATCATTCATTTCTATTGACTGACTGACTGACTATTGTAACCATGGAATTAGATTTTTTTCTATCTGATATTTAACGGACTTTTTTATAAAGAAGCAAGTAGAAGACAAAACTTTCCTTTTTTGAATGCCTTCCTATATCTAGTACAATGAGCCACTTTAAAGCTGGACCAATCTGTAGACTCTGGACAGGATTTCCAATTCCCTGCACACTGCCAGCAGTTTTACTGTACATTTAAATTGAATGGGAGGAAAATCACCAGCTGGCTAGCTCACAAGTGGAAGACTTTGATCTCCTTGTTAGTCCTGATCAGGTGGTGGATCCAGTTTTTGCTTCCTAACTTTTAATTCTTCAGACCTGCAAACAACTTCCTTTTGGGCTCTGATTGAATAGTTCAAACCATATTATACTATTGTTGGAGATGATGCACATTATACAACAAGGACACGTTGCTCGTTAAGCTGTCCTGATCTGCAATGTGCCCAGCATGGTATGCAGCCAGGCAAGTTACAAGAAGTCATCTGGTCTCTCCGCATAGGATAAGTGTCCAACCTAAAGGCAGTGACATTGATTGACGGCTGCAGGTTTGAGTTTGCTGGAAGCCTCTTTTTTTGATCCCTTGATCTGAAAGGATTGTCAGCAACCTCTAATGCCCACTTTCTCTGGCACTCCTCTTGGATGTCTACCTAGCACAAACCCAGGAAATGATGTAGGAGGTGTACTGTGCTTGCCTTTTTCAGGGAGGACATTCCTTCCCATGCTCAGGATGCCATGGCATGGTGGGTCTGTTCCAAAGTTCCAAGGTGGGTAACTGATCTGGGAGGGTAAAACTGCCTACCTACCCTTCTATTCATCAAGTGGGTAGGGTTTTTAAAATCCCCATCCCTGTTATCTGGTCCTTGTAAGGGTTTTCACATTAAACTGGTTTGTCTTTAATGTGAATATATTCTAGCTTTACCAATGCAAGAATGGAGAAAGCAACACATTGATGCATCAAATAGTTAATGTGTGAAAGTTCATGTGTGCTCATACAATAAATAGTGAGTAATTGGTGATATTTTAAAAGGCTATTGTTTGCATGACCAAGCTAGGCAGGCACAGCAGAAGGTTGTGTACAAGGCAGATCAGGTGCTTTGCATTAGCATTGTGTTATGTACCTTGATAACAGGAATGTTAAGATAAAAACATAGACAGGAATCTGTTTCTGATCATGTAAACTACAGGTTCTCTGACGCACAAACAGAGCTGGTACACAAATCTTTGAAGTTCGTGAGACAAGTTGATAAAGCTGTTAAAAGAAGCATAAGGATCTTTGCCTTTTTAAATAGAGGCATGGAGTACAAAAACAAGAAAGTTACGCTGAATCTTTATAAAGAACTGATTAGGCCTCAGTTGGGGTATTGTATCTAATTCTGGGCATCACACTTTAGCAAGGATGTCAAAACCTTGGAGAAGAGATTTACTAGAATGGTATGAAGGTCTTCAGTTACGTGGAGCAACTAGAGAAGCTGGGATTGTTGTTCTTGGATCAGTGAAGGTTAAGGGAAAATTTAATTGAGGTGGTGAAAATTGTGAAGAATTTTGATGGAGTAGATAAGGAGGACCTTTTACTGCTGGCGGGAGGGTCAGAATCAAGAGGACCCAGATTTAAGGTGATTGGCAAAAGGATCGGGGGAGAGGAGAATTTTTTTTACACACGAATGGTTATGATCTCGAATGCATTGCCTGAAAGGGTGCTGGAAGCAGATTCAATGGTAACTTTCAAATGGGAATTGCATATATCCTTGAATGTTTTTTTCTTTTCAGGGATGTGGGGAAAGAGCAGAGGAATGGGACTATTTAGATGGCTCTGTCAAAGAGCTGGTACAGACATGATGGGCCAAATGGCCTCCTTCTGTGCTATATGATTCTGATAGCAGGCAATGATCACCTGAGGATGCCGCCTCCATGATCTCAAATCAATGTTCCACCCACCCTCCCCCCCACCCCCCACCCCCTCACCCCTGCAGAACCAGGCTTTCAAAAACCACAACCAATACCCAAAGGTATCCGCAGTAACCAACTCAACATGAGAAGTCTGCCGCTCACTGAATATACCCAGGTCATGTCAGCTATCTACTCCTATCCAGCACAACATTGAATTCCTAGAAACCTTTTTCTTAAACAGGTTCAGGATCTGCCATGAGAAGGGCACTAACAACTAGGCCAGTTGCTGCACACAATAAAGTCCAAGCATAATTTCAAATATACAGATAGGAAAACCATTAAGTCCTCAGCTCACCCATGCAGAAAGACTGTACAGTCTCGTTCCAACCACTAACCACCCCTTGCCCCATCACAGCATTCAGCAAACACTCGAGTGAGGTCACGGTTTTTATCTCCATTACTTTCCCTGGAAGTCCACCCCAGGTGTTGATTATTATTTGTGAAAACATCCTAACATCCATGCTTTATTTATCTTTTATTTGTTTGAAACCATTTTCCTTGTCTTACTGATTTATTTGAATAATATTCTGGACCTTTTTCTATGCTATTTACTGTAATTACCCATTGAATGTCTCCCATCTCATTAGCTGTTTTCTATTTCATATACTTTTATGAGGCCCTTCTCTTGGTCCCCTTTCAAAGGAAAAAAAGCTTGTATTTATAAAGTAAATGATCATATCCTCATGACATCCCATCATGCATTCAGAACCAGTTACTTGCTTTTGAAGTGTAGCCACAGTTATGATAAAAACATGAGTATCTGCAGAAGACAACTTGAACACAGCATAGTCCCATGAACAGTAAATGAGATAAATGATCATTAAACTGTTGAGGGAAGGATGTTAGCCAGGACACTGGGAGAATACATTGCTCTTTGAATAGTCTCATGGGATCATTTATATCCACCTGAACAGGCAGGCAGGCTTCAATTTAAAGTCCCAACAAAAAGACAGCCACTCTGACAACACAGCATCCCCACAGTACTAGATAGAAGAAGCTGGATTATGTACCCAAGTTCTGGAGAGATGTTTAAATCTATAAATTTCTGATTGAGAATCAGAGGGTCTATTAAAAGATCCAAGCTGTTACTCTCGAAGCGGAATGGCCTGAGTTTTTTCTGTCTTTCCCCATAATTCAGCCTTTTTCTGCCTCGCCTTCAGAGTTTAACTGTCCCTCTTGTGTATTAGTGAGCAGAACTGAAAACAGTACTCAAACTATAGTTTTAAAAACACTTGCTCTCCCGTATACTTCCAAACATCGCTTCCTTTGGTTTTTGCAGCTCTATAATATCGAAAAAGTACCAAAGTACAGGACGAGCTGGAAAGGTGCGGTGCTGGGAGGGGTGTGGTGCTTGGAGCGGGAGGCGGAGCTAGTGTCGAACAGCCTGAGAGTAGGTGCGGTGGCAGAGGCGCTAGGGTTCAAGTGGTTGTGATCACTCAGTTGAAGAGGGTTTGGTGCGTGAACTGTCCCCAGGTGGTCCAGACTGACCATGGCGGATCTAAAGGCTGAAACTGTTCTAATTACCGGGGCGAACAGGGGCATCGGGCTGGAAATCGTTAAACAGCTGGTCAGCTCCAAATCTCCACCGGCTCGGATTTTTGCAACGTGTCGGCAGCCGAGCGCTGCCCAGGTAAGAGAGGGAACATCTGTCAGGGGGAGGGGAAGCCCTGTCAGAGAAGGGGATCATCTGTCGTAGGATGAAACAGCTATCAGAGGAAACATCTGTCAGAAAGAGGGGAGCAAATGCCTATCAGAGAGGGGGAACATCTGTATGAGAGCGAGAACACATCTTACAGCAGGAACATTTGTGTATGAGAGAGAAGGGGACCCGAGAGATGGAAGCAATTGAGAAAGAGAGGTGGAAGCAATTGTCAGAGAGAAGGGAACTTCTGTCAAAAAGGAGGCATCAATGAGAGAAGGGAACAATGGAAATGATCCGACAGAAGCGGCATCCATCAGAAAGAAGTAGACCATGTGTTAGAGAGGGTGGGCAATATCTGAGAGAGAGCACATCTGTAGCAAGGATGGTCGACGGAGGTAGAACCTCTCAGAGAAAGAGGAGAATATTTCTCAGAGACAGAGGTACCTCTATCAGAGAGAGAGAGCAGGAAATCCGTCGGCAAGAGTGAGTCAGGCGGGAGCCTCATACATTTATGCACTTTAGCCATTATAATCTCTATTACAACTGCACTTATCTGCTGCTGCTAACTGTCTCCTTAAACCCCTCTCCCCTGTCTCCACCACACTCACCTCCAGCAATGTGTGAGGAGCTCATGGACTTCTTTGTATAAAAAAATCTAGACCATCCGATCAGCTGTTTCTGCAAGTTCCCTTCCTTCACCTTGCCCACAGGGCCAAACTTCATCTGACGCTCCCACCTGCCCTAGCCCTAAACTCATATATTTCTCTAGTTTCTCTTTGATCTCCCTTCTTAATCTCTCCAAATTCATCTTGTCCATGAGACCCATTTCCTGCTCTCTTGACCCTATTCCCACTCAACTGCTGACCACCCAACTTCCTTTTTTGGCTCCCATGTTAGCTGACATTGTTAACAGTTCTCTGTCCTCAAGTACTGTTCCCCTCTCCTTTAATTCCATTGTCATCACCCCTCTCAAAAAAAAACCCTTGAGCTCCACTTTGCTTGCGAGCTATCGCCCCACCTCCAGCCTCTCGTTCCTGTCCAAAGTACTTGAATGTGTTGTTGCCTCCCAAATCGTGCTAATCTTTCCATGAATTCAATGATTGAATCCCTTCAATCTGGCTTTCGCCCCTGCCATTGTACCGAAACTGCTCTCATCAAAGTCACAAATGACATCCTTTGTGACTGTGACAAAGGTAAACTATCCCTACTCATCCTTCTGGACCTGTCTGCAGCCTTTGACACAGTTGACCACTCCATCCTCCTCCAGCGCCTCTCCACCAATGTCCAGCTGGGTGGGACTGCACGCGCCTGGTTCCATTCTTATCTATCTAATCGTAGCCAGAAAATCTCCCTTATCGTTACCTCTAGTGTTCCCCAAGGATTTGTCCTTGGTCCCCTCTTATTTCTCACCTACGTGCTGCCCCTTGGCGATATCATCCGAAAACACGGAGTCGGTTTCCACATGTACGCAGATGACATCCAGCTCTACCTCTCCACCACTTCTGTCAACCCCTGCTTGGTATCTAAATTGTCAGATTGCTTGTCTGACATCTAGTACTGGATGAGCAGAAATTTTCTCCAATTAAATATTGGGAAGACCGAAGCTCTTATCTTTGGTCCCCTCCACAAACTGCGTTCCCCAACCACTGAATCCATCCCTCTCTCTAGCATCAATCTGAGGGTGAACAAGATTGTTCACAACCTAGGTGTCATATTTGACTGGAATGTGTTTGCAGAAACATATCCGCGGCATAACTAAAACCGTCTTTCTCCACCTCCATAACATTACCCGCCTCCACCCCTGCCTCAGCTCTTCTGCTGCTGAAACCCTCATTCATGCCTTTGTTTCATCTAGATTTGACTATTCCAACTCACTCCTGGCCTGCCTTCCACATTCCACACTACGTAAACTTCAAGTCATCCAAAACTCAGCAGCCCACGTACTAACCCGCACCAAGTCAAGATTGCCCATCAACCCTGAACTTTCTGACCTACAATGGCTCCCAGTTAAACAACACTTGATTTCAAAATTCTCATCCTTGTTTACAAATCACTCCATGGCATAGCCCCTCCCTATCTTTGTAATCTTTTTCAACCTCACAAGATGTCTGCACTCCTCAAATTCTGGCCTCTTGAACATCCCTCATTAAAGCTGCTCAAACATTGGTGAATGTGCCTTCAACTGCCTGGGCCCTGTTCTAGAACACTCTCCCTAAACCTGTACGCCTCTCTACCTCTCTTTCCTCCTTTAAGATGATTCTTAAAACCTATCTCTTTAAGCAAACTTTTGGTCATCTGCCTTAATAATTTCTTCTGTGGCTCGGTGTCAAATTTATCTGTTTGTTTTGTAACACTGTTGTGATGTCCCTTGGAACATTTTGCTATGTTAAAGGCACTATATAAATAAAAGTTTTTATATTAATGTAATAGAATTCTGAAGCCATCTTAACTAGGGCATCAGTGGATGACCACAGTGGCTGCCCCGACAGCAAGATTCTGGTCAGATACCGAAAAGGCCTTGTAAGGAGCAGGATTTCTCCTCTGGGTCCTACAAATGAAGACTATGCCTCTCCTTCCTAGACTCCCCCCACCTGCACCTTCCTGATCCAGTGACTATTTCAGACTGTTTCATTTTTCTACAACTAGAAGATGCTCTTTTAGTTCTAACTGGGACAGTGAAGTCTCAAAGGTTATGCATGCTCTTACCATATAATGGAAGGGGTCCATGTGAAGGAGTTAAGTATAGTTCAGTTTGTGCTCAGGGTCATACCCTTTGATACCAAGTGCCACGTATTGACTATCTCTAACAAGTGAGAGTCTAGCCACCAACCATTGACATTCAACGGCATTACCATCGTCGATTCCCCTTTCATCAACATCCTGGTGGTTACCATTGACCAGAAACTTAACTGGACCAGCCACATAAATATTGTGGCTACAAGAGCAGATCAGAGGGTGGATATTCTGTGGCATGTGTCTCACCTCCTGACTCCCCAAAGCCTTTCCACCATCTACAAAGCACAAGTCAGGAGTGTGATGGAATATGCTCCACTTGCCTGGATGAGTCCAACTCCAACAACACTCAGGACGCTCGACACATTCAGAACAAAGCAGTCCACTTGATTGGCACCCCATCTACCATCTTAAACACTCGCTCCCTCCACCACCGCACACTGTGGCTGCAGTGTGCACCATCTACAAGATGCACTGCAGCAACTTGCCAAGGCTTCTTAGACTGAATATCCCAAACACACGACCTCAGAACATAAGAACATAAGAAATAGGAGCAGGAGTAGGCCATTTGGCCCCTCAAGCCTGCTCCACCATTCAATAAGATCATGGCTGATCTGATCATGGACTCAGCTCCACTTCCCTACCCACTTCCCATAACCCTTTACTCATTTATCACTCAAAAATATGTCTATCTCCGCCTTAAGTATATTCAATGACCCAGTCTCCACAGCTCTCTGGAGCAGAGAATTCCATAGATTTACAATACTCTGAGAGAAGAAATTTCACCTCATCTCAGTTTTAAATGGACGGCCCCTTAATCTGAGACCATGTCCCCTAATTTTAGTTTCTCCTATGACTGGAAATATCCTCTCTGCATCCACCTTGTCGAGCTCCTTCATTATCTTATGTTTCAATAAGATCACTTCACATTCTTCTGAACTCCAGAGTGTATAGGCCCAACCTACTCGACCTATCCTTATAAGTCAACCTCCTCATCTCCGAAATCAACCTAGTGAACCTTCTCTGAACAAACTCCAATGCAATATATCCTTCCTTAAATACGGAGACCAAAACTGTACGCAGTACTCCAGGCGTGGCCTCACCAATACCTTGTACAGTTGTAGCAGGACTTCTCTGCTTTTATACTCTCTACCACCTAGAAGGACAAGGAGAGCAGGCGCATGGGAACACCATCATCTCCAAGTTCCCCTCCAAGTCACACGCCATCCTGACTTGGAAATATATCACCGTTCCTTCATCGTCGCAGGGTCAAAATCCTGGAACTTCCTCCCTAACAGCACTGTGGGAGTATCTTCACCTCACAGACCGCAGCGGCTTAAGAAGGTGGCTCACCATCACCTTTTCAAGGGCAATTAGGGATGGGCAATAAATGCTGGCCTTGTCAGCGATGCCCAAATCCCATGAACAAAAAAAAAGAATGGGGTGGGGGGAGACAGGGGCGTCAACAGGGGAGGGAGGGATGGAAGGAGCAGGGGAATTGGAAGAAGACTACCAGCTTATTTGGGTTGTGGGGGGGGGGAAGAGTGTCAGGTAGAATTGATGAGGGAAACCGAACAGAGTTCGGCCCCGATCACATCCCTCTACGAACTCTTGCCGCTCCTTCGCCCCACCTCGCTGCTCCTGCTGTACCTGCCCGCACTGCAATCAGCGACCTGGATTTGGGTGACGTCAAATCCAGTCGCTCTCTTCAAAGCCGTCGTCCTCCTGTCGGCTGGGACCACGCCAATTTCCGGGCATATGGTTATAGAGAGGATAGAGATCTTTTGTGATCTGGTGCAATGGTGGGGGAGTTTTGAATGTAGGAGAGTGATTGTTGACTTTTGGGTAAATGATTAATTGGTCTGTTGAAAGTCTAAATGCTACTTCATTTTTGCTTTTTTAGATCATTAATTAATTGTGAAGTATTACAGTGCGTAAACGTACATTTTGTTTAACATTAAAAAAAAATCCAAATTTTCTGGGGCCTCCTAGAAATGCATCACAATTTTTGATCTTCAACATTTGGATTTTCCCTTTTACCTTTGCGTCCCTATATTTTTGTTTCCTCCAATGCAAGTGCAGGTATTTCATACAAAGCCCAATAGCTGCTTGTTTACACATGCCAGAGCTGATATTGAGTTATGAGTTTTAGGGGTTGGTTCAGCTTTTATTAGTTTTCTCAGTTGGCTTGTATGCTATTACAAGGTGTCCGACAGTAACCTGGAATGAGCCAAATTCCACTGCTCCATAGCAAGTTTAGTATCACTTCCTCTTATCTTCCTCCAGCCTCTCTGGTTAATTGTTAGTCATTATGTATACAATAGAGTTGACTGTCCTGATCTGATGTAACAAGGTGCCCTGTTTATTTCCCAATAGGAGCTGCAGAAGTTATCAGCTGAACATTGTGCAGTACAGGTGATAGAACTGGGTAAGTAACATTCCTGTGGGAATTGGGTTAGTAAACAATCTATCTCAATAACAAGTCAAAGGCTGAGTTAGGCATTCTAAGGCAGAGTTAAAAAGCAAAACTATCTCGGTATTGTAATTTTGGTTCAATCTGCATCCTAATGCTGAGTTCACAATTAGCACAACACACAAGAATTGTGGTTGCAGTTCTTTCAGAGCTGTCTTGCTTCCTGGCTCTTATTAATTTTTCGAGCAGTTTGTTTCTTATTTGACAGTATACTTTTTGATGAGCGGCTGACTGCCTGTACTAATAATGAGCGATCACCCGCCTGCACTGTGTGATGAGCA
Organism: Pristiophorus japonicus; assembly: GCF_044704955.1. NCBI lineage: Eukaryota > Metazoa > Chordata > Chondrichthyes > Pristiophoridae > Pristiophorus > Pristiophorus japonicus. The sequence goes on from NC_091992.1 coordinate 38,992,513, forward strand.
GAAATGTCCTCCAGCTAAATATTGGGAAGACCAAAGCCATTGCCTTCGATCCCTACCACAAACTGCGTTCCCTAGCCACCGACTCCAGCCCTCACCCTTTTAACTATTTGAGGCTAAACCAGACCTTGGTGTTGTATTTGACCCATAGATGAGCTGCCGACCACATATCTGTGCTACTATTCCACTTCTGTAACATCGCCTGTGCCTGCCCCTGTTTCAGCTCATCTGCTACTGAAACCCTCATCCATGCATCAGTACGTCTAAACTTGATTATTCCAATGCTCCTGGCTCGTCTCTCATTTTCCACCTTCCATAAACTTGAGCTCATCCAAATCTCTGCTGCCGTATTGTAACTCGCATTGAATCCCTTTCACACATGACCCCTGTGCTCGCTGACCTACATTGGCTCCTGGTCTGGCAGTGCCTTGATTTCAAAATTCTCATCCTTGTTTTCAAATCCCTCCAAGGCCTTCCTCCCGCTCCCCCACCCCACTCCCCACACCCATCTCTGTAATCTCCTCCAGTCCTACAATACTCCACGCTCCTCCAATTCTGCCCTCTTGTGCATCTCAGATTTTAATCACTCCACCATTAGCGGCTGTGCTTTCAGCTGCCTAGCCCCTAAGCTCTAGAATTCCATTCGCGTCCACCCGCACCACTCCCCCACCCTCCGCGCCCCCCCCCCCGCACAAATCTCTCTGGCCCTCGAGCTCTCTCTCCTTACTAAAGACGCATCTTTAAAACATACCTCTTTGACCAAGTCTTCTACTATCTCCTTATGTGGCTTTGTGTCAAATTTTGTTTGATTACACTCCTGTGAAGCACCGTGGGACATTTTGCTATGTTAAAGGCACTATTTAAATGCAAGTTGTTGTTGTACTGTGTGTTGAGAGATCTTTGTGATAAAGTTCATCCAACTGTACTTTGTGATGGGGAGCTTTTTTATTTCTATTTTGTGATAAAGGGTTATTATAATGCCCAAAGGGCCGTTTCTATTCTCTATGCTGTCTCCCCTCCCATTCTTTTTTGCTGGGATAATGTTCTCTGGACACCAGTATTCCAGCTTCTCTCCCAAATGGCTGTTCTGTAAGTTGGAACTGGCACTGCAACTGAGCCTGGTCCTGTCCATACCCAACAAGGATCACTGGTTAGCACATGGGAGTGGTAATCCTGGCATGGTTTTGTAAAGTCCTGTCCCCTCAGTACAGATTCACACGAGGCATGTAGTGAAGTCAAGGTCACTCTGGACCTGCACCTTTATTTCACAGCTCTGGAATGCTGCACTTGCCTGAGACCTGCCCTTATATACCTGTCTCTTGCAAGTGCACCCCTGGTGGTAAGGTATGCTGGTGATTACAGGTCATATCTTATTACAGTCATGTATAGCATGTTAGGATACAGTTATATATAATAATGTAAGATCCATGACTTCACCCTCCCACAAGGTCTTATTGTCTTTATAGGTTCAGTCTCTCAGGTGGTCTACGCTCTCGCGTGGAGCGTCTGAGTTGTGGTTCAGTTGTTTGCCTTGGTGTCTGTTTTTCTTTGGGTGTGGTTGCTGGTATCTCGCCAGGGCTGTCTGTTTCGATTGGTGTGATTGTTGTTGACTCGCCTGGGCTGTCTGTTGGGATTGCCCTTTCCTCAGGTTGTTCCCTCTGTCTGTTCACCAGGTGTGGTGCGAGTTCCGCATTGTAGTCTGCCTCTGGTTCCGCAGTGTTGTTGGTAAATCTGCTTTTGACTTGGTCTACATGCCTCCGGCAGGTTTTGCCATTGTCCATTTGTACCACCAGTAGCCTGTTTCCTTCCTAGCCCGTTACTGTCCCTGCAAGCCATTTGGGACCCCTGCCATAGTTTAGTACAAACACTTTGTCCCCTATCTCATTCCATCTCCCCCTCGAATTTCTGTCATGGTACTCAGTCAGCTTACGGTGCTTTGCCTCAACAATTTCGTGCATGTCTGGGAGGATTAATGAGAGCCTTGTTTTTAAAGTCCTTTTCATCAACAGTTGCGCGGGGGGGATCCCAGTCAATGAGTGTGGGCGAGATCTGTATGCCAGCAGCAGTCGCGACAGGTGACCCTGCAGCGTGGGACCTTGGATTTTAAGCATGCCTTGTTTAATGATTTGAACTGCTCTCTCCGCCTGGCAGTTGGAGGCCGGCTTGAACGGTGCCGTCTTGACGTGATTTATGCCGCGGTCAATTATAAAGTCTTGGAATTCTGTGCTGGTGAAGCACGGACCATTGTCACTGACCAATATGTCAGGGATTCCGTGCATTGCAAAATGGTTGCGAGGCTTTCCACAGTGATGGAGGTTGTGCTCAAGTTTCAAATGGTGCATTCGATCCACTTTGAAAATGCATCTACAACTACGAGGAACATTTTGCCCATGAATGGGCCCGCATAGTATACGTGCACCCGCGACCACGGTTTGGTAGGCCAGGGCCAGGGGCTCAGTGGAGCCTCCCTGGGGGCATTGCTGAGTTGGGCACAAATGGTGCACCTTCGGATGCAGAGCTCCAGATCCGCGTCAATACCAGGCCACCAGACGTGGGATCTGGCTATGGCCTTCATGAGAACGATCCCCGGGTGCTCGCGGTGGAGCTCCCGGACAAATGCCTCTCTGCCTCGCAGAGGCATGACTACTCGGCTGCCCCACATCAGGCAGTCTGCTTGTAGTGATAGCTCATGCATGCGCCTGTGAAAGGGTTTTAATTCCTCGGGGCAGGCATCGCGAGCCTCTGCCCAGTCACCGGTTAGGACACATCTGTTTACTAAAGATAACGTGGGGTCGCTGGCCGTCCAGGCTCTGATTTGGCGAACCGTCACGGGCGAACCTGTGGACTCAAAGGCATTGATTGCCATGACTATCTCACAGTCCTGTTCGTCAGACCCTCCCGTGGTCGCCAGTGGTAGCCTGCTGAGCGCGTCGGCACAGTTATCTGTGCCTGGTCTGTGCCTTATGGTATAGTCGTAGGACGCCAGCATGAGTGCCCACCGTTGAATTCGCGCTGAGGCGTTGGCGTTTATTGCCTTGCTCTCGGATAGGAGGGATGTGAGGGGCTTGTGGTCGGTTTCTAACGCGAACTTGGCCCCGAAAAGGTATTGGTGCATCATTTTGATACCGTACACGCACGCGAGCGCCTCCTTCTCTACCATTCCGTACCCGTGCTCCACCCACGAAAGTGACCTGGAGGCATAAGCTATGGGTTGTAATTTGCCCGCACTATTGACATGTTGCGAAACGCACCCGACCCCATTCACTGACGCATCGCATGTGAGAACTAGCTTTTTACCTGAGTCAAAGAAAGTCAAAACACTGTTGGAACACAGAAGGTTGCATGCCTTATTGAAGGCGCGTTCCTGGGCCTCCCCCCAAAACCAATCGCACCCCTTTCTGAGTAGCACGTGGAGAGGCTCCAGCAGCGTGCTTAAGTTCTGCATAAAGTTCCCAAAGTAATTGAGTAGCCCGAGAAAGGCGCGCAGTTCTGAGACATTCCGGGGCCTGGGTACCAGGCAAATTGCTTCTGTTTTGGACTTTGTTGGGCGGATTCCATCAGCGGCAATCCTTCTGTCCAAAAATTCAAACTCGAGTGCGAGAAACAGGCACTTGGATTTCTTGACTCGTAGGCCTACCCGATCCAACCGCTTTAGTACTTCCTCCAAATTACGGAGATGGGAGTCGGTGTCCCTGCCCGTGATAAGTATGTTGTCTTGAAATACAACCGTCCCCGGGATGGACTTGAGCAGACTCTCCATGTTGCGCTGGAATATGGCAGCTGCCGACCTGATGCCGAATGGGCATCGATTGTACATGAAAAGGCCTCGATGTGTGTTGATGGTGGTGAGTAGCTTGGATTCCTTGGTCAATTCTTGCGTCATATATGCAGATGTGAGGTCTAATTTTGAGAAAAGTTTACCTCAAGCCAATGTGGCAAATAAGCCCTCCGCTCTGGGCAGCGGCTACTGGTCCTGTAGGGAGACTCTGTTTATGGTAGATTTGTAGTCCCCACAGATTCGTACGGATCCATCAGGCTTCATGACCGGGACGATGGGACTTGCCCAGTCGCTAAATTCCACAGGTGATATAATGCCTTCCCGCAGAAGCCTGTCTAGTTCGTGTTCAATCTTTTCCCTCATCACATAGGGTACAGCTCTGACCTTGTGATGGACCGGTCTAGCATCCTGTGTGATGTAGATTTTGACTTTGGCCCCTTTGAAACTGCCCACACCTGGCTGAAAGAGATGTTCAAATCGCTTTATAACTGTTGAGCAGGAGGTCCGTTCCTCTAATGACATGGCATGGACATCATCGCATTTCCAGTTTAGTTTTGCCAGCCAGCTTCTCCCCAGCAGTGCTGGGGGGTCTCCGGGGACAATCCACAGGGGAAGTCGGTTCACTGTCCCTTTGTGTGTGACAGAGACATGGCGCTGCTGAGGACTGGTACGATTTCTTTGGTATAAGTCCTTAGTGTGGTGTCGACACTTGTGAGTTTTGGTCTGTCTCTTTTATGCGGCCATAGTTGTTCAAATTGTTGAGCGCCCATGAGAGATTGACTCGCTCCCGTATCCAGCTCCATGTTGACAGATATCCCGTTGAGTCGGACCCTCAATATTATAGGAGGCGTCCTGTTATAGGAGCAGTGGCCATTGATCGTGTTGACCCACTGTTCACCGGTGTCCCGGGTACTGACCCCACCATCTTCTGGTCCGCTTTCCGACCCATCTGATTCGTATACCAGCCGAGCTGCCGTTTTGTTGCACATGCGGGCCAAATGCCCTGTATATTCACAATTTCTGCAAACAGCCTGCTGAAATCGACATCCCCTTGATGAGTGCCCACCCCCACACCTCCAGCACAGACCTGTTCCATTGTTCAAAGAGGTTCCAAAGAATGAGCTGCATCTGGCTGATCTCTCTTGAGCTTCTCTCAGTTTGTAGTTGATTGCTCGCATTATGGGTTGATGAGGTGTGAATGGCCGTTCCTGTGGCCCTTGATGGCTTCTGCCTGCTGTCAAGAATCTGTTCTCCCAGTTTTGTCTGTGTGTGGGGGTAGCAGATTGTTTAGTGCTGTGGACTTCTTGTTCCAATATTTCATTAGTTGTTGTACCTGCATTGTAAATCAACCTCATTTCTTCTTTCCCTACCAAGAATGTCTGTGCAGCCAGTGCTGCTGCCTCTAAGGTCAGGTTCTTGGTCTCTATGAGCTTTCAGAATATGCCTGCGTGGCCTATTCCTTCAATGAAAACCTCTCTCAGCATTTCTCTCCTCAGTTCATCGGAGAACTCACAAAAACTAGCCAACCTCCGAAGTTCCGCCATGAAGTCGAGTATGCTCTGGCCCACAAAGTGTCTGTAGTTGTAGAACCTGTGTCTGGCCATGTGTAGGCTGCTCGCTGGCTTCAGGTGGTCTCTTACAGTGTGCTCAATTCTTCAAACGACTTGCTTGCTGGTTTCTCGGGTGCCAACAGATCCTTCATTAAAGCGTATGTTTTCGAGCCACAGCTGGTCAAGAGATGGACTCTTCTCTTGTCTGCATTATCGTCGCCTAACTAGTCTTTGGTTACAAAGCTTTGCTGGAGCCTTTCTATAAAGTCCTCCCAATTGTCTCCCACATTGTACTTTTCATCTGATCCGTTGTTCACCATTCTGTGGATTCTGTAATCCCGTAACCCGTCGCCACTGTAAAGTCCTGTCCCCTCAGTACAGATTCACACGAAGCATGTCGTGAAGTCAAGTCATTCTGGACCTGCACCTTTATTTCACAGCTCTGGAATGCTGCACTTGCCTGAGACCTGCCCTTATATACCTGTCTCTTGCAAGTGCACCCCTGGTGGTAAGGTATGCTGGTGGTTACAGGTCATATCTTATTGCAGTCATGTATAGCATGTTAGGATACAGTTATATATAATAATGTAAGATACATGACAGGTTTTAGTCTCTCCGCCTTTTCTACCTCGGGTCTGTTGGAGCAGTAGAACCAACAGATTTTGGCTCATTTTCTGACAACTTGAGACAAACTGGGAACCAAATCTAGGACCTTCCTGTATAATTACCAACTATCCCATTTAGAGCCGAACCCATTCATGATGAGCGCTACAAAATCTGCTGATTCCAACACTGGCTCAAATTGCCCATCATATATCCCTTGCACAATGGAGGAACTGAGGACATGCATGTAAGTAATGTGAGCACAGAACTGGATAGATGTCAGGAGGTTTTTCTTTTCACAGAGGGCCGTCAATCTTTTAAGAAGTTGTCGGCTCAGAGGGAACTAGACAAGTTCCTAATTGTGACTAAGATCACAGAGTACTGAAAATAGGTGAGGAACTGGGGAATGTATCTTCTTGTCACTCTGGTCTCCTGTAACTTGTTTGATTGCCTTTGGCGGTTGGAGAGGAATTTGTCAGATTTTGTTCTCTTGTTTTGGCCTAGGGTTATATTTTGCCTCTTAGACAATTAAATGGCTGCTGTTGGGTGGGCTGTAATTGGACGGTCGTAATACTACGTTGTACCATGACAGTATGGAAAGGGCTTTTGGGTTAAATGATCTTTACCTCTGCCATTTTCGAATGTTCATCATGTTTCAGCACATGTGCAGAAGAGGTGAGTCATGTACACCTCTGGGCCAACTTTTAATCAGCTGACGAAAAGGATCTCTGCTCCAGATGGACAGAGAAGGGAAGGTGCACCCAACAGGGAGCTCGAAGGGAAAAACTTGCCCAACATGGAGTTTGAGGGGAAGTACCTACCCGTCATGGAGCTAGCCGGTGAAGAACCCCTTGTCTCTTTGGGCTTTTATAGAATAAAATAGATAGTGGAACACCTCACCATCGTGTTCATTTCATCTTTCAACATTTAAAATGATTAAAAATTGGGAAATTGTACTCATGAGAGGTATAATATCAGACCTGGGAAGTGCTGAGTGGAATTCTGCATGGATCAGTGGCAGACTGGGGAAAAGTGTTGTGTGAGGTCCCGCGGAGGTTGGTACTTGATATCCCGGTTATTTTGTAATCTATATTGTGATTGATACTGAAACCAGTTATAAGCTGGTCAAACTTGTAAATAACCCTAAAATAGAAACATAGAAACATAGAAAATAGGTGCAGGAGTAGGTCATTCAGCCTTTCGAGACTGCACCACCATTCAATAAGATCATGGCTGATCATTCACTTCAGTACCCCTTTCCTGCTTTCTCTCCATACCCCTTGATCCCTTTAGCCATAAGGGCCATATCTAACTCCCTCTTGAATATATCTAATGAACTGGCCTCAACAACTTTCTGCGGTAGAGAATTCCACAGGTTAACAACTCTCTGAGTGAAGAAGTTTCTCCTCATCTCGGTCCTAAATGGCTTACCCCTTATCCTTAGACTGTGACTCCTGGTTCTGGACTTCCCCAGTATCGGGAACATTCTTCCTGTCTCTAACCTGTCCAATCCCGTCAGAATTTTATATGTTTCTATGAGATCCCCTCTCATTCTTTTAAACTCCAGTGAATACAGGCCCAATTGATCCAGTCTCTCCTCATATGTCAGTCCTACCATCTCGGGAATCAGTCTGGTGAACCTTCGCTGCACTCCCTCAATAGCAAGAATGTCCTTCCCCAGATTAGGAGACCAAAACTGAAAACAATATTCCAGGTGAGGCCTCACCAAACCCTGTACAACTGCAGTAAGACCACCCTGCTCCTATACTCAAATCCCCTAGCTATGAAGGCCAATATGCCATTTGCCGCCTTCACTGCCTGCTGTACCTGCATGCCAACTTTCAATGACTGATGTACCATGACACCCAGGTCTCGTTGCAACTCCCCTTTTCCTAATCTGTCACCATTAAGATAATATTCTGCCTTCCTGTTTTTGCCACCAAAGTGGATAACCTCACATTTATCCACATTATACTGCATCTGTCCTGCATTTGCCCACTCACCTAACCTGTCCAAGTCATCCTGCAGCCTCTTAGCTTCCTCCTCACAGCTCACACCACCACCCAACTTAGTGTCATCTGCAAATTTGGAGATATTACACTCAATTCCTTCATCCAAATCATTGATGTATATTGTAAATAGCTGGGGTGCCAGCACTGAACCCTGCGGCACCCCACTAGTCACTGCCTGCCATTCTGAAAAGGACCCGTTTATCCCGACTCTCTGCTTCCTGTCTGCCAACCAGTTCACTATCCATGTCACTACATTACCCCCAATACCATGTGCTTTAATTTTGCACACCAATCTCTTGTGTGGGATCTTGTCAAAAGCCTTTTGAAAGTCCAAATACACCACATCCACTGGTTTTCCCTTGTCCACTCTACTAGTTACATCCTCAAAAAATTCCAGAAGATTTGTCAAGCATGATTTCCCTTTCATAAATCCATGCTGACTTGGACCGATCCCGTCACTGCTTTCCAAATGCATTGCTATTTCACCTTTAATAATTGATTCCAACATTTTCCCCATTACCAATGTCAGGCTAATTGGTCTATAATTCCCCGTTTTCTCTCTCCCTCCTTTTTTAAAAAGTGGTGTTACATTAGCTACCCTCCAGTCCCTAGGAACTGATCCAGAGTCGATAGACTGTTGGAAAATGACTACCAATGCACCAACACTTTTTAGGGCCAGTTCCTTAAGTACTCTGGGATGCAGACTATCAGGCCCCGGCGATTTATCGGCTTTCAATCCCATCAATTTCCCTAACACAATTTCCTGATTAATAAGGATTTCCTTCAGTTCCTCCTTCTCGTTAGACCCTCGGTCCCCTAGTATTTCCAGATTATTTGTGCCTTCCTTCGTGAAGACAGAACCAAAGTATTTGTTCAATTGGTCTGCCATTTCTTTGTTCCCCATTATAAATTCACCTGATTCTGACTGCAAGGGACCTACATTTGTCTTCACTAATCTTTTTCTCTTCACATGTCTATATAAGCTTTTGCAGTCAGTTTTTATCTTCCCAGCAAGCTTTTCCTCATACTCTATTTCTCCCCTCCTAATTAAACCCTTTGTCCTCCTCTGCTGAATTCTAAATTTCTTCCAGACTTCAGGTTTGCTGCTTTTTCTGGACAATTTATATGCCTCTTCCTTGGATTTAACACTATCCCTAATTTCCCTTGTTAACCACGGTTGAGCCATGTTTTATTTTTACTCCAGACAGGAATGTATAATTGTTTAAGTTCATCCACATGATCTTTAAATGTCTGCCATTGCCTATCCACCATCAACTCTTTAAGTATCATTCACCAGTCTATTCTAACCAATTCGCGTCTCATAACACCAAAGTTACCTTTCCTTACGTTCAGGACCCTAGTCTCTGAATTAACTGTGTCACTCTCCATCTTAATGAAGAATTCTACCATATTATGGTCACTCTTCCCCAAGGGGCCTCGCACAACAAGATTGCTAATTAGTCCTTTCTCATTACACATCACGCAGTCTAGGATGGCCAGCCCTCTAGTTGGTTCCTTGACATATTGGTCTTGAAAACCATCCCTAATACACTCCTGGAAATCCTCCTCCACCATATTGCTACCAGTTTGGTTAGTCCAATCTATATGTAGATTAAAGCCACCCATGATAAATTCTGTACCTTTATTGCACGTATCCCTAATTTCTTGTTTGATGCTGTCCCCAACCTCACTACTACTGTTTGGTTGTCTGTACACAACTCCCACTAGCGTTTTCTGCCCTTTGGTATTCCGCAGCTCTACCCATACAGATTCCACATCATCCAAGCTAATGTCCTTCCTTACTATTGAGTTAATTTCTTCTCTAACCAGCAACGCTACTTTTCCTTTCTGTCTATCCTTCCTGAATGTTAAATACACCTGGATGTTGATTTCCCAGCCTTGGTCACCAGGAGCCATGTCTCTGTAATCCCAATTATATCATATTCGTTAATAGCTGCCTGCGCAGTTAATTCATCCACCTTATTACGAATACTCCTAGCATTGAGGCACAGAGCCTTCAGGATTGTCTTTTTAACACACTTTGTCCTTTTAGAATTGTGCTGTAATGTGGCCCTTTATGATTTTTGCTTTGGGTTTCTCCGCTCTCCACTTTTACTTTTCTTCTTTCTATCTTTTGCTTCTGCCCCCATTTTACTTCCCTCTGTCTCCCTGCATAGGTTCCCATCCCCTGCCATATTAGTTTAACCCCTCCCCAACAGCATGAGCAAACATTCCCCCAGGACATTGGTTCCGGTCCTGCCCAGGGGCAGACAGTCTGGTTTGTACTGGTCCTACCTCCCCCAGAACTGGTTTCAATGTCCCAGGAATTTGACTCCCTCCCTCCTGCACCACTCCTCAAGCCACGTATTCATCTTAACTATCCTGCTATTTCTACTCTGACTAGCATGTGGCACTAGCAGCAATCCTGAGATTACTATCTTTGAGTCCTACTTTTTAATTTAACTCCTAGCTCCCTAAATTCAGCTTGTAGGATTTCATCCCATTTTTTACCTATATCGTTGTTACCTATATGCACCACAACAACTGACTGTTCACCCTCCCCCTCCAGAATGCCCTGCAGCCATCTGAAACATCCTTGAACCTTGCACCAGGGAGGGAACATACCATCCTGGAGTCTCGGTTGCAACCGCAGAAACGCCTATCTATTCCCCTTACAATAGAATCCCCTACCACTATAGCTCTCCCATTCTTTTTCCTGCCCTCCTGTGCAGCATAGCCACCCATGGTGCCATGAAATTGGCTGCTGCTGGCTTCCCCTGATAAGGTATCTCCCCCAACAATATCCAAAACAGTATATCTGTTTTAGAGGGAGATGACCGCAGGAGACTCCTGCACTGCCTTCCTATTCCTGCTCTGCTTGGTGGTCACCCATTCCATATAAGATGAACGGTAGGGATAGAAGATGCAGCAAAATATTTCCAAATGGTTTAAATTAAGTCAGACAATTGGGCAGGTAAATGGAAAATGAAATTTAACTTTGAAAAATGGAGAATATTACAGATTGAAAGAAAAATATGGGACATAAATGTACAATGATTGAGATTGAATTAAAATAGGGAGAGTTGGAAAGAGGCCAGAGTGAGACACTTGATTCCTCACTTTCAATCTTCAGACAATGTGAAGAAGCAATTTAAAAATAAAATAAAATCACTTCTATTGTTTCTTCCATACGCTCCCAGGGAAAATAACATCCTTCCTATTATTGGGTGCCCAGAACTGCACCAGGACTTCAGGTCTGATCATCATCTTGTACAGCAACAATACAACCTCTTTAGGCCTGTTTGCTAATGTATCTTATGTACTTTGTTCCTTATTAAGATGTTTCAGATCCAGCCAGCATTAAATGTGCTGCAGAGGCAGTGGAAGCAACAATCTGCACAACTGGACTCAACTTGCTGATCAACAACGCTGGAATAAACTCTTTTGCAATTCTGGAAACACTCACTGCTGAGGAAATGATGGCAGCTTACAAAACAAACGTGGTTGGCCCCCTATTGGTGACCAAGGTAAAGGAGTTATGTGGGTTTGACTATTCATTTGAGTGCTATGAATAAGGAACATGATTCAGTCTTTTTATTCTTCTCTAGTTTTCTCTGGTCTTCTTTACGTAATCCTTCAATCCTGAAGGCTGTGAGTCCTCCTGTGATACCATTCCATGGCTGACATGAGCCCTCTCTAACTTGACCAAGTGATTGTTTTTTATGTTTTAACCTAGGCAGCAAGTATCAGGAGAATATTTAACCATGCAAAGCCAATGAAAGCCACATATCCAAATTTGCCAATGACACAAAGATAGGCAGCATTGTAAGCAGTAAAACATTACAATAGATTAAGCGAAGAGGAAAAACTGTGACAAACGGATTTCAATATCGGCAAATGTGAGGGCAACTCCCACTCCAAGGACCTGAGCACAAAAAAAATCAAGGCTGACACTTCAGTGCAGTGCTGAGGGAATGTCGGAGGTGCTGCCTTTTGGATGAAACATTAAACCAAGGCCCCGTCTGCTCTCTCAAGTGGACGTAAAAGATCCCATGACACTATTTCAAAGAAGAGCAGCGGAGTTATCTGCAGTATCCTGGCCAATATTTATCCCTCAATCAACATAACAAAAAAAGTCAGATTATCTGGTCATTATCACATTGCTGTTTGTGGGCGCTTGCTTGTGCGTAAATTGGCTGCTATGTTTCCCACATTACAACAGTGACTACATTCCAAAAGTACTTCTATGGACTCAATTTTGCCCAAGCCCGTTTTCTGGCATATTGCCAGAGTTACGTCCGTTTTTCTAGGCCAGAAATGCGGCGGAAATATTTTGCCAAAGTTTCCCCGATCTATCATACAAATTTGGTGCCGCAATACGTGTCCAGTCGCCTCGGTGGGGGGGGGGGGGGGGGGGGGGGGGCGGAGGGGTGGAGCCTGCTGTCTGCGCCGAAAAAACGATGCCACACCTTCTGCGCATGCGCAACAAAAAAAGTTACATTTTTGATGCCGTTGCAATGGACACGCATGCACAGTACAGCTCCGAGTTGGCAATCGGCCATTTTTAAAGAGCCAGTTGTGTTTATGAGAAGGAGTGATGTGTGAGAGCATTGGAAAAGTCAGAGCTGCAGCAATACAAGATGCAATGTGGTGCAAGGACCAAGAATTTCTCACAGGATGATGTGGAGGCACTAGTTACTGTGATTGAGAACAGATGGCAGGAGCTAGACACCAGCACAGGTCACATAAAAGTTCCACCCAAAGAAATGAAAAAACACTGGAACCAAGTTGCCGAAGATTACTGTGCAATGGTGACCACCACAAGATCTGGAGGCCAGTGCAAAAAGAAGTGGCAGGACCTTGGTCAAATAGTTCGTGTAAGTAATATTTTCATTTATTCCATGCAATTGCAATTGTAAATGTGACCAGCTATATATGTCCCACCCAGCAGAAAGACACCCTCTCTAAAAAGTTATGTTTTCTTCTTTGCAGAGGAAAGTGGCACACAACAAACAAGAAAGAACCCGAAGAGGTGGAGGCTCAGCAAATCTGCTGCTTTGATGGATCCTGCCTAGAGAAAAGCAATCACCACTGCACAAGCTAGGCCCATACTCGAGAAAAGGGTATGTCCTGCAAATTTCACAGTCTGGCTTTGCTAAATGTTAAGTACTGCAGAGGCTAGCTGTGCTTTGGTTCCTGGGGATGTCTCTGTCAGCTACGCTTCGGTTGATGCAATGTGCTATCATACATCGTGGTCCTTCAAATCAGCTTGCTGCCTGCACTGTGTGAGCCTACTCATGCCACCCACCCTACCCCCTCCTCTGCTGCTAACCATTTGTCTGTGTTCTGTTATATTTTGCAGAATTTGATGTACAAGAAAATTCAGACGAGGACCAGCCTGAATAGGATAACATCTTTGAATCCAACCCTCCAGACCAAGAACATGGGGGTAAGGGGGAGGGGGAGAGGATGGAGCTGAATGAAACCCCCAAAGTTTTACTAACTTGGAGGAGGTGCCGCTCATTGCGGTGACAGCCCCTTCCGTGACTGGTGGTTTGAGTGCTGGTGAGACATTCCCTGGTTTCCAAATGCCCGAGGCTGCGGATACCCGTGGTGTGGTGCAACAGGGCACACCCATGGCCCCACCTTCCGAGGCTGCGGGTCCCAGTGGGGGGGGTGCAGCGAGGCACACCCAGGGTCCCACCGTCCCAGGCTCCGGGTCCCAGTGGAGGGGTGAAAGCCACACCTGTGGGGAGGAGGGGAAGGAGAGCTGGACCATGCTCTCCTGAGGTGCAGGATCTAACAGATGTGCTTCAGATGATGGCAATGATTGTGGAGAGCACTGACTTTACGCAATCACTCCTGGACACCATCAGTGGGGTGGGTGACGAGGTAGGGGGACTGTCAGGAGAAGTAACAACACGTTCACGAAATGGGAACGATGTCAATGACCATGAGGGAGGGAATGTCACAGGTAGCTGATGCGCTGTCAGTGAACATCAGGGAAGGAATGTCAGAGATGGTGCAAACACTATCACTGAACATGAGGAAGGGAATGTCACAGGTAGTTGAGACAGTTTTGCTCAACATGAGGGAGGGAATATTGCAGGTCGTTGAGACACTGTCAGGGTGCATGAGGGACAGCATGTTGGAGTTCGCTGCTGCAATAAGGGAACACGCTCAGATCCCGTGCCCATTGACAGAATCAACTGCCATCCCACTGCAATCCCCACACCAGCCTCTAAAGAGCTCAAAGCCTGGCTCTCCACATTGCCGCCTGGGCCCTCCACATTGTCGCCTGCCGTCCTCCACCACCCCCCCCCCCCCCCCGCCGCCCCCCCCCCATCAACAGGTGCGCACTAGCTGAGATCTTAGAAAGAATAAGCTTACTACCAAGTCCAAGAACACTGCGTCACCAAGATCAAGTGCGGCAAGCGGTCTTAGAATAAGGTGGAGGAGAGATGGGTGCAATCTTGCTTTGCTGCTGTTTATGTTGTTATTATTGTTACTGTTGTAACTGTTGTTCTCAAATTAAAAGTTTTTTGTTAGTTATGTAAGTTTACGTGTTTATTAGTACATGATCTTAAAGTTTATAATTGATTTTAAAGTTTGTTAGCGATCTTAAAGTTTGTAAGTGTTCGTAACTGAAAACTTTGAAATTTGATACAAGAATAATTTTATTAAAGTTAAGTTAAATACAAACTGTTTGTTACACTTTTGAATAAAATATATTTTACATTAAAACTGAATCATTTCCATTATTTGTTCAATTATTAAAACTTCTCCTCTCTCCCCCCAACTAATTCAGTCTTGTAACTTCGCCCCTTCTTTCTCCAGCCACTCCCTCTCTGTGCCCCCCCCCCACCTCACCTCCCCCAAACTCATTGCAATCTTCAGAAGCCTTCCGATCGGCACTTTGCTCCCCGGGCTCAGTGCACAAGCCTTCCAATCAGTCGGCACCTCCCTTTCTCCTCCCCCGACCCCTGCCAGCCTTGTTTTCCAGCTGAGCCCCATACCTGTGTCCGGGCGTGAGGCCGATTCTGCCGGCCTAAGCTACGACCCTCCAGCCCTGCTTGAAGACGTTCGGTGGCATGTGAGTAAGGAAACAAATGAAAATCTTAATCCAAAAAACTTCCATTAACTATGTTGACAGGTTAAAAAAAAGTTGAACTTTATTATTGATTTTTACAGTGTTCTTGACTCCCTCCAAAATTTTCGATTAAAAACAATGGCGCCTTTCAGCGCCGATTTTCCAATGTGCGCTGCTTTCTGCTAACTCACCAGAAGATTTTTCGGGAGTAGCCAGATACGCCGACCTCAGAGGAAAACATTTTGGCCAAACTGCAAAAAATTATGAAAACCGATGCAGACATGAGGGAACGCCCCTTATTACATCAAAAAAAACTCACCTAGATAAATCGTAACTAACTCAGTTATGCCGGCTCAGATCGCAGGAGGAAATTTTGAAAAAAATAAATACACCAGAAAAAACGGCACGCGGCAAAAGAACGGCACAAATGACCCGGGAAAATTGAACCCGTTGGCTGCAAAGCGCTTTGAGACATCGAGGGTTGTGAAAGGCATTATATAAATCCAAGTCTTTTTGTTATGGTCGGTACACTCTGTCTATACTTCTTCTTTCTTAGGCGGTCCCTCAAATCGAGGATGACATGCTGCCACACCAAAAAAGGGATGGGTTCGATAAGTTCACAGGTGTTTCAATGAAGAACCTAATATTCCAGGTCCTGAACTGCATATTGAAGGGTGGAAGATGCCTGTGCGTAGATTTATTAAACATCTGGTGGCCGTTGCACACCAGCCACCACAGGGGCTTGACAGAGCTTGGTCTTGATCCAGTGGCAAGGATTAACCAAGATGACTGGAAACCAGTTCTGCTGCACGGACCTTGGGCACACACATATCAGTGTGGGCTGGCCCGTGCTGCCCCTGGGCCCACGACTCTGCTGGGCCCCGAACTCACGCCTCTCCTGGGCCCCGATCACGTCACTCTGCAATCTCTCGCCGCTCCTTCACCCCAACCTCGCCGCTCCTGCTGTACCTGTCCACACTCCAATCACCGACCTGGATCTTGGTGACGCCCAGTCCAGTCACCCTCTTCGCAGCCATCGCTCTCCTGCACCAGCTCGCGCTGCTCCCTGGAGTAGTATGCTCCTTTTAAGCAGCAGCAGCAATAACAGCATGTCTATACATGCAGCACGTGAAAGGTAGTGGCAGGTACACTATCCTATATTACACGGTGACTATACAACAACAACTTGCATTTATATAGTGCCTTTAACGTAATGAAACGTCCCAAGGTGCTTCACAGGAGTATTATTAGATTAAAAACTTGACACCGAGCCGCATAAGTAGAAATTAGCGCAGCTGACCAAAATCTTGGTATAAGGGGTATGTTTTAAGGAGCTTCTTGAAGGAGGAAAGAGAGGTAGTGAGGCAGAGAGGTTTAAACCGGGAGTTCCAGAGCTTAGGGCCTAGGCAACAGAAGGCACGGTCACCAATGGTTGAGCGTTTATAATCAGGGATGCTCAAGAGGGCAGAATTAGAGGAGTGCAGACATCTCGGTGGTTTGTGCAGCTGGAGGAGAGATTACAGAGATAGGGAGGGGTGAGGCCATGGAGGGAATTGAAAATAAGGATGAGAATTTTGAAATCAAGATGTTGCTTAACCGGAAGCCAATGTAAGTCAATGAGCACAGGGATGATGGGTGAGTGGGATTTGGAGCGAGTTAGGACACTGGCAGCCGAGTGCTGGATCACCTCTAGTTTACGTAGGGTAGAATGTGGGAGGCCAGCCAGGAGTGCATTGGAATAGTCAAGTCTAGAGGTAACAAACGCATGGATGATAAGGGCTTCAGCAGTGAATGAGCTGAGGCAAGGACGGAGACAGGCAATGTTACGGAGGTGGAAATAGGTGGTCTTAGTTGTGCTACGGATATGTAGTCGAAAGCTCATTTCAGGGTCAAATATGATACCAACGTTGCGAACAGTCAGATTCATTCTCAGATGGAAGTTGGGGAGAGGGGTGGAGTCAGTGGCGAGGGAACGGAGTTTGTGGCAGGTACCGAAACAATGGCTTCGTTCTATCAAATATTCAATTGGAGAACATTTCTGCTCATCAGAACTGGATGTCGGACAAGCTGACTTACAATTTAGAGGCTGTGGAGAGGTCGCTAAAAGTGGTAATGAGGTAGAGCTGGGTGTCATCAGCATCCATGTGGAAACTGATGCTGAGTCTTTGGATGATGTTGCCAAGGGGCAACATATAGATGAGAAATATGAGGGGGCCAAGGATAGATCCTTGGGGGACACCAGAGGGGGCGGGAAGAGAGGCCATTGCAGGTGATTCTCTGGCTATGATTAGATAGATAAGAATGGAACCAGGCAAGTGCAGTCTCACCCAGCTGGATGATGGTGGAGAAGCATTGGAGAAGGATGGAGTGGTCAACTGTGTCAAAGGCTGCAGACAAGTCAAGAAGGACGAGGAGGGATAGTTTACCTGTGTCACAGTCACAAATGATGTCATTTGTGACTTCGATAAGATCCGTTTCAGTACTGTGGCAGGCGCAGAAATGGATTGGAGGAATTCAAACATGGAATTGCGGGAAAGATGGGCACGGATTTGGGAGGCAACTACACATTCAAGGACATTGGAGAGGAAAGGGAGGTTGGAGATGGGGCGGTAGTTTGCAAGGGCGGAGGGGTCAAAGGTTGTTTTTTGAGGAGGAGTGATGATGGCAGATTTGAGAGAGAGGGGGACAGTACCTGAGGAGAGAGAACCGTTAACAATGTCAGCTAACATGGGAGCCAGAAAAGGAAATTGGGTGATCAGCAGTTTGTTGGGAATAGGGGCGAAGGGAACAGGAAGTGAGTCCCATAGACAGGATGAAGGGAGGTCGGAGAGAAACTGGGGAAAGATGTGAGGTCAGGGCTAGGGCAGGGAGCTTCCTTCGAGGAAGTTTGGCCCAGTGGGCTAGGGGAAGGAAGGGAAGAGGCAGAGGCGGTGAACGGATGGTCTCAATCTTAGGGACAAAGTACACTTCAAAAGTACTTCTTCAATGGCTATAAAGGGCTTTGGTACATCCTGAGGTCATCAAAGGCGCTATAATAATGCAAGTTCTTTCTTTCTTCTATCTGTACTATGCGAGGTGATGGCTGGTATGATATGGATCCTGGAGACGTCAGTATCCAACCCCTATCTCATGATCTCAAACTGGCCTGAATATTATTTGCTGAAGGTGAGGAATGTCAGGCTGGGAATTAAACAGTATTTAATTTCACATACAGAGTCACTGTTAAGCACTCTTCATGAATTAGTTGCAGCACAGCACAGAGTAAATTTCTCTCAACACCTCCTCCTCCAGCACTCCCAGGTCAGGCACAATAAGGGTTAGATACAATGTTCCCTCTGCACTATCCAGCTTGGGGAACATTACTTTAGTATAGGTGTCAAGGCCATGGAGTGGGTGCAGGCGCGATCACTAAGCTGATACCAGAGCTGAGAGACTTTAGTTACAAGGAACAAGAAGAAAAAAAGGGCCTCTTTTCACAAGAAGGTTATGAGGAGAAAGGATAGGGGTCTTCAAAATTATGAAAGGTTTCGCTAAATAAAGTTAAAGGAGAGGTTGAGAGAATTATTTTTAAGCAGTAGATTGACAGGACATGAATTACCTGAGAGAAACAGTGACGGAAGCAGAATCTGTAATCGTTTTTGAAAGGGAAGTGCATAAGCATTTGAAAAATAAATGTGGGGGAGGGGAAAAGAATTTTGTTCCTGACTCCTAAAAAGCTGATCATGGTGAGATATATCGGAAGGACCCGGAGAGCTCTCCACCAGCACTTTGACTTGAATTTGACCTGAAATTTTATTCCTCACCTCTGCAATATTGAGCTTTGACACTCGATGACACTGTGTGTCACTGCATTACAGCAGGAGGACAGACCATCATTAGCGTCCGACCAGGCTAACATCCCCAATATCCCCAATGGTCTACAGGAGTGTAGTAATACCTGCCCTCCTCTATGGCTCAGACACATGGACCATGTACAGTAGATACCTCAAGTCGCTGGAGAAATACCAACGATGTCTCCACAATATGCGACAAATCCCCTGGGAGGACAGGCACACCAACATTAGTGTCCTCGTCCAGGCCAACATCCCCAGCATTGAAGCACCGACCACACTTGATCAGCTCCGCTGGGCAGGCCACATCGTTCACATGCCAGACACAAGAGTCCCACAGCAAGCGCTCTACTCGGAACTCCTTCACGACAAACGAGTCAAAGATGGGCAGAGTAAACATTACAGGGACACCCTCAAAGCCTCCCTGAAAAAGTGCACCATCCCCACTGACACCTGGGAGTCCCTGGCCAAAGTGGAGGAAATGCATCCGGGAGGGCGCTGAGCACCTCGAGTCTCATCGCCGAGGGCATGCAGAAATCAAGTGCAGGCAGCGGAAAGAGCGTGCGGCAAACCTGTCGCACCCACCCTTACCCTCAACGACTATCTGTCCCACTTGTGACAGGGACTGTGGTTCTCTTATTGGACTGTTCAGCCACCTAAGGACTCATTTTAAGAGTGGAAGCAAGTCTTCCTCGATTCCGAGGGACTGCCTATGATAATTATAGCATTGCATGTTCATTGAAAAGTTTCAAAGCCTATTTTCAATATTGAGACACTCCTGGGGAGCCACTAAAAATATTGATACACTCCTGGGGGCAACCTGCAAATAACGAGCTGAAAATTCCAACCTCAACAAGTCCATACGAAGTGCACAGAGACCCGTCAATGCCTCGCAAAAGCCATTTTTTGGGGTGCGATGCACATGCACCAAGAACCGGCTTTTCCCATCTGTCAAGATTTCTCCATACAGGTCCTCCGCATCCCCGGGAGAAGGACATCCGTGCAGGTGAGATTGGGCTATTTGCCAACTCATGCCCAGCGAATGTCCTTCAAACTTTTACGCCTGGTAAAAGCAGGGACATAGCTTACTTTTACCAGCGTAACACTTAAAACATATAAAAATTCTATTTAAACTCTCATTTTTATATTAAATATCCTGTCCATTAAGGTAAGATTATTTTTAACACTATTAAAACACATTTAAAATATTCCCCAAAATATTTTCTTTTTCTAAAACATTTAATTACTTTAAATTTCAATTAATTTTAAATATGTGAGGTGTTTTATTTATTTATTATGCTGTGTTTCGGTGTTTTAGAGGTTTTTCTCATTGATAGTAATGGGAGCCCGTACAAACAGAGCTCCCATTTTTATCAATGAGAATACTGCATAGTGATTGGTGGTCCAGGCCCACGTGACTCCAGCATTTCCGTATGTATGTACATGAAAAACATCTTCCCAAGTACTGCGCAACGAATCTAGGCCTCCGACTGGAATCGTACGTTCCTCCGGGACCACCAGGTACTTTTGTAGATTTTTTTCAGGTCGGAGGCGTTCGTACGAAGGAAGCCTCCGATCGCAATTTTCCCCCCAACTGGACACTCCTGGGGAGCCTTCAGCCTTCAGCCCCTGACCATTATGAAGGGATTGTTCCAGCCACTGAGAGTCAATTCATGTCTGTGATGGTGTCTGCATAAGGGAAACAAGTGGAGAAAAATCCCAGTGCAGCCCTCACTGTACTAAGTGCTGTTTGGAAGGTTTCCCTCTATTTGACTATTTCATTCGGTTTTTATCATTTTTATTTTCACTTCGTGCATTGTCATGCTGTTTATTCTGTTTTATTTTTTGTTGTCAGGCGTTTCTACCCAGTCTGAAGAAGGCAGCACAGGCCTTGGATATGGAAGGGATGAGCTGTAACAGGGCAGCAGTCATCAACATCACCTCGCTGGTGGGTTCCATTGAATTGAGCCGGGAGAATTTCTTGAGGGCTCCTATGTATCCGTACCGCATCAGCAAGGTAGGAACATACGAACATAGGAACAGAAGTAGGCCACTCAGACCCTCGGGCCTGTTCTGCCATTCAGTTAGATCATGGCTGATCTGTATCTTAACTCCATCTACCCGCCTTGGTTCCGTATCCCTTACTACCTTTGCCTAACAAAAATCTATCCATTTCAATGTTGAAATTTTCAATTGAGCCACAGCCTCAACAGCGTTTTGGGGGAAGAGAGTTCCAGATTTCCACCACCCTTTGTGTGAAGAAGTGCTTCCTGATATCACCCCTGAATGGTCTATCTCTAATTGTAAGGTTATGCCCCCTTTTTTTGGACTCTCCCACCAGAGAAAATAGTTTATATCTACTGTATTAAATCCATTAATCATCTTAAACACCTCAATTAGATCACCCCCTAATCCTCTATGTTCAAGGAATACAAGCCTAGTCTATGCAGCCTGACCTCATAATTTAACCTTTTTAGCCCGGCATCAATCTGATGAATTTATGCTGCATCCCTTCCAAGGTCAATATATCTTTCCTGAGATGTGGTGCCTGGAACTGAACACAGTACTCCAGATGGGATCTAACCAGAGCTCTGTAAAAATATCTTATACCTTACACCCCTTTGTATTCCAAGCCTATTGAGATAAAGGCCGGCATTCTATTCGCTCGGTAGCAAATTTTGTCTGATAATGCTCATGTGAAGCGCCCTGGGACGTGTTACTATGTTAAAGAAAGAAAGAACAAAAAACTTGAGTTTATATCGTGCCTTTCACAACCTCTGGACACTGCAAAGTGCTTTACGTCCAATGATGCACTTTCTGAAGTGTAGTCACTGTTGTAATGTAGGAAACTGTGTAGCACATTTATACACAGCAAGCTCCTACAAACAGCAATGTGATAATGCCCAGGAAACTGTATTTTAGTGATGTTGGCTGAGGGATAAATATTGGTCAGGACATCAGGGAGAACTCCCTGCTCTTCTTTGAAATAGTGCCATGGATTTTTTATGTCCACCTGAGAAGACAAATTGTACCTCGGTTTACCGTCTCATCCGAAAGACAGCACCTCCGATAGTGCAGCACTCCCTCAGCACTGCATTGAGGTGAGGTATCAGCCTAGATTATGTGCTCAAGTCATTTGAATGGGACTTAAACCGCAACCTTCTGACTCCGAGGCGAGAGTGCTGGAAGAGAGCCAGAGCTGGCCCTTAAAAGTGCTACATAAATGTAAGATGTTGTGCTTAAAAAACCACAAAAATAGAAAATGCTTAAATTACACAGCAGGTCCATCAGCCTCTGGAGTAAGAAATGACTGGGTTAATATCTCAACCCGTCACGCGGTCTGTTCAGAGACTGCCGCACACTCGGTGATGGCATCTGTGGGAAACTGCAGCTTCTGAGAGCCCTGAGACTGGAACTGAAGACTTCAGCAGGCTGCTGTGGGCTTCAGAGTGCTGTCTGTAATTGGGTTACATTAATAGTGCGGATATTCCACCTGCTAGAATAAAAGCGGAAAATGCTGGAAATCTCAGCAGGTCAGGCAGCATCTGTGGAGAGGAAGCAGAGTTAGCGTTTCAGATCGGTGACTCTTCATCAGACCCTTCATCCTGCTCGGTGGCGCCTGTGCTCTCAATGAGTCTTCGGTTTTTGCAGCTAGACAAAGGGCAGGACCTTTGTCTAGCTGTAGATTAAAGATAGACATGTAGATTAAACAAAATCTCTTTGGGCCTGAAATCCATGTCAAGGTGTAAGTGGGGCAGATCTCCAGTCAGGAAACTGTAAAATGGGGTTTGACACAGTTCTGTTTCTTTGCACCCATATGGGAAATTCCGGCAATGCAAGGGGTTGTGGGCAAATCTTTCAACTGTTGTCTCCCCATATCAGGAATTCCTGAGCTACCCCAACAATTTGACCCATTATATCCTTGGCAATGTTCCCTTTTAGCTGCTTGGCCCCGCGGCTCTCTGGACCTCCCACGCAGCCGGATCGATGGCTTTTCAATGAGAAAAACCGC
Organism: Pristiophorus japonicus; assembly: GCF_044704955.1. Taxonomy (NCBI): domain Eukaryota; kingdom Metazoa; phylum Chordata; class Chondrichthyes; family Pristiophoridae; genus Pristiophorus; species Pristiophorus japonicus. The sequence goes on from NC_091992.1 coordinate 39,015,385, forward strand.
GTACGCGCGAAGTTTTGAACGTCCCGCGCACCCAAGAAAATGAATGGGAACAACTTGGTAAGCCTCATTTGGCCGATTACATCCTTGGCAGCCCTAGAACCCTAGGCAGCCACATGTTGGTGTGAGTTCTGCTGACTCTCCAACAAAGGCTCCAAGTCTTTAGCAGACAAAGGTGATTATTCCCAGAGGAGATTTATTATCTTTCAAAGGGACAGAATGGCTCCCTTCAGAGCCAAAGGCTTTGACGGTCCTTTCTTCTTAAGCCTAAAAGGTCGCTTTGGGGGATGTACTGCTGAAACGTGCTTGCAAAAACCAGTGGCCTGCCCCAACCATTCAGATGAGCCCATACGTGGGATTTGGGACGGGCTCTGGATCTTAATGTCTCGATGACTCCATTGAACCGCCGCCAATGGAGTGGGCCTCCTCGAACCTTGGACCCATTTGTGATTTCTATAGCAAAGAAAAGACACATAATCTGTCTTTGTTTAAAACAGTTCTGATGTGTTGTGCGTGTTGTTTGTTATACCAGCTCCCGCAACCGTGTGCTCACTGCTCACACTCTCTTCATACTGCTGACTCATACTCTTATCATGGAACATGGACTGGAATATGTTTGATATTTTCCTTTGTTTCACTTCTAGGCTGCATTAAACATGGCGAGTCTGTGCCTTTCAGAGGATCTGAAGCAGTATCAGATTCTTTGTACCGCGATCCATCCTGGCTGGGTTCAAACAGACATGGGGACCATGAAGGTAAGGAGAGCTGCAGTGGACCCAGGGTTACAGTCACATCATTACTTCTGTTGACTGTGCAGGGAATGCACCATCACAGGGCTATGGTTTCTACCCTCATCCCAAATTCCTCTTTCTTCTTACTGGCTACAAGTACTTATTTCCCTCCAGTTGTACTTCATGTCTGAATATATGTATGGAATTCCCATAAGTATGAATGGGGATCACTTAAAAAATACATCTACACATCAAATAAATAAAAAAAATAACCATTACATATTTAAAATGAATTAAAATGGCATTTAATTAAATAGTTAAAACAAAAATTTACAATTTTGAAAATGTAATTTACATATTTTAACAGGGCTAAAAATAAACGTAAATAAATACAAAAAATTCTGTAAATCTCTGCGGGTCAGGCAGCATCTGTGGTGAGAGAAACAGAGTTAATGTTTCAGGTTGATGACTCTTCGTCAGAACTAGCGAATGTTCAAAATGAACCGATTCTTAAGGAGCACTAAAAGGAGGAGGGGAGGAAAGAACAAAAGGGAATGTCTGTGATAGGGTGGAAGGCAGGAGGGATTAGAGAGACAAAAGGGATGATGGGCCGATTTGAGATGGTAATGGCAGAGGTTAGAAAAAGATTAGTCGAGATAGGGTGTGAATGGCAAAATAATTACCAGCTGGCATGGGAAACAGAGAGAAAAAAATTACATAAAATTACATAAGATCATAAGATTAAAAAAAGCATAAATCACCATCCTCATTGCACTATCCCCTCAACTTTGCAATACGTTTTCTGTGATTGATCATGTCTACTTTTCATTTGGCCATTTTTTGTCCTTTCTTATCCTAAAGGCACTGACGATGATACTGTGGGGTTTGGACCATGTGCACACACAGCCACAAATGCCTGATTATATTTGGATTAACCCAGTCCTGGTTGAATCCAGTTTTATTTATTTATCTTGTTTTTCAGGCTCCCTTGACAGTCACTTACAGTGTCAGCAGTGTATTGAAAGTGCTGGCCAGCCTGTCACAGAATGATGCTGGAAAGTACCTGGATTGGGAAGGAAAGGCGATCCCCTGGTGATGAGGTCCAGCCTGGTTACAGGATCTTTTAATGTCTGTTCTGACAACTGCACAGCTCTGCAGCACAGCCAAGCACAACGCCAGAGTCTGGAGTACACCTCAGATAGTTTCATTTCTGCCGTCACCTCTCAGTAAGGGTGAGAGATTCTTGAGTGACTGGAAATACATGTGAGGTACTTTCCTTTTATCTTGGTCTGATTGTAATCTCCAGAACTCACAGTACTGCAGATGTGTGTGTGGATTGTGATAACACCGGGAGCCTGATCTGATCATTTATTTCTAAACAATCATAAACCACAATGATTAAAAACAGAGCTTTTGTGTGTGAATTATTTTCTGTCAACTATATAAGTCTGTCTCTCTCTATATATCACCAGTCTGTGTGGAATTCTTTTTATTATCTTTATTGAGCTGGATGCTGAATATATTAAAGTCTTTGGGCTAAAAATTCGTTATAGCCCAGTTTGAGGCGGTGACACCACTTGGGCGCTAATTTTAGCGCCAGACGATGTTTACCGCCGCCAACCGAAATATTCACTATTAGCGCCCCAAGAGGGGAGTGGAGCATTAAGGGAAGTGTTCCGTGCTACTCTTAGGGCACTACGGGGCGGTAGCGCTGCAGGGATAATGAGGTTCTGGCGCGAGGAAACCGGCATCATAGCGCCTAAAGGGGAGGTCAGCTGGACCACCCGAAAAATGAGAGAAAGTTGAAGGGAGCATTGGAAGCATCAGCGGCAGAGTGTCAGAGCTCACAGAATCACAGCAATGTTAAAAGATTTTACACTGGCCACCCAACTGCTCCTGCTTTATAATATCGCCCCAGGAGCTCCCACGGAATGCCTGCTCTCTTTGTTGGTGATAGCACCAGGCGCTGCGGCAGGCGAGAGGAGTGAAGTTTGGGATCGCGTGCTAACGTCGTGTTGCAACTCATGACATCAGCAAGTAGGTGGCGCTAGAGTGCGCAGCGGTAACTGATCGCACCGGCGCTAAACCATCAATGAATTTCACGGCAGGCGTTCGGGTGGCAAGCACTTAGCAGCTCATTGGCGCCCGAGCTAACAAACAAATCTTTAGCCCTTTCTGTAGTAGCAGACGCCCACAGCAACTTTCACTGCTGCTTAGGATTCGCTGGTGCTTTCTTCTTCATATTTGCCCATTCTTGAATCACATTCTCGCTCAATCACACGTCTTATCACAGAGCATTGCATCTGTTTGGTGTTGGACGAGATGGCTCATCGGGGAAGGCAGCAGCAGCCAAGTTCATGGCACCATGGGTGTCTCTGCTGCACAGGAGGGCAGGAAAAAGAGTGGGAGAGCTTTAGTGGTAGGGGATTCTATTGTAAGGGGGATAGGCATTTCTGTGGCCGCAATCGAGACTCCAGATGGTATGTTGCCTCCCTGGTGCAAAGGTCAAAGATGTCTCGGAGTGGCTGCGGGGCATTCTGGAGGGGGAGGGTGAACAGCCAGTTGTGGTGGCACATATAGGTAACATCAATATAGGTAAAAAATGGGATGAGGAATTTAGGGAGCTAGGAGTTCAATTAAAAAGTAGGACCTCGAAGGTAGTAATCTCAGGATTGCAACCAGTGCCACGTGCTAGTCAGAGAGTAGAAATAGCAGGATAGTTAAGATGAATACGTGGCTTGAGATATGGTGCAAGAGGGAGGGATTCAAATTCCTGGAACATTGGAACCGGTTCTGGGGGAGGTGGGACCAGTACAAACCAGACGTTCTGCACCATTGTCCAAGGGGGAGTGTTTGCTAGTGCTGTTGGAGAGGGTTTAAACTAATATGGCAGAGGGGAATGGGAATCTATGCAGGGAGACAGAAGGAAGTAAAATGGGGGCCGAAGCAAAAGGTAAAAAGCAGATAACTAAAAGTGGAGGGCAGAGAAATCAAAGGCAAAAATCAAATAGGGCTACATTACAATATAATTCTAAAAGGACAAAGAGTGTTAAAAAAACAAGGCTCTGTGTCTCAATGCAAGGAGCATTCGTAATAAGGTGGATGAATTAACTGCGCAGACAGCTGTTAACGGATATGATGTAATTGGGATTACAGAGACGTGGCTCCAGGGTATCCAAGGCTGGGAACTCAACATCCAGGGGTATTCAATATTCAGGAAGGATAGACAGAAAGGAAAAGGAGGTGGGGTAGCGTGCTGGTTAACGAGAAAATTAACGCAATAGTAAGGAACAACATTCGTTTGGATGATACGGAATCTGTATGGGTAGAGCTGCGGAATACCAAAGAGCAGAAAACGCGTGTGGGAGTTGTGTACAGACCACCAAACAGTAGTAGTGAGGTTGGGGATGGCATTAAACAGGAAATTAGGGATGCGTGCAATAAAGGTACAGCAGTTATCATGGGTGACTTCAATTTACATATAGATAGGGCTAACCAAACTGGTAGCAATACGGTGGAGGAGGATTTCCTGCAGTGTATAAGGGATTGTTTTCCAGATCAATATGTCGAGGAACCAACTAGAGAGCTGGCCATCCTAGACTGGGTGTTCTGTAATGAGAGAGGATTAATTAGCAATCTTGTTGTGCGAACCATCTTGGGGAAGAGTGACCATGATATGGTAGAATTCTTCATTAACATGGAGAGTGACAGTTAATTCAGAGACTAGGGTCCTGAACTTAAAGAAAGGTAATTTCAATGGTATGAGACATGAATTGGCTAGGATAGACTGGCGAATTATATTGAAAGGGTTGACGGTGGATAGAAACATAGATTCATAGAAACATAGGTGCAGGAGTAGGCCATTCAGCCCTTCAAGCCTGCACCACCATTCAATAAGACCATGGCTGATCGTTCACCTCAGTACCCCTTTCCTGCTTTCTTTCCATACCCCTTGATCCCTTTAGCTGTAAGGGCCATATCGAACTCACTCTTGAATATATCCAATGAACTGGCATCAACAACTCTCTGCAGTAGAGAATTCCACAAGTTAACAACTCTCTGAGTGAAGAGATTTCTCCTCATCTCAGTCCTAAATGGCTTACCCCTTATTCTTATACTATGTCCCCTGGTTCTGGACTACCCCAACATCGGGAACATTCTTCCTGCATCTAACCTGTCCAATCCTGTCAGAATTTTATATGTTTCTATGAGATCCCCTCTCATCCTTCGAAACTCCAGTGAATACAGGCCCAGTTGATCCAGTCTCTCCTCATATGTCAGTCCTGCCATCCTGGGAATCAGTCTGGTGAACCTTTGCTGCATTCCCTCAATAGCAAGAATGTTCTTCCTCAGATTAAGAGACCAAAACTGAACACAATGTTCCAGGTGAGGCCTCACCTAGGCCCTATACAACTGCAGTAAGACCTCCCTGCTCCTATACTCAAATCCCCTAGCTATGAAGGCCAACATACCATTTGCCTTCTTCACCGCCTGCTGTACTAGCATGTCAACTTTCAAGACTGATGTACCATGACACCCAGGTCTTGTTGCACCTCACTTTTTCCTAATCTGCCATCATTCAAATAATATTCTGCCTTTGTGTTTTTGCCACCAAGTGGATAACCTCATATTTATCCACATTATACTGCATCTGCCATGCTTTTGCCCACTCACCTAACCTGTCCAAGTCACCCTGCAGCCTCTTAGCGTCCTCCTCACAGTTCACACCACCACCCAGCTTAGTGTCATCTGCAAACTTGGGGATATTACACTCAATTCCTTCAGCAAAATCATTAATGTATATTGTAAATAGCTGGGGTCCAAGCACTGAGCCCTGCGGCATCCCACTAGTCACTGCCTGCCATTCTGAAAAGGACCCGTTTATCCCGACTCTCTGTTTCCTGTCTGCCAACCAGTTCTCTATCCATGTCAGTACATTACCCCCAATACCATGTGCTTTAATTTTTGCACATCAATCTTTTGTGTGGGACCTTGTCAAAAGCCTTTTGAAAGTCTAAATACACTACATCCACTGGTTCTCCCTTGTCCACTCTACCAGTTACATCCTCAAAAAAGTTCTAGAAGATTTGTCAAGCATGATTTCCCTTTCATAAATCCATGCTGACTTGGACCGATCCTGTCACCGCTTTCCAAATGCGCTGCAATTTCATCCTTAATAATTGATTCCAACATTTTCCCCACAACTGATGCCAGGATAACCGGTCTATAATTACCCATTTTCTCTCTCCATCCTTTTTTAAAAGTGGTGTTACATTAGTTACCCTCCAGCCTATAGGATCTGATCCAGACTCGATAAACTGTTGGAAAATGATCACCAATGCATCCACTATTTCTAGGGCCACTTCCTTAAGTACTCTGGGATGCAGATTATCAGGCCCCGGGGATTTATCGGCCTTCAATCCAATCAATTTCCCTAACACAATTTCCCGCCTAATAAGGATTATCTTCAGTTCCTCCTTCTCACTAGACCCTCGGTCCCCTAGTATTTCCGAAAGGTTATTCGTGTCTTCCTTCGTGAAGACAGAACCAAAGTATTTGTTCAACTGGTCTGCCATTTCTTTGTTCCCCATTATAAATTCACCTGAATCTGACTGCAAGGGACCTACGTTTGTCTTCACTAAACTTTTTCTCTTCAAATATCTATAGAACCTTTTGCAGTCAGTTTTTATGTTCCCAGCAAGCTTCCTCTCATACTCTGTTTTCCCCCTCCTAATTAAACCCTTTGTCCTCCTCTGCTGTATTATAAAATTCTCCCAGTCCTCAGGTTTGCTGCTTTTTCTGGCCAATTTATATGCCTCTTCCTTGGATTTAACACGATCCATAATTTCCCTTGTTAGCCACGGTTGAGCCACCTTCTCCATTTTATTTTTACTCCAGACAGGGATGTACAATTGTTGAAGTTCATCCATGTGATCTTTAAAGGTTTGCCATTGCCTATCCACCGTCAACCCTTTAAGTATCATTCGCCAGTCTATTCTAGCCAATTCACGTCTCATACCATCGAAGTTACCTTTCCTTAAGTTCAGGACCTTAGTCTCTGATTTAACTGTGTCACTCTCCATCTTAATAAAGAATTCTACCATATTATGGTCACTCTTCGCAAGGGGCCTCGCACAACAAGATTGCTAATTAATCCTTTCTCATTATACATCACCCAGTCTAGGATGGCCAGCCCTCTAGTTGGTTCCTCGACATATTGGTCTAGAAAACCATTCCTAATACACTCCTGGAAATCCTCCTCCACCATATTGCTGCCAGTTTGGTTCGCCCAATTAATATGTAGATTAAAGTTGCCCTTGATAACTGCTGTACCTTTATTGCATGCATCCCTAATTTCTTGTTTGATGCTGTCCCCAACTTCACTACTAGCGTTTGGCGGTCTGTACACAACTCCCACTAGCGTTTTCTGCCATTTGGTATTCCGTAGTTACACCCATACCGATTCCACATCATCCAAGCTAATGTACTTCCTTACTATTGCATTAATTTCCTCTTTAACCAGCAATGCCACCCCACCTCCTTTTCCTTTCTGTCTATCCTTCCTGAATGTTGAATACCCCTGGATGTTGAGTTCCCAGCCTTGGTCACCCTGGTGCCATGTCTCCGTGATGCCAATTATATCATATTCGTTATTGCTGCCTGCACAGTTAATTCATCCACTTTATTACGAATACTCCTCGCGTTGAGGCACAGAGCCTTCAGGCTTATCTTTTTAACACACTTTGCCCCTTTGGAACTTTGTTGTAATGTGACCCTTTTTGCTTTTTGCCTTGTGTTTCTCTGCCCCCCACTTTTACTTTTCTTCTTCCGATCTTTTGCTTCTGCCCCCATTCTACTTCCCTCTGTCTCCCTGCATAGGTTCCCATCCCCCTGCCATATTAGTTCAACCCCTCCCCAACAGCACTATCAAACACTCCCCCTAGGACATTGGTTCCGGTCCTGTCCTCATGCAGACCGTCCGGTTTGTACTGGTCCCACCTCCCCCAGAACCGGTTTCAATGTCGCAGGAATTTGAATCCCTCCCTTCTGCACCACTCCTCAAGCCACGTATTCATCTGAGCTATCCTGCTATTCCTACTTAGACTATCATGTGGCACTGGTAGCAATCCTGAGGTTACTACCTTTGAGGTCCTACTTTTTAATTTAGCTCCTAGCTCCCTAAATTCGTCTTGTAGGACCTCATCCCATTTTTTACCTATATCTTTGGTACGTATATGCACCACGACAACTGGCTGTTCACCCCCTTATGAAGAAAGACTGGAATTACTAGGCAATGGCAGACATTGCAGTCAGAATCAGCTGAATTTATAATGGGGACCAAAGAAATGGCAGACCAATTGAACAAATACTTTGGTTCTGCCTTCACTAAGGAAGACACAAATAACCTTCTAGAAATACTAGGGGACCGAGGGGCTAGCGAGAAGGAGGAACTGAAGGAAATACTTATTAGTCAGGAAATTGTGTTCGGAAAATTGATGGGACTGTAGGCCGATAAATCCTCAGGGCCTGATAGTTTGCATCCCAGAGTACTTAAGAAAGTGACCCTAGAAATAGTGGATGCAATGGTGGTCATTTTCCAACATTCTATTGACTCTGGATCAGTTCCTATGGATTGGAGGGTAGCTAATGTAACCCCACTTTTTAAAAAAGGAGGGAGAGAGAAAACAAGGAATTATCGACCGGTTAGCCTGACATCGGTAGTGGGAAAATGTTGGAATCAATTATTAGAGATGTAATAGCAGCGCATTTGGAAAGCAGTGACAGGATTGGTCCAAGTCAGCATGGATTTATGAAAGGGAAATCATGCTTGATAAATCTTCTCGAATTTTTTGAGGATGTAACTGGTAGAGTGGACAAGGGAGAACCAGTGGATGTAGTGTATTTGGACCTTCAAAAGGCTTTTGACAAGGCCCCACGCAAGAGATTAGTGTGCAAAATTAAAGCACATGGTATTGACGTGGATAGAGAACTGGTTTGCAAACAGGAAGCAAAGAGTAGGAATAAAAGGGTCCTTTTCAGAATGGCAGGCAGTGACTAGTGGGGTACCGCAATGTTCAGTGTTGGGACTCCAGCTATTTACAATATATATTAATGATTTAGACAAAAAAATTGAATGTAATATCTCCAAGGTTACAGATGACACTAAGCTGGGTGGCAGTGTGAGCTGTGAGGAGGATGCTAAGAGGCTGCAGGGTGACTTAGACAGGTTAGGTGAGTGGGCAAGCGCATGGCAGATGTAGTATAATGTAGATAAATGTGAGGTTATCCACTTTGGTGGCAAAAACAGGAAGGCAGAATATTATCTGAATGGTGGCAGATTAAAAAAAGGGGAGGTGCAATGAGACCTGGGTGTCATGGTACATCAGTCATTGAAAGTTGGCATGCAAATACAACAGGCGGTGAAGAAGGCAAATGGCATGTTGGCCTTCATAGTGAGAGGATTTGAGTATAGGAGCAGGGAGGTCTTACTGCAGTTGTATTGGGTCTTGGTGAGGCCACACCTTGAATATTGTGTATAGATTTGGTCTCCTAATCTGAGGAAGGACATTCTTGCTATTGAGGAAGTGCAGTGAAGGTTCACCAGACTGATTCCCGGGATGGCAGGACTGACATCTGAAGAAAGACTGGATCAATTAGACTTATATTCACTGGAATTTAAAAGAATGAAAGGGGATCTCATAGAAACATATAAAATTCTGACGGGATTGGACAGGTTAGATGCAGGAAGAATGTTCCTGATGTTGGGAAAGTCCAGAACCAGGGCTCACAGTCTAAGAATAAGGGGTAAGCCATTTAGGACCGAGATGAGGAGAAGCTTCTTCACTCAGAGAATTGTGAACCTGTGGAATTCTCTACCACAGAAAGTTGTTGAGGTCAGTTCGTTAGATATATTCAAAAGGGAGTTAGATGTGGCCCTTACGGCTAAAGCGATTAAGGGGTATGGAAAGAAAGCAGACATGGGGTACTGAAGTTGCATGATCAGCCATGATCATATTGAATAGTGGTGCAGGCTCAAAGGGCTGAATGGCCTACTCCTGCACCTATTTTCTGTTTCTATGAATCTATGTTTCACTGCACACATTTGGGGCACAGCTCCCTCTGGGTGTAAGAGTTTGGAATGGCAGTGGTAGGGAGCTGTAAACACTCTTCTCCTGCTGTGAGTTTTGCTACCATGCTAAATGAGGTCCTGGACTGTAACACAAATCAAGGAATAACGATGGCAGCCCGATGTACACTCTGTCCGATTTTATTTTCTATTCACTATCACCTGTATTACTCAGCATCAAGGTCGAATTTGCCCCCCAATGTATCTAAAATTATGTATTTAGTTCAAAGTCTTGTATCTAGTTTGTGCCTGTAGCATCACAGCTCTCAAATGCATCAAGATTCTGAGAGGAGAATAACTAGCTCAAATAAGTACTCTCCATTATTTTAACCACTGATTGATTTACATTTACAGCAACTGACATACAACCTGCCAATCAAAATGCTCAATTAAATCAAAACTACTGTTCTTGAGAAAACAAGTATCACAGACTGAATATTTTCCCTTTGGTTATGTTTACCTCCATGTCAGCCTTTGGATGTTAGAAACGTTTCCAAGCATGTTTCCCCACAGAGGTCTGCTCCTCCTTCTAGACCTTGAGGAAAGTTTTGCTCTGTTCTCAGAGAAACTGAAGTGCTGAGTCCGGCCCTTATTTACAAATCTTCTGTGTGCACGTGTGTGTGTGTATGTGTGTATGTGTGTGTGTGTATGTGTGTGTGTGTGTGTGTGTGTATGTGTATGTGTATGTGTATGTGTGTGTGTGTGTGTGTGCAGATGTGCATGGGTGTGCGTCTGTGCATGTTCCTGCGGTTATGTGCGTGGGTCTGCATGTGCCTGTGGGTTTGGGTCTGTGTGTGCGTGTGCATGTGGGTGTCCTTGTGGGTGTAACTGTGTGTATGCGTGAAACTGTGTGTTTGTGTCTGTGTACCTGTGGGTGTGCATGTACCTGTGGGTGTGTGTGTACCTGTGGGTGTGCATGTACCTGTGGGTGTGTGTGTATCTGTAAGTGTGCATGTACCTGTGGGTGTCCGTGTAGCTGTGAGTGTGCATGTACCTGTGGGTGTGTGTGTATCTATAAGTGTGCGTGTATCTGTAGGTCTGGGTGTACAGTTTGTGTATGCCTGTACCTGTGGGTGTGCATGTATCTGGGTCTGTGTGTACCTGTGGGTGTGCGTGTATCTGTGAGTCTGTGTGTACCTGTGCGTGTGCATGTTTCTGTGGATGTGCGTGTACCTGTGGGGGTGCGTATACCTGTAAGTGTGCGTGTACCTGTGGGTCTGGGTGTACAGTTTGTATATGCTTGTACCTGTGAGTGTGCATGTATCTGTGGGTCTGTGTGTACCTCTTCGTGTGCGTGCATCTGTGGGTGTGGGTGTATCTGTAAGTGTGCATGTACTTTTGGGTGTCCGTGTAACTGTGGGTGTGCATGTACCTGTGGCTGTGTGTGTATCTGTAAGTATGCGTGTATCTGTGGGTCTGGGTGTACAGTTTGTATATGCCTGTAACTGTGGGTGTGCATGTATCTGGGTCTGTGTGTACCTGTGGGTGTACGTGTATCTGTGAGTCTGTGTGTACCTGTGCGTGTGCATGTATCTGTGGGTGTGCGTGTATCTGTGGGTGTGCGTGCACCTGTGGGTGTGTGTGAATCTGTAAGTGTGCGTGTACCTGTGGGGGTGCGTGTACCTGTGGGGGTGCGTATACCTGTAAGTATACGTGTACCTGTAGGTCTGGGTGTACAGTTTATATATGTTTGTACCTGTGGGTGTGTATGTATCTGTGGGTCTGTGTGTACCTGTGGGTCTGTGTGTACCTCTGCGTGTGCGTGCATCTGTGGGTGTGTGTGTATCTGTAAGTGTGCATGTACCTGTGGGTGTCCGTGTGGCTGTGTGTGTATCTGTAAGTGTGCGTGTATCTGTGGGTCTGTATGTACAGTTTGTATATGCCTGTACCTGTGGGTGTGCATGTATCTGGGTCTGTGTGTACCTGTGGGTGTACGTGTATCTGTGAGTCTGTGTGTACCTGTGCATGTGCATGTATCTGTGGGTGTGCGTGCACGTGTGTGTATGTGTGTATCTGTAAGTGTGCGTGTACCTGTGGGGGTGCGTGTACCTGTGGGGGTGCATATACCTGTAAGTGTGCGTGTACCTGTGGGTCTGGGTGTACAGTTTGTATATGCTTGTACCTGTGGGTGTGCATGTATCTGTGGGTCTGTGTGTACCTGTGGGTCTGTGTGTACCTCTGCGTGTGCATGCATCTGTGGGTGTGTGTGTATCTGTAAGTGTGCATGTACCTGTGGGTGTCCGTGTAGCTGTGGGTGTGCATGTACCTGTGGCTGTGTGTGTATCTGTAAGTGTGCATGTATCTGTGGGTCTGGGTGTACAGTTTGTATATGCCTGTGCCTGTGGGTGTGCATGTACCTGGGTCTGTGTGTACCTGTGGGTGTACATGTATCTGTGAGTCTGTGTGTACCTGTGCGTGTGCGTGTATCTGTGGGTGTGCGTGCACCTGTGGGTGAGCGTGCACCTGTGGGTGTGTGTGTATCTATAAGTGTGCGTGTACCTGTGGGGGTGCGTGTACCTGTGGCTGTGTGTGTATCTGTAAGTGTGCGTGTACCTGTGGGTCTGAGTGTACAGTTTGTATATGCTTGTATCTGTGGGCATGCATGTATCCATGGGTGTGCATGTATCTGTGGGTCTGTGTGTACCTGTGTGTGTGCATGTATCTGTGGGTCTGTGTGTTTCTGTGGGTGTGAGATTCAAAATGGGATTTGTTTTCATCTTGCACTTGTGGAATTACTCTACCCAGAGTACACCAGGACATCCCAGGTCACATGGCAATCAGGTGTGAAACGTACAAAGAACAAAGTTGGAGGTGGGTGCAGGGGAAGAATACCAAAACCAAATATTTTTCTAGTGTTTTTTTTGCTGTTGAAGCTGTTAAAAAAAGCTGGTATTCCCTGACATTGCTCCACAAGAGCAACAACAATTTGCATTTATATAGCACCTTTAACATTGTAAACTGTCCCACGGCGAGGCCCAAGGTGTCTCGTGGTAAACCAGGTGATGTTCTCCAAGGATAAGAATATTCCAGTGTGCTACACACAATGTTCTGTTGCTGGGTGTGGTTATGTTTAAAGCAACCTATTCCATTGGCGCCAGTATCCATTACAGTCGTTAAACAGCCTGAGGTCAGTCAGAGTTTCATTTCGAATTGATGAGTGAAGTTTGCAGATTGGAAAGTATTTGTTCCAGATCAGCAAAAGATAACCTGAAAGGATTAGCTTTTTTTCCCGTGTTTTAAAAATATTGTTGACACTTTGAGGTGTCATATCTGAAATGCAGTGAACCCAATCGAAAGGTTTAAGCAGCTAGTCAGAGAGGTGAAGATTGAGTTTGAGGTTTTGGGCTGTTTCTGCAAGGGCTGATGATTGCGTCAGGGCCAAAGGAGAATGTTTCTGAGCTATGTGAATCGAGACCCTTTAATACTGTCAGACTCAGCAACTCCTCCCAGCCAGTCTCCTGTATCCCTACCGATGTCCGTCCAACTCCCTCACATTGTTTTAGGAATGTAAGAAATGTTTGGAACAGTAAAAGACCATCATGCCCAAATGCCACTGCAATTTTTTTTCAATATAGATTTTTCCCACTTTTTGATTCTAATCAAATGAGCCTGATACTGAAAGCAACTGGAAATCGCTCAAATAGGGCGTGTGGTAGGGGCAGAAGACCCAGAAAAAGATTTTGAGAGGCTTTGCAACAGTTATACAATTGGACAGATGAATGGCAAATTAAATTTAATGCTGATAAATGTAAACTCATTGGTAGAAGAATGTGGGATATGAATCTGCAATGATTGTGACTGAGTTAACCAAGGAGTCTGAGGTAGTGACAGTGCAGATCTTCCTCTGCATTGTGTCTGGGGAATGCTCAACCTCCAGATGTAGTAAAGGCAGATCATTGTACCAGATCTCTATCCCCACATCACTGCCCCGGATTTTTCCCAAATTGATGTAACTGGGCCAGTGCGTGCAGTAGGATGTACATGAGGGTGGGGGGAGGGGGGAGCAATCCTGGCCCTCCTCTCTTACTTTCCTCAGTGTGCACCTGTGGATATTATCAAAGTCACAAATGACATCCTATGTGCCTGTGACTGTGGTAAACTATCTCTCCTCATCCTTCTCGACCTGTCAGCAGCCTTTGACAGGATTCACCACACCCTCCTCCAACACCTCTCATCCATTGTCCAGCTGGGTGGGACTGCAAGAACCTGGTTCCATTCTTATCTATCTAATTGCAGCTAGAGAATCACATGCAACAACTTATCTTCCCGCTCCCCTCACGATTCTTCTGGTATCCCCCAAGGACTTATCCTTGGCCCCCTCTTATTTCTTATCTACATGCTGCCCCTCAGCAACATCTAAAAACACATCAATTTCCACATATACGCTGATGACACCCAGTTCTACCTCAGCACCAAATCTCTCGACTCCTCCACGGTCTCTAAATTGTCAGACTGCTTGACCGACATCCAGTATTGGATGAGCACAATTTCCTCTAATTAAATATTGGGAAGACTGAAGCCATTGTCTTCGGTCCCCGCCACAACACCTTTTCCTTGCCATGGATTCCATCTCCCTCCCTGGCCACTGTCTGAGGCTAAATCAGATTGTCGCAACCTTGCGGTCCTTTTTAACCTGAACTCAGCCTCCAACCCATATCCTCTCCATCAGCAAGACCACCTACTTCCACCTCGGTAACATCGCCCTACCCCCCACCCCCACCCCCCACACACCCCCTCTCCACCCCCCACACACCTGGTCTCAGCTCTTCCGTTGCTGACACCCTCATCCAGGCTTTAATTACCTCGAGACTCAACTATTCCGATACTCTCCTGGCCCGATGCTCATCTTCCACCCTCTGTATACTTGAGCTCATCCCAAACTCTGCTGCTCACATCCTAACTCACAAGTCCTGTTGATCCATTACCTCTGTGCTCACTGACCTCTGGTTAAGCAACGCATCGATTTCAAAATTCTCATCCTTGTTTTCATATCTCTCTATGGCCTCACTCCTCCCTATCTCTGTAACCTCCTTCAGCCCTATAACGCTCCGCGATCTCTACCTATGCCAATTCTGGCATCTTGTGCATCCCCAATTTTCTTCATTTAATCATCGGTGGCCGTGCCTTCAACTGTTGAGGCATTAAGCTCTGGAATTCCCTCCCTCAACTCTCCGCCTCTCTCCTCCTTGAAGAGGCTCCTTCAAACCTGCATCTGTGACCAAGTCCTGTCCAAGTAACTCTTTATTTGACTCCGTGTCAATTTTTGTTTAACAATAGCTCCTGTGAAGCGCCTTGTGTAGTTAAACACTGGAGTGTCTAGAACTAGGGGGCACAGTCTCAGGATAAAGGGTAGGCCATTTAAGACAGAGATGAGGAAGAATTTCTTCACTCAGAGAGTTGTGAATCTTTGGAATTCTCTGCTGCAGAGGGCTGTGGATGTTGAGTCTCTGAATATATTCAAGTCTGAGATAGATTTTTGGAGTTTAGGGGAATCAAGGGATATGGAGATCAGGTGGGAAAGTGGAGTTGAGATCGATGATCAGCCTTGATCTTATTGAATGTCAGAGCAGGCTCGAGAGGCCGTATGGCCTACTCCTGCTCCTATTTCTTATGGGCTAGAATTTCCACTAGGGGCCATCACCTCAAAAAATGGGCGATGTTCCAGCGATGTGGGACGTCTCGGCCTTGCTGATCGCCGGTACATTGCCCTTTTTTTTGGCAATTTTCCATTCGGCCTTACCCCGGCGATGTTAAATGGGCGATGTGATTTTTGGAGGATCTGACGATCGCCCATCTAAAACGGAAGTGAAAAAAAAAGCTTCCCTAGCAACAGTAGTGTGCGCATGTGTGGGTTTTTTTGTAGGGTTTTTTTTGCCGTGTTTTGAGAGGTCAGGGGTCATCACATATGCTCAGAAGCAGAGGGAGGCTCAGAGAAAGAGAGAGAGTGAGGAAAAGTCTTGCGAATATCAGTTAAGCTTGTGTTTGTGTAGATTATTCTATTTTCTTTAATTTTTGAAATAATATCCATTTCCAAATTATTACTTACCACATAAAATTACCGTAACCCTTTAATATAAAAATATAAATGCTGTGTAAAATAATAATTTTACAAAGTAACATTATGGAGGCCGAATTGGACCATAAAAGGGCTAAGCCCTTCAGCGAGGAGGCGAACGAGGTTCTGGTGAGCATCGTGAGCGGCAGGTGGGCGGACTTAACACGGGGTGGGCAGGGGAAAACTCCACCCTGTGCATACCATCGCATATGAGCAGAGATTGCCGACATGGTGACATCAACGTCCAACAAAGTGCGGACTCAGGACCAGTGCCGCAAAAGATGGAACAGCTTTCTGTCCGCAGCCGGAGTGAGTTACATTTTATATTTAAAATTATACATATTTTATATTTAATTGATGTTTGGAAATTTCAATTGCAATATTCAATGGCATTTTGTTATAGTATTAATTAATTAAATTATGAAATAATTTATGAATCCTAAGACTAAGTTGAATTTTATATTGCGCAATACTGTTCATATTGTTTATAATCAATGCAAGGTTCTAATCGAACATTGAATTATGTCAATCTGAAATGTCAATTAGCTTAAGCCATGCAATGTTATCTTATCATTTACAGAAGAAGATTTCACTAAATAGGGCTGAGCAAAGGAGGACAGACGGTATCTCGGCTCAGCTTCAAACTCTGAATAGTTATTGTAAATTGTTATCGTTATGGGTGTCTTGATGTTAATTGTTATCGTTATCGTTATGTTTAATTAGTTGGGATTTGAAGGGAAGGATGGTTTGTGTGGGGGGGGGGCGGTGTGGTGGGTGGAGTTAGTTTATTAAAATTAGTTTCATATTTTGTTAATAAAAACCTTTTTGAATTCAACAAATTTTTTGGTGACTTCTATCTTAGTTACATTAGTTAACAAATTTACAGTTGTTCGTCCTTATTCGTTTATTCTCTTACTGTAGCAGTGCTTTCCTTAAACTTTACTTAAAGTAACCATTAATGGCGATGATAGGCCAGTACAGGCAACACAACAATGAGAACCCCACGCAAATGAAACTTTTGATTAACCATAACTGTAAATGAACATTTGAAAATCCACAATGATAGTTCATGCAAAGCGTTCATTAATTAGCTGCTGACGCAAAAGCTTAGCGACCGTGTAACTACCCCTGGCTACTGGTCTTCGGGAGGGGAGTGGTGGTCCCGGTGCTAGATCGCCAGGCTGATTGCACTCCCCTATGTCATCGCCTGCGTCCTCTTCCGCCTCTTCCTCCTCTTCATCCTCGCCGGCTGGTTCTTCTGCCTCCCCTCCTTCTGGAGGTGGCCCTGCAGCCCGATCTGGCATTACTTGTCCTCTTCTTATAGCTAGGTTATGCAGCACCTCCGCGTTCTTTAAGGGTGCTTTCAGGGCAATGTGCGTGCAGTCTATTGTTCCCTGCACCTTGGGGAAGTCTGCTATCCTCGAGAAACCCAAAGCCCTCTCGGTCTGTGTCTCCCTGGTCATTGGGAAGCTTATGAAGTCCATCCTGCGAGCGTAAAGGGCTTCAGTCACCTGCCGAATGCAGCAGTGTGTAGTGTGCTGGGAGGTATGGCAGATGTCGCCAGCTGAAGCCTGAAAAGATCCCGATGCGTAGAAGGCTAGGGCAGCAGTAACCTTCACCTCAACGGACAGTGCAGTTCTGATGGTGCTGGAAGGCTGCAGATCACCCTTGATGAGTTAACAGATCTCATCGGTGACCTCCTTCTGGAATAGCAGCCTCATAAGACAAGCATTTTCAGACAAGTTCAGGTAAGATTGCTTTTCCATGTACCTTCGTTGGCTACACGGTCTCCTCCTCTGTCTTTGTCTATGTCTACGCATTACTATGC
This sequence comes from Pristiophorus japonicus, assembly GCF_044704955.1. Taxonomy (NCBI): domain Eukaryota; kingdom Metazoa; phylum Chordata; class Chondrichthyes; family Pristiophoridae; genus Pristiophorus; species Pristiophorus japonicus. The sequence goes on from NC_091992.1 coordinate 39,033,123, forward strand.
CACCTCTTCGATTGATCCTTTCAGTAACCAGTGTGTGAGCAGTTGCAATTAAAAGCAGGGAAAGCATAGGCCCCATATCATTATCAATAATTACTTTCACTAATTTTAATAATCTCTCTACTCTATACTCGCTAATCACTGTACTCTGCACTCTCTATGCTGTATACCAGTCAGTTTGATAGGCCCCAACAATATCAGTAAATAATTTCACTATGTAAAAGCTATTTACAAAATAATTTCAATATATAAAACCTATTTACCAAAAATAACTTGATAATACCTCTTTATATTCCATGTTCCAATATTCTGAGTACAATTATCTTTAAATTAACTATCTAAATAATTCACAACTAAGCCACCACACTTCCTCCGAACTTCAAAATGGTGTCCGTAGTGCCCATTTCCTTCTCTTAAGCCCAGTAAAAGCAACTATTTTTCAGCACTCTTTTGGGCCTTGCATCGGCCCAGCAAAGTGCATGCTAGGTGCTGAAACTTGGGATGGGCCTTGTGTGGGCGATCATTTAGGCGATCATCTCTGCGATCAAAGTGGAAACTTAGGCACCTGTTTTTCCGGCGATGTTTTGGGCCTAGTCTCCACTTTTTGCTCAAAATGGGTGATAGAGATCTGTTTTGGGCAATAGATGGGCCATAGATGGGCGCTGTGAAGTGGAAAGTCTAGCCCTTAGTTTCTTCCTTCTGAAAAATATTCTGAAGGCAGATTGCAAGGAAATCTGATATTCCCTTACTCGCCGCTGGGTGGCGATGCAGTACCATGATTGTCCACCGGGCGGCACTGCAGTCCATCGATTGGCCGGCGCTGCAGTCCTTTGACTGGTCGCCGGATGCCGCTGCAGTCCATTGATTGGCCACCGCTGCAGTACCGCGGTTTCCCCACCGGCCGTTGGGCGGCGCTGCAGTCCCTCCCTCGGTTGCTCGGGTAACGGTCTCGCCGCCGCCGGCTCCAGGTGAGTGTCTCCGGCTCAGCCCGGGGATCCCGTCAGGATCAGCGCCGCGACCCCGCGGCTTTGGAAGGCGTTCAGGAGCAGATTTCACCCCAACTCAGTTGTAGCGGGACCGGGATTGGAGCGGAAGCCAGAGGTGAGGCCTTGAGCCGGCTCCGGCCTGAGTTCAGCGGGCGGCCGATGATTTAGCTCCGGGACCTGGGACAGGGAGCCTGCACCCGGGAGCAGCGCAGGACCGGGCCAGACCCAGACCCACTCAGCAATCCGGAGCCTGCAGGCTGGTGTTAAATTCCCACCTGAAAGAATCGGGGTAATTGACGGTGCGAGTCGGGCAACTTGGGGCGCTGCTTCCGCCCGGGACAGTGGACCTGAAGTTACCCCGCTCCACCAGCAGAGGGGGCGCTGCTCCCGCCCGGGACAATGGACCTGCAGTTACCCCATTCCACCAGCAGAGGGGGCGCTGCTCCCGCCCGGGACAGTAGATCTGCAGTTTCCCTGTTCCACCAGCAGAGGGGGCGCTGCTCCCGCCTTGGACAGTGGACCTGCAGTTACCCCGCTCCACCAGCAGAGGGGGCGCTGCTCCATCTCAGCAATGCTGGGCTGACCTGGGAGAGCATCCCAGCTCCCAGATTTATGGAGCAAAAACTCGTTAATAAATATAAAACACTCCCACTGACGCCTGCCAGTTATTTCTAAATATACAGTGCAATGGGGAGGGAGAACCAATGGGCCTTATTCTCATTGCCTCAAAAGTCTTCTAATAATTTAAGAACAGGGGAGTTATCATCATCATCATAGGCGGTCCCTCGAATGAGGATGACTTGCTTCCACAAGAGTTCACAGATGTTTAAATGAAGAACCCGATGTTCCAGTCCTGAACTCCAGTTGAGGGGTGGAAGATGTGCGTGGATTTTTTTTAACGTGTGGTGACTGGTGCACTTCAGTCATCACACGGGCTCGACAGAGCTAGGCCTTTATCCATTAGCAAGGGTTGAACCAGGATGACTGGAGTGCTGCACGGACCTAGTGCGCACACGTATCGCAGTATGGGCTGGCCCGTGCTGCCCCTGGGCCCTCAGCTCTTCTGGGCCCCATATCCTCATTCGACGCACCTTCATCCATGATGTTCCAGGGCCCAACGCTCCAGCTCTATTTATAGTCCTGACCTGCGGTGGTGACCTCACACAGGTCAGGGCGACCCACAATGTAAGGGAGTTATCACCGGTGTTCTGGCCAATATTTATCCCTCAATCAACATAACAAAACACAGATTATCTGGTCATTATCACATTGCTGTTTGTGGGAGCTTGCTGTATGCAAATTGGCTGCTGCATTTCCTACATTACAATAGTGACCACAAAGTACTTTGTTGCCTATAAAGCGCTTTGGGATGTCCGGTGGTCGTGAACGACGCTATATAAATGTAAGCCTTTTTTTAAATCGACATTTCTTTGTTCTGTGGGGATCTGCTGATCTCTCTTGTTGGGAGGGGGCTCTGCTTTAACCCCTGTGTGGTGTGCCTGTTATCCACTAAAACTGCTAGATTATTAACCTGCTCTCTTCTGACCTCACAGCCTCGTGTGCTTTGTATGCATGCCAAGGAAAGCTTGCAGTGAGTGAGTTTGCATGCTGGAACATAAGAATCCCTCGCTTTAGTCCTTGCCCTGCATGAAGTCAATGCTGAGACTAAAAAGGGAATGTGACTAAACCGAGTTGTAATATGTTTGATCTTTCACCCAAGAAAACTGCAAACAGGATTGTGGGAGATTTCAGACAGGCGAGTGAGAAGCTAAAGTCTGCTCGGGAGCAGAAACAGGAACCAAACCGAGAGCTACGGTGTTATCGCTGAGTTCAGACAATGTGCAGGCAAGGACAGAGCCAGTGTGAGCTGACAGACATGACTCAAAAATGATGCAGAAGTTGTGGAGACTGAAGGAGGTCCCAGAGAAGGAACGGAGCATACAACTGAGCCAGGGGCAATCCTTCACTGGGACCATATGCAACTGAAGGAAGTGAGGATGAGCAACTGCAAGAGGCTTCCGACAGCGTTCAGGACACACCGCGGCAGCAGCTGAGGACCTGGGCAGTGCGAGGGGAGCCTGGATCTTGGTTGGAAAAAGCCAGCTGACTGAACCAGAGAACCTCTGCAAAATACTCTGGTCAGTTTGAATGGGCGGAAGACCCTGACCATACACTGAGAAACATGGACGGGAAAACCTTTACTGCTCAGGCAGATTTTGGGAGAAAATCTGTAGGAAATGTAACCAGCGCATAGAGCCATCCGACATTTCTTACAGCTGCGAGAGAAACGCTGTTAAACGGGCATTTCCTGGTGACATTCCTGATGGAACCACCGCTAAACAGGCTTTCCCAGCAAACTCGTGAAACAGACACTGCTGAGCAGGCATCCAATCACTTGAGAGAGTATCATTGCTAAATGGGTATCCCCGGTAACGCTCCTGAGGGAAAACGCTGCTGAATAGGCATCTCCTGGTGAACTCCTGAGAGAAACACTGCAGGATGGGCATCTCTCTGAACTAGAGAGAGAAGTGCTCCTGAACGAGCATTTAATCATTACACTCCTCACGTTTCCTGGTAACACAGCAAACTATTTCCTAGCAACTGCCCAGAGACTGCAGTAACAACAGCTTGCTCCTGGTCTGCCTCTCTCTAACCTGGTGTTGCTCTTGGGCGATCTTGTGGTTCCCATTTACTGACGAGAACAGTATAAAACTAACCTGTTATCAGCTACCTACACAGTGGTCTCGAGGTCTACTACAGGACTCCTGCTTGGCAACAACTCCTCGTACCCATGTCCTCGGGAAGATGGCAGCTCCAGAGTCCCTCCCAATCGTTTGGCGGCACAAACAATGTGGTAAGACGACCCTTGTTTCTCCAACAATTCACCGTGCTTCCAGCAGGACTCGAGTAACCTGAGACTTCACAATCAATGTTAGCGTGGTGGGTAAAGGCACCATGGATCGATTTAAACATTCTCCTCCTTTTGTTCAAATCCCTCCACAGCCTCACCCCTCCCTATCTCTGTAATCTCCTCCAGCCTTGCAACCCTCCGAGATCTCTGCTCTTCTCCAATTCTGGCCACTGCGCGTCCCCAATTTTCATCGCTCCACCATTGGCGGCCGTACCTTCAGCTGTCTCGACCCTAAGCTCTGGAATTCCCTCATAAACCTCTCCGCCTCTCTTTAAGACGCTTCTGAAACCTACATCTTTGACCCTGTGCTAATATCTCCTTAGGTGGCTCGGTGTCAAATTCTGTTTGCTAATCGCTTCTGTGAAGTGCCTTGGGATATTTTATTATGTTAAAGGCACTATATGAATGCAGGCTGTTGTTGTTGTAGTAATATGGTACTGAGGCACACTGACCAGTGGTAAAGGCACCCTGGGCTGGGGTACTGAGGCACACTGACTGGTGGTAAAGGCACCCTGGGTTGGGGTACTGAGGCACACTGGTCGATGCTGAGATAACCAGCCAGCCGGGGCAGATAGTTTGGGTTTTATAAATAGTATCCGTGCCTCTGGGTTAGGGAGGGGACAAAAGTCACCAGTCCTGATAGTTGGACTTCTATATATGGATTTTGGGTGAGGCCCTGTGATGTCCCTCCATGAACAAATAGCCTGTTGGTGCTGGTTTTCTAAACAGCACAGACTGTTTCTGAAGTAATCGGGTGAGCTGGACTGCATCTAAACACCACAAGAGATCCACAACTCTTTCCCCCCCGATCAACTCTCGCACCTTCCTCACTCTCCCCCCTGCCATCCCGGGTGTGTGCTATCTGTTGCATTTGATGAACACTAATGAATAGTGTACAGGCATCAGACATGTGCTGAGGGACAGGACTCCACCAGAAGAGATTTTAATGGTGTCATTCATTATTGCTTCAGTGCTGAACATCTGTGTGTTATTGTAGAGAGATCCCAAAACAGAGACGCTCGGGGACAGAGCGGGGAGCATACAGTATTTATGGACCCACTGGAGCCATTAGAGTTCTTGGCACTGTGGGATCCAGCTCTCTGCTGTGCTAATGAAAGGTGTCACTTCAAGCTGGCTTCTGCATTTTATGAGCTGGTAAAATAAATGCTTTGTGTTCTTATCCCGTTAGATGTAAGCGAGTATGAACTGAAAAAAGAGCTGTGTAACAATCCACTAAAAGCCCCACTAGGCAGCACCACACACTAACTGACCAGACATTCCCCAGCTCGGAGCTCTGCATTCTCACTGACCAGACATTCCCCAGCTCGGAGCTCTGCATTCTCACTGACCAGACATTCCCCAGCTCGGAGCACCGCACTCTCACTGACCAGACATTTTCCAGCTGGGAGCTCTGCACTCACTGACCAGATATTCCCCAGCTCGGAGCTCAAACATTCTCACTGACCAGACATTCCCCAGCTCGGAGCTCCGCACTCTCACTGACCAGACATTTCACAGCTCAGAGCTCCGCACTCTCACTGACCAGACATTCTCCAGTTCGGAGCTCCGCACTCACTGACCAGACATTCTCCAGTTCGGAGCTCCGCACTCTCACTGACCAGACATTCTCCAGCTCGGAGCACCGCACTCTCACTGACCAGATATTCTCCAGCCAGGAACACTATACTCTTGCTGTCCATTGCAGTCTCTGGCCTGGGGCACCATACTCTCCGTGTCCAGCACAACCTCCCTTGCCATAAGGTACAGTCCACATCACATATAGCGACGCTTTCATGCTAATGTAATTTCTCGTTATTTGCGGTGGATGGTAAAAACAAAGTAGGTTGTAGCAATGAAATAACTCCATTGTTAACCATGCAAACAGCTGTACATTGCAGGCGTACTCCCTGATACGGAAGGCACTCTCCAGCCTGATTTAAAACGATTTCTCTAAGGTGAGCTCTGTTGTATTTTATAAATGTGGTCCTATAATCCTGATCGCAGCAGGCCTGATGTCTGGAACTTGTTCGAGCCACAGAAATATTTGTTTCCATAGCAACTCATTGTATTTGAAAAAGAGTAATCCACAAATGGAGAACGTGTCCAATGTTTCTCATCTCTGACTCAGAGACTAAATGCGAACTCAGTCTGGGTGACAACTGAATGCGTGCCGTGTATTAGGAGTGCCTGCTGTTACACTGCTGAGTGTGTGGATATTGGGCTCTTGATGGGGGATATTCAGTGTTGGTGGTCACTGGGAGAACATTTCTTTCCTATCAAAAGAATTTGGAATTTGATTCTAGTGGTTTTGCTCCAGATACATGGCTGATCGATGAGACATGGTATGGAACTGCACTGTGTGTCTGTGACCAGTGACCCTGGTGTGGAGCTGCACGGTGTGTCTGTGACCAGTGGCCCTGGTGTGGGCTGTACTGTGTGTCTGTGACCACTGACCTTGGTATGGAGCTGCACTGTGTGTCTGTGACCAGAGAGACGTGGTGTGCAGCTGCACTTTGGGGGCAGCTGAAACGGAGGAGGACGCTCCATAGTCCCTCATGGTTGACAGTGTCAAAGGCCTTTGTGAGGTCAAAGAGGCCATGTGCAAAGGTTGGTGCTGTTCCCTGCATTTCTGTTGTAGTTGTCGCTTGGTGAAAAGCATGTCAATTGTACCCCTTAGTGGACGGAATCTGCATTGTGACTCTGGGAGGAGCTCTTCAGCCACAGGGAGAAGACGGTTGAGGAGGATTCTAGCGATGACTTTCCCAGTGGCCGACAGCAGGGGGATTCCTCTGTAGTTGCCTTAGTCGTATTTGTCCCCTTTATGAAGATAGTTACGATTACGGCATCTCTGAGATCCGAAGGGGACCGAGGGTCGAGTGAGAAGGAGGAACTGAAGGATATACTTATTAGGTGGGAAATTGTGTTCGGAAATTGATGGGATAAATCCCCGGGGCCTGATAGTTTGCATCCCAGCGTACTTTAAGGAAGTCGCCCTAGAAATAGTGGATGCATTGGTGATCATTTTCCAACAGTCTATCGACTCTGGATCAGTTCCTATGGACTGGACGGTAGCTAATGTAACACCACTTTTTAAAAAAGGAGGGAGAGAGAAAACGGGTAATTATAGACCGGTTAGCTTGACATCAGAAGTGAGGAAAATGTTGGAATCAATTGTTAAAGATGAAATAACAGCGCATTTGGAAAGCAGTGACAGGATCGGTCCAAGTCAACATGGATTTATGAAAGGGAAATCATGCTTGACAAATCTTCTGGAATTTTTTGAGGATGTAACTAGTAGAGTGGACCAGGGAGAACCAGTGGATATGGTGTATTTGGACTTTCAAAAGGCTTTTGATAAGGTCCCACACAAGAGATTGGTGTGCAAAATTAAAGCACATGGTATTGGGGGTAATGTATTGATGTGGATAGAGAACTGTTTGGCAGACCGGAAGCAGAGAGTTGGGATTAACGGGTCCTTTTCAGAATGGCAGGCAATGACTAGTGGGGTGCCGCAGGGCTCAGTGCTGGGACCCCAGCTATTTACAATATACATTAATGATTTTGATGAAGGAATTGAGTGTAATATTTCCAAGTTTGCAGATGACACTAAACTGGTGGCAGTATGAGCTGTGAGGAGGACGCTAAGAAGCTGTAGGGTGACTTGGACAGATTAGGTGAGTGGGCAAATGCATGGCAGATGCAGTATAATGTGGAATAATGTGAGGTTATCCACTTTGGGGGCAAAAACACGAAGGCAGAATATTATCTGAATGGCGGCAGATTAGGAAAAGGGGAGGTACAATGAGACCTGGGTGTCATAGTACATCAGTCATTGAAAGTTGGCATGCAGGTACAGCAGACGGTGAAGAAGGCAAATGCTATGTTGCGTTTTGAGTATAGCAGCAGGGAGGTCTTACTGAAGTTGTACAGGACCTTGGTGAGGCCTCACCTGGAATACTATGTTCAGTTTTGGTCTCCTAATCTGAGGAAGGACGTTCTTGCTATTGAGGGAGTGTAGCGTCGGTTCACCAGACTGATTCCCGGAATGGCTGGAATGACATATGAGGAGAGACTGGATCGACTGGGCCTTTATTCACTGGAGTTTAGAAGGATGAGAGGGGCTCTCATAGAAACATATAAAATTCTGACGGGACTGGACAGGTTAGATGTAGAAAGAATGTTCCCAATGTTGGGAAAGTCCAGAACCAGGGGACACAGTCTAAGGATAAGGGGTAAGCCGTTTAGGACTGGGATGAGAAGAAACTTCTTCACTCAGAGAGTTGTTAACCTGTGGAATTCCCTACCACAGAGAGTTGTTGATGCCAGTTCATTGGATATATTCAAGAGGGAGTTAGATATGTCCCTTACAGCTAAAGGGATCAAGGGGTATGGAGAGAAAGCAGGAAAGGGGTACTGAGGGAATGATCAGCCATGATTTTATTGAATGGTGGTGCAGGCTCGAAGGGCCGAATGGCCTACTCCTGCATCTATTTTCTATGTTTCTATCCTCTGCTTGCTCCACGCCGACATGCAGGCCGTGATCCTGATGAATGGATCCACCACAGACCCAATCCACGGTCCAGACAAGGGTCAAGCAGGGCTGCGTCATCGCGCCAACGCTCTTCTCGATCTTCCTCACTGTAATGCTTCATCTTACTCTCAACAAGCTCCCTGCTGGAGTGGAACTAAACTATAGAACCACTGGGAACCTGTTCAACCTTCACCGCCTCCAGGCTAGATCTAAGGTCGTCCCATCCTCTGCAATTGAACTATAGTACGTGGACAACGCTTGCGTCTGCGCACATTCAGAGGCTGAATTCCAAGCCATCATCAGCATCTTCACCGAGGCATATGAAAGCATGGGCCGTACACTAAACATCCGTAAGACAAAGGTCCTCCACCAACCTGACCCCGCCACACAGCACTGTCCCGCCGGTCATCAAAATCCATAACGTGGCCTTGGACAACATAGACCACTTTCCATACCTCGGGAGCCTACTATCAGCTGGGCAGACATCGACGACGAGGTCCAACACTGCATCCAGTGTGCCAGCGCAGCCTTTGGTTGCCTGAGGAAGAGAGTGTTTGAAGACCAGGACCTCAAATCTGGCACGAAGCTCATGGTCTACAGGGCTGTAGTGATACCTGCCCTCCTGTATGGCTCAGAGACGTGGACCATATACAGTAGACACCTCAAATCGCTGGAGAAGTACCACCAACGATGTCTCTGCAAGATCCTGCAAATCCACTGGGAAGACAGACGTACCAACGTCAGTATTCTCGGTCAGGCCAACATCCCCAACATTGAAGCACTGACCACACTCGACCAGCTCCGTTGGGCGGACCACATTGTCCGCATACCCAACACGAGACTCCCAAAGCAAGCGCTCTATTCGGAACTCCTACATGGCAAGCGAGCCCCAGGTGGGCAAGGATACCCTCAAAGCCTCCTTGATAAAGTGCAACATCTCCACCGGCACCTGGGAATCCCTAGCCCAAGACCGCCCTAAGTGGAGGAAGAGCATCCGCGAGGGCACTGAGCACCTTGAGCCTCATCGCCGAGAACATGCAGAAACCAAGTGCAGATAGCGGAAAGAACGTGCGGAAAACCAGACTACTCACCCACCCTTTCCTTCAACCACTGTCTGTCTCACCTGTGACAGAGACTGTAATTCCCGTATTGGACTGTACAGTCACCTGAGAACTCACTTCTAGAGTGGAAGCAAGTCTTCCTCGATTTCGAGGGACTGTCTCTGATGATGATGGAGCTGCACTGTGTGTCTGTGACCAGCGACCCTGTTGTGGAGCTGCACGATGTGTCTGTGACCAGCGACCCTGTTGTGGAGCTGCACTGTGTGTCTGTGACCAGCGACCCTGTTCTGGAGCTGCACTGTGTGTCTGTGACCAGCGACCCTGTTGTGGAGCTGCACTGTGTGTCTGTGACCAGCGACCCTGTTGTGGAGCTGCACTGTGTGTCTGTGACCAGCGACCCTGTTGTGGAGCTGCACTATGTGTCTGTGACCAGCGACCCTGTTGTGGAGCTGCACTGTGTGTCTGTGACCAGCGACCCTGTTGTGGAGCTGCACTGTGTGTCTGTGACCAGCGACCCTGTTGTGGAGCTGCACTATGTGTCTGTGACCAGCGACCCTGTTGTGGAGCTGCACTGTGTGTCTGTGACCAGCGACCCTGTTGTGGAGCTGCACTGTGTGTCTGTGACCAGCGACCCTGTTGTGGAGCTGCACTATGTGTCTGTGACCAGCGACCCTGTTGTGGAGCTGCACTGTGTGTCTGTGACCAGCGAGAAGGGGAACGAAGCTTCAAATTGTGCCTTTGACTGGTGAAGGTTCTTTTCTTGGTGGGTGCTGAGTATTCTCACTGAAATGCACCTGCACATTTCATCAACTAACCAACCTCAAATGTACCACTCCTTTGCCTATCTTGATCAGTTTTGCTCTTGGGAAAGTGTGTTTGGGAAATTGCATGTTGCACAGTAGAACCCCAATGTTTGGCCTCTGTGCTTTGCTTGATGGTTTGTTGTTTAGAAGACACAATGTTGTTGTTCCAAGTCAAAACTCACGTTCGAGCTAAGCTAGCTGTTAATTGTTTTAGGTGACGAGCAGCCCAGTCTGGTGTATCTGTGTGTATGTGTGTGTGTGTGTATGAGAGAAACAAAATGAGATAGGACTGCTGAGATTGGATTCCGTGGGGAGGTGGGGTGGGGTTTGTGGGGGTGGGGGGTGTGTGTGTGTGTGTGTGTGTGTGGGGTGGATAGCCTGGGTACCCCAGGTGTTGATTGGTAATACAGGGCCATGCCGGGGATTCGGGGGCAGGCTGCCGATCTCAGGCGAGCTGTAATAGGACGGAGGAATAGGAAGAGGAGGACGGGGATATTTTGGTTGTGACCAATTTATAGATGGTAGCTAACCCCACAAGTAAAATAAATCAGAATCATGCAACATTTGAGTGCCACTGTGCTTTGAATATATGGAAACATTTTGTTATACCATATTGATCCTTTACCAAACACTGTATATTTATTGAAAGTCTTTCAGTGTATTCTGGGCTTTCTGCTGGTTTCTCAGTTCAGTGTGTTTTGGGCTTGTTCAATTCATCATACTCTCTCTCCTCTGAGTTCACAAGTCTCCTATCCTCCCTTAATCTCTCCCTCCATGTAAACTCCCCAACCCATATTCACGGCCACCCCCTCGACCTTGCCATCTCTCGTGGCCTCACTGCTCCCATCGTGTCAATCGCAGATAAAGCCATCTCTGACCACTTCCTCGTATCGCTCTCCACACACAACTCCCTGCCATCTCCCTCACCCTACCCCCTTCTGTGTCCACCCCTGGAAAAAACTCTCTCCCGACTCTCTGACAACTGCATTTCTCAACCCCCAACTGTCCAGCCTTTGGCCCTCCATTCACCATGATATTTCTGCAGCTACTGATCTGCTCAGTCACACCCTCCCTGCCTCCTTTGATGCCCTAGTCCCTGTTAAAACAATTACCCTCTCTCACCCTGGCCATTCCCCCTGGTACAGCCCTGATCTTCGTTCCCTTAAGTCCAAGGGACGCAGACTTGAACAGATATGGCGGACAACTGGTTTAACCATTCACCGCCAGATCTGGCTGGACCACATAAAGCACTATCGGGTCCTGCTTTCGTCTGCCAAAATTGCTCACTATTCCAGAATCATTCTGGAATGTAAAGATAAACTCCAGCTTCTATTCTACACTGCTAACTGTCTTTTTAAATTGCTCTTCCCAGTCTCCACCCTCACCTCCGACAATAAATGTGAGGAGCTCATGGACTTCTTTGTCTCTCAGATTGAGACCATCCGTTCGGCCATCTCTGCCTCTTCCCTTCCTTCCCCTAGTCCACCAGCCAAACTTCCTCTAAGGATCCCTCCTGTCCTAGCCCTGACGTCACATCTTTCTCCAGTTTCTCTCCAATCTCCCCTCATGATCTTTCTGAACCCATCCTGTCCATGAGATCCACTTCCTGCTCTCTTGACCCCATTTCCACCAAACTGCTGACCACCCAACTTCCTTTTCTGGCTCCCATGTTAGCTGACATTGTAACCGCTTCTCTCTCCTCAGGTATTGCCCCCTCTCCCTCAAATCTGGCGTCATCACTCCATTCCTCAAAAAAACAACCCTTACCCTTCCGTCCATGCAAACTACCGCCACATTTCCAACCTCCCTTTCCTCTCCCAAGTTCTTGAACGTGTTGTTGCCTCCTAAATCCGTGCTCACCTTTCCCGCAACTCTATGTTTGAATCCCTCCAATCCGGTTTCCGTCCCTGCCACAGTACCGAATTGGCTCTCATCAAAGTCACAAATGACATCCTTTGTGACTGTGACAAAAGCAGACTGTCCCTTCTCATCCTTTTTGACTTGTCTTCAGCCTTTGATGCAGTTGACCACTATATCCTTCTCCAACCCCTCTCCAACGTTGTCCAGCTGGGTGGGACAGCACTTGCCTGGTTCCATTCTTATCTTTCAACTCGTAGCCAGAGAATCACCTGCAACGGCTTCTCATCCCATCCCCTCATCATTGCCTCTGATGTCCCCCGAGGATCTATCCTTGGCCCCCTCTTATTTCTCATCTACATGTTGCCTCTTGGCGACATCATCCGAAAACACAGCCTCAGTTTCCACATGTATGCTGATGACACCCAGCTCTACCTCACTACTACTTCTCTCGACCCCTCCACGGTCTCTAAATTGTCAGACTACTTGTCCAACATCCAGTTCTGATGAGCATAAATTTTCTCCAATTGAATATTGGGATGACCAAAGCCATTGTTTTTGGTCCCCGCCATAAATTGTGTTCCCTAGCCAGTGACTCCATCCCTCTCCCCAACTTCTGTCCGATGCTGAACCATCGGATGTCATAGCAGTGCATTTGGAAAGAGGTGACATGATAGGTCCAAGTCAGCATGGATTTGTGAAAGGGAAATCATGCTTGACAAATCTTCTGGAATTTTTTGAGGATGTTTCCAGTAGAGTGGATAAGGGAGAACCAGTTGATGTGGTATATTTGGACTTTCAGAAGGCGTTCGACAAGGTCCCACACAAGAGATTGATGTGCAAAGTTAGAGCACATGGGATTGGGGGTAGTGTACTGACATGGATTGAGAACTGGTTGTCAGACAGGAAGCAAAGAGTAGGAGTAAATGGGTACTTTTCAGAATGGCAGGCAGTGACTAGTGGGGTACCGCAAGGTTCTGTGCTGGGGCCCCAGCTGTTTACACTGTACATTAATGATTTAGATGAGGGGATTAAATGTAGTATCTCCAAATTTGCGGATGACACTAAGTTGGGTGGCAGTGTGAGCTGCGAGGAGGATGCTGTGAGGCTGCAGAGCGACTTGGATACGTTAGGTGAGTGGGCAAATGCATGGCAGATGAAGTATAATGTGGATAAATGTGAGGTTATCCACTTTGGTGGTAAAAACAGAGAGACAGACTATTATCTGAATGGTGACAGATTAGGAAAAGGGGAGGTGCAAAGAGACCTGGGTGTCATGGTACATCAGTCATTGAAGGTTGGCATGCAGGTGCAGCAGGCGGTTAAGAAAGCAAATGGCATGTTGGCCTTCATAGCAAGGGGATTTGAGTACAGGGGCAGGGAGGTGTTGCTACAGTTGTACAGGGCATTGGTGAGGCCACACCTGGAGTATTGTGTACAGTTTTGGTCTCCTAACCTGAGGAAGGACATTCTTGCTATTGAGGGAGTGCAGCGAAGGTTCACCAGACTGATTCCCGGGATGGCGGGACTGACCTATCAAGAAAGACTGGATCAACTGGGCTTGTATTCACTGGAGTTCAGAAGAATGAGAGGGGACCTCATAGAAACATTTAAAATTCTGACGGGGTTAGACAGGTTAGATGCAGGAAGAATGTTCCCAATGTTGGGGAAGTCCAGAACCAGAGGTCACAGTCTAAGGATAAGGGGTAAGCCATTTAGGACCGAGATGCGGAGAAACTTCTTCACCCAGAGAGTGGTGAACCTGTGGAATTCTCTACCACAGAAAGTTGTTGAGGCCAATTCACTAAATATATTCAAAAAGGAGTTAGATGAGGTCCTTACTGCTAGGGGGATCAAGGGGTATGGCGAGAAAGCAGGAATGGGGTACTGAAGTTGAATGTTCAGCCATGAACTCATTGAATGGTGGTGCAGGCTAGAAGGGCCGAATGGCCTACTCCTGCACCTATTTTCTATGTTTCTATGTTTCTATGTTTCAGACTGTTCGCAATCTTGGTGTTATATTTGACCCTGAAATCAGCTTTCAACCACATCCGCAGCATAACTAAGACTGCCTATTTCCACCTCTGTAACATCGCCCGTCTCCACCCTTGCAAATAGATGTTAACAGATATGATGTGATTGGGATTACAGAGACGTGGCTCCAGGATGATCAGGGCTGAGAACTCAACATCCAAGGGTATTCAACATTCAGGAAGGATAGAATAAATGAAAAAGGAGGTGGGGTAGCATTGCTGGTTAAAGAGGAGATAAATGCAATTGTTAGGAAGGACATTAGCTTGGATGATGTGGAATCTATATGGGTAGAGCTGCAGAACACCAAAGGGCAAAAAAAACATGAGTGGGAGTTGTGTACAGACCTCCAAACAGTAGTAGTGATGTTGGGGAGGGCATTAAACAGGAAATTAGGGGTGCTTGCAATATAAACATAGAAAATAGGTGCAGGAGTAGGCCATTCGGCCCTTCTAGCCTGCACCGCCATTCAATGAGTTCATGGCTGAACATGCAACTTCAGTACCCCATTCCTGCTTTCTCGCCATACCCCTTGATCCCCCTAGTAGTAAGGACTTCATCTAACTCTTTTTTGAATATATTTAGTGAATTGGCCTCAACAACTTTCTGTGGTAGAGAATTCCACAGGTTCACCACTCTCTGGATGAAGAAGTTCCTCCTCATCTCGGTCCTAATTGGCTTACCCCTTATCCTTAGACTGTGTCCCCTGGTTCTGGACTTCCCCAACATTGGGAACATTCTTCCTGCATCTAACCTGTCTAACCCCGTCAGAATTTTAAACGTTTCTATGAGGTCCCCTCTCATTTTTCTGAACTCCAGTGAATACAAGCCCAGTTGATCCAGTCTTTCTTGATAGGTCAGTCCCGCCATCAGTCTGGGAATCAGTATGGTGAACCTTCGCTGCACTCCCTCAATAGCAAGAATGTCCTTCCTCAGGTTAGGAGACCAAAACTGTACACAATACTCCAGGTGTGGCCTCACCAATGCCCTGTACAACTGTAGCAACACCTCCCTGCCCCTGTACTCCAATCCCCTCGCTATGAAGGCCAACATGCCATTTGCTTTCTTAACCGCCTGCTGCACCTGCATGCCAACCTTCAATGACTAATGTACCATGACACCCAGGTCTCTTTGCACCTCCCCTTTTCCTAATCTGTCACCATTCAGATAATAGTCTGTCTCTCTGTTTTTACCACCAAAATGGATAACCTCACATTTATCCACATTATACTTCATCTGCCATGCATTTGCCCACTCACCTAACCTATCCAAGTCACTCTGCAGCCTCATAGCATCCTCCTCGCAGCTCACACTGCCACCCAACTTAGTGTCATCCGCGAATCTGGAGATACTACATTTAATCCCCTCGTCTAAATCATTAATGTACAGTGTAAACAGCTGGGGCCCCAGCACAGAACCTTGCGGTACCCCACTAGTCACTGCCTGCCATTCTGAAAAGTCCCCATTTACTCCTACTCTTTGCTTCCTGCCTGAAAACCAGTTCTCAATCCATGTCAGCACACTACCCCCAATCCCATGTGCTTTAACTTTGCACATTAATCTCTTGTGTGGGACCTTGCCGAACGCCTTCTGAAAGTCCAAATATACCACATCAACTGGTTCTCCCTTGTCCACTCTACTGGAAACATCCTCAAAAAATTCCAGAAGATTTGTCAAGCATGATTTCCCTTTCACAAATCCATGCTGACTTGGACCTATCATGTCACCGCTTTCCAAATGCACTGCTATGACATCCTTAATAATTGATTCCATCATTTTACCCACTACCGATGTCAGGCTGACCGGTCTATAATTCCCTGTTATCTCTCTTCCTCCTTTTTTTAAAAAGTGGGGTTACATTGGCTACCCTCCACTCCATAGGAACTGATCCAGAGTCAATGGAATGTTGGAAAATGACTGTCAATGCATCCACTATTTCCAAGGCCACCTCCTTAAGTACTCTGGGATGCAGTCCATCAGGCCCTGGGGATTTATCGGCCTTCAATCCCATCAATTTCCCCAACACAATTTCCTGACTAATAAGGATTTCCCTCAGTTCTTCCTCCTTACTAGACCCTCCGACCCCTTTTATATCCGGAAAGGTTGTTTGTGTTCTTTTTAGTAAATGCCGAATCAAAGTACTTGTTCAATTGGTTCGCCATTTCTTTGTTCCCCGTTATAACTTCCCCTGATTCTGATTGTAGGGGATCTACGTTTGTCTTTACGAACCTTTTTCTCTTTACATATCTATAGAAGCTTTTGCAGTCCGTCTTAATGTTCCCTGCAAGCTTCTTCTCGTACTCCATTTTCCCTGCCCTAATCAAACCCTTTGTCCTCCTCTGCTGAGTTCTAAATTTCTCCCAGTCCCCGGCTTCGCTGCTATTTCTGGCCAATTTGTATGCCACTTCCTTGGCTTTAATACTATCCCTGATTTCCCTTGATAGCCACGGTTGAGCCACCTTCCCTTTTTTATTTTTACGCCAGACAGGAATGTACAATTGTTGTAGTTCATCCATGCAGTCTCTAAATGTCTGCCATTGCCCATCCACAGTCAACCCCTTAAGTATCATTCGCCAATCTATCCTAGCCAATTCACGCCTCATACCTTCAAAGTTAGCCTTCTTTAAGTTCTGGACCATGGTCTCTGAATTAACTGTTTCATTCTCCATCCTAATGCAGAATTCCACCATATGGTCACTCTTCCCCAAGGGGCCTCGCACAACGAGATTGCTAATTAATCCTCTCTCATTACACAACACCCAGTCTAAGATGGCCTCCCCACGAGTTGGTTCCTTGACATATTGGTCTAAAAAACCATCCCTTATGCACTCCAGGAAATCCTCCTCCACCGTATTGCTTCCAGTTTGGTTAGCCCAATCTATGTGCATATTAAAGTCACCCATTATAACTGCTGCACCTTTATTGCATGCACCCCTAATTTCCTGTTTGATGCCCTCCCTAACATCACTACTACTGTTTGGAGGTCTGTACACAACTCCCACTAACGTTTTTTGCCCTTTGGTGTTCTGCAGCTCTACCCATATAGATTCCACATCATCCAAGCTAATGTCCTTCCTAACTATTGCCTTAATCTCCTCCTTAACCAGCAATGCTACCCCACCTCCTTTTCCTTTTATTCTATCCTTCCTGAATGTTGAATACCCCTGGATGTTGAGTTCCCAGCCCTGATCATCCTGGAGCCACGTCTCCGTAATCCCAATCACATCATATTTGTTAACATCTATTTGCACAGTTAATTCATCCACCTTATTGCGGATACTCCTTGCATTAAGACACAAAGCCTTCAGGCTTGTTTTTTTAACACCCTTTGTCCTTTTAGAATTTTCCTGCACAATGGCCCTTTTTGTTCTTTGCCTTGGGTTTCTCTGCCCTCCACTTTTCCTCATCTCCTTTCTGTCTTTTGCAGCAGTTATCAGGGTGACTTTAATATGCATATTGATTGGGCTAACCAAACTGGAAGCAATACGGTGGAGGAGGATTTCCTGGAGTGCATAAGGGATGGTTTTCTAGACCAATATGTCGAGGAACCAACTAGGGGGGAGGCCATCTTAGACTGAGTGTTGTGTAATGAGAGAGGATTAATTAGCAATCTCATTGTGCGAGGTCCCTTGGGGAAGAGTGACCATAATATGGTGGAATTCTACATTAGGATGGAGAATGAAACATTTAATTCAGAGACCATGGTCCAGAACTTAAAGAAGGATAACTTTGAAGGTATGAGGCGTGAATTGGTTAGGATAGATTGGCGAATGATACTTAAGGGGTTGACAGTGGATGGGCAATGGCAGACATTTAGAGACTGCATGGATGAACTGCAAGAATTGTACATCCCTGTCTGGCGTAAAAATAAAAAAGGGAAGGTGGCTCAACCGTGGCTTTCAAGGGAAATCAGGGATAGTATTAAAGCCAAGGAAGTGGCATACAAATTGGCCAGAAATAGCTGCGAACCTAGGGACTGAGAGAAATTTAGAACTCAGCAGAGGAGGAGAAAGGGTTTGATTAGGGCAGGGAAAATAGAGTATGAGAGGAAGCTTGCAGGGAACATTAAGACGGACTGCAAAAGCTTCGATTGATATATAAAGAGAAAAAGGTTAGTAAAGACAAACGTAGATCCCCTGCAGTCAGAATAAGGGAAGTCATAACAGGGAACAAAGAAATGGCAGACCAATTGAACAAGTACTTTGGTTCGGTATTCACTAAGGAGGACACAAACAACCTTCCGGATATAAAAGAGGTCAGAGGGTCTGGTAAGAAGGAGGAACTGAGGGAAATCCTTATTAGTCGGGAAATTGTGTTGGGGAAATTGGACTGCATCCCAGAGTACTTAAGGAGGTGGCCTTGGAAATAGCGGATGCATTGACAGTCATTTTCCAACATTCCATCGACTCAGGATCAGTTCCTATGAAGTAGAGGATAGCCAACGTAACCCCACTTTTTAAAAAAGGAGGGAGAGAGAAAACACGGAATTATCGACCGGTCAGCCTGACATCGGTAGTGGGTAAAATAATGGAATCAATTATGAAGGATGTCATAGCAGCGCATTTGGAAAGAGGTGACATGATAGATCCAAGTCAGCATGGATTTGTGAAAGGGAAATCATGCTTGACAAATCTTCTGGAATTTTTTGAGGATGTTTCCAGTAGAGTGGACAAGGGAGAGCCAGTTGATGTGGTGTATTTGGACTTTCAGAAGGCTTTCGACAAGGTCCCACACAAAAGATTAATGTGCAAAGTTAAAGCACATGGGATTTGTAGTAGTGTGCTGACGTGGATTGAGAACTGGTTGGCAGGCAGGAAGAAAAGAGTAGGAGTAAATGGGTACTTTTCAGAATGGCAGGCAGTGACTAGTGGGGTACCGCAAGGTTCTGTGCTGGGGCCCCAGCTGTTTATATTGTACATTAATGATTTAGACGAGGGGATTAAATGTAGTATCTCCAAATTTGCGGATGACACTAAGTTGGGTGGCAGTGTGAGCTGCGAGGAGGATGCTATGAGGCTGCAGAGTGACTTGGATAGGTTAGGTGAGTGGCAGATGAAGTATAATGTGGATAAATGTGAGGTTATCCACTTTGGTGGTAAAAACAGAGAGACAGACTATTATTTGAATGGTGACAGATTAGGAAAAGGGGAGGAGCAACGAGACCTGGGTGTCATGGTACATCAGTCATTGAAGGTTGGCATGCAATTACAGCAGGCGGTTAAGAAAGCAAATGGCATGTTGGCCTTCATAGCGAGGGGATTTGAGTACAGGGGCAGGGAGGTGTTACTACAGTTGTACAGGGTCTTGGTGAGACCACACCTGGAGTATTATGTACAATTTTGGTCTCCTAACTTGAGGAAGGACATTCTTGCTATTGAGGGAGTGCAGCGAAGGTTCACCAGACTGATTCCCGGGATGGCGGGACTGACCTATCAAGAAAGACTGGATCAACTGGGCTTGTATTCACTGGAGTTCAGAAGCATGAGAGGGGATCTCATAGAAACGTTTAAAATTCTGACGGGTTTAGACAGGTTAGATGCAGGAAGAATGTTCCCAATGTTGGGGAAGTCCAGAACCAGGGGTCACAGTCTGAGGATAAGGGGTAAGCCATTTAGGACCGAGATGAGGAGAAATCTCTTCACCCAGAGAGTGGTGAACCTGTGGAATTCTCTGCCACAGAAAGTTGTTGAAGCCAATTCACTAAATATAATCAAAAAGGAGTTAGATGTAGTCCTTACTACTAGGGGGAATCAAGGGGTATGGCGAGAAAGCATGAATGGGGTACTGAAGTTGCATGTTCAGCCATGAACTCATTGAATGGCGGTGCAGGCTCGGAGGGCCGAATGGCCTGCTCCTGCACCTATTTTCTATGTTTCTATGTTTGCCTCAGCTCATCCGCTTCTGCAGCCCTCATCCCGGCCTTTGTTACCTCTAGACTTGACTATTCCAACGCACTCCTGGCTAGTCTCACACATTCTACCCTACGTAAACTAGAGGTGATCCAAAACACGGCTGCCCGTGTCCTAACTCGCTCCAAGTCCCGCTCACCCATCATGCCATGTGCTCACTGACCTACGTTGGCTGTCAGTTAAGCAACACCTCAAAGTCAAAATTCTCATCCTTGTTTACAAATCCCTCCATGGCCTCGCCCCTCCCTATGCTTCTATGCGAGGGAATCTCATAGAAGCATATAAAATTCTGATGGAATTGGACAGGTTAGATGCAGGAAGAATGTTCCCGATGTTGGGGAAGTCCAGAACCAGGGGTCACAGTCTAAGGATAAGGGGTAAGCCATATAGGACCTAGATGAGGAGAAACTTTTTCACCCAGAGAATTGTGAACCTGTGGAATTCTTTAACACAGAAAGTTGTTGAGTCGAGTTCGTTAGATATATTCAAAAGGGAGTTAGATGTGGCTAAAGGGATTGGGAGTATGGAGAGCAGGCAGGAGTGGGGTTATGAAGTTGCATGATCAGCCATGATCATATTGAATGGTGGTGCAGGCTGAAAGGGCCGAATGGCCTGCTCCTGCACCTATTTTCTATGTTTCTATCTCTCTAATCTCCAGCCCCACAACCTGCCGAGATGTCTGCGCTCCTCAAATTCTGCCCTCTTGAGCATCCCTGATTATAATCGCTCAACCATTGGTGGCTGTGCCTTCTGTTGCCTAGGCCCCAATCTCTGGAATTCTCTGCCTCTCTACCTTTCTTTCCTCCTTCAAGACGCTCCTTAATACCTACCTCTTTGACCAAGCTTTTGGTCACCTGTCCTAATTTCTCCTTTTGTGGCTCGGTGCCAAATTTTTGTCTCATAATACTCATGTGAAGCACCTTGGGACATTTCACTATGTTAAAGACACTATATAAATACAAGTTGGTGTTGCTGCTGGTTTCTGGGTTCAGTGTGTTCTGGACTTGATGCTGGTCCCACTGAGCAGATCAGAAGAAGTGCTCATTGAAGAAAGTCACTACATTGCAACAATCTCAAGCAAACAGCACTAAAACAGGAGGCATTGTTCAGTGTTTGAAGGTTTGGTGCCCTGATGTTGAATAATGGCCAATTCTCACCCCAGCTCCATGTTGCTATGCTGCTGCTCGATATTTATAGGCTCCGGCACCATATGTCTGTTCCAGCTCCTTGTGTATTTTCTTATGCTTGGACAACTGATAGTTCACAATCAGCTTGTAACTTTCTCACTGGGGCTGCTGCCCTTTCTGATTGCAGGGTGGGGATTGTGGAGCTGCCCCACAATTGCTCTCACCTCACTGCTGGACCCTGCTGGAGACAGGCTTGAGGGAACATCATTCATTCCAGCTGGGCTCTTGCTTTAAATAGTAAGAGATAATTAAATGTATTATTGTAGATCTGAAAATGACATTGATGCTAACCGCAGAACTTTTAACTGTCTGTTTTGGGTATAGCCCTCGACATATTGAGTGCTTGTGTCAACAGGCAGTCCATGATTTGTTGGTGAGTGTCCCTTGTTTAATGTGTGGCTGGGTGAGACACCGTTGTTTCATTTCAGGGACCTGAGTTTGGATGCAGTCCAGACAGATGGGCTGAAGATTTCCTGTTACTGGCTGGGAGTTGAATGTATTTGGGACAGTTCCAATTCAGTTGCTGCTGGTTGAGTTGCCAACACACAACTGCTCTGAATCTGTCAATCTCAAACACATGGATGCTGGTGTATGCGTTTCTGAAATTGATGGTAAAGCACATAGTTGGATCTGTGTAGAGGAAACATTACCCAGTATTTGAACTGTGCTATACCTGACTAAGACTCATTCCTCGATACTGGTATCTCTCATTTGATTACAAAAGCAAAGTTACTCTTCAGTTTACAAAAGCAAAATATCGCTGATGCTGGAATCTGAAATAAAAACAGAAAATGCTGGAAATCTCAGCAGATCAGGAAGCATCTGTGGAGAGAAATGGAATTAATGTTTCAGGTCGATGACCCTTCGTTAGAACTCAAAGAACTCAAAGTACAGGTAGAAAGTCCCGAAACTGGAAATCTCGGGACTGAGGCCATTCCGGTTTTCACGAGGGTCAGGCCGGGTCGGCTCGGGTCACATGTGGGTTAGGTCGGGTCGGCTCGGGTCAGACGTGGGTCAGGTCGGGTCGGCTCGGGTCACACGTGGATCGGGTCAGCTCAGGTCACACGTGGGTCAGGTCGGGTCGGCTCGGGTCACATGTGGGTCAGGTCGGGTCGATTCGGGTCACACATTGGTCAGGTCGGGTCACGTGGGTCAGGTCGGGTCACACGTGGGTCAGGTCAGGTCGGATCACACGTGGGTCAGGTCAGGTCAGCTCGGGTCACACGTGGGTCAGGTCGGGTTGGCTCGGGTCACAAATTGGTCAGGTCGAGTCGGCTCGGGTCACGTGGGTCAGGTCGGGTCGGCTCGGGTCACACGTGGATCAGGTTGTGTCGGCTCGGGTCACATGTGGGTCAGGTCAGGTCGGCTCGGGTCACACGTGGGTCAGGTCGGGTCGGCTCGGGTCACACGTGGGTCGGGTCGGCTCCGTTCATACGTGGGTCAGGTTGGCTCGGGTCACACGTGGGTTAGGTTGGCTCGGGTCGCACGTGGATCAGGTCGGCTCGGGTCACACATGGGTCAGGTCAGTTCGGGTCACACGTGGGTCATGTTGGGTCAGCTCGGGTCACACGTGGATCGGGTCAGTTCGGGTCACACGTGGGTCGGGTCGGCTCGGGTCACACGTGGAATCAGGTCGGCTCGAGTCACACGTGGGTCGGCTCGGTTCGGGTCACACGTGGGTCATGTCGGGTCGGCTCGGGTTACACGTGGATCGGGTCGGTTCGGGTCACACGTGGGTCATGTCGGGTCGGCTCAGGTCACACGTTGATTGGGTCGGCTCGTGTCACACGTGGGTCGGCTCGGGTCACACGTGGATTAGGTCGGGTCAGCTCAGGTCACACATGGGTAGGCTTGGGTCACACGTGGGTTGGCTCAGCTCGGCTTGGGTTACACGTGGGTCAGGTCAGCTCGGGTCATACGTGGGTAGGCTCGGGTCACACGTGGGTCAGGTTGGGTCGGCTAACCCATTGTGTGTCACAGCCAACATTGCACTGCCTAGCACCAGAATGATTTCTTTGGTGTAAGTCCGTAATTGTGTCTCAATACGTTCTAATTTGGGTCTACTGGCTTTGAGTGGCCATAGCTTCTCAAATTGCTGAACGCCCATGAGTGACTGGCTGGCCCCAGTGTCCAGCTCCATGCGTACTGGGATACCGTTCAACAAAACCCTCATCATCATTGGTGTGGTTTTGGTGTATGAACTGTGAATATTCGCCACATGGACCCGTTGAACCTCGGCGTCCATCGATTTGCCCCAAAAGTCATCCTGCCTCACAGAACCCTCTTCTGGTCCATTTGCATCATCTATTAGTCTGGTTGCAGGTTTTCTGCACATTCGAGCTAAATGGCCACTGAGATTGCAGTTTCTGCAGACAAACTGTGTTTCCCCCCACATCTCCAGCATGAGTTAAAGTTTCCATTGTTGAGGACAAAGAGACTATGGCCAGGAATTCCGCGCTGACTGTCCCTTTGACTGCTTTTAAGTACCCTTTTAGTGGGTGTTAATGGCCCCATATCGAGCCGCATTGTCCACTGTGATGGCGTGAACGTCCGTTCAGCCTGCCATTGTCTCTGTTGAGGTCCTGCTCTGGGGTGTATTGCTGCCTGGTAAATGTCGGACAGCCCCTGCCTGCCTGCGGGGCTCTGAGTAGCATTAATGATGTTGACTCCCTGATCCATCGCCGCGTTAGAGGCAGAATTGCGCGCGTAAATCATTTTCGTCTCTTTCTCCCCCGCCATGAAAGTTTGAGCTAACAATGCTGCCGCTTCCAAGGTCAAGTCCTTGGTCTCAATTAACTTGCGAAAAATTCCCGCATGACCGATACCTCGATAAAGAAGTCCCTTAGCATCTCCCCCCTGCAGGCGTCTATGAACTTACAGAGGCTGGCCAAACGTCGGTCCACTACAAATGCTCTGTCCTTCACGAAGTCGGTGGGTGTAGAATCTGTGTCGAGCCATGTGTATGCTGCTCGCCGGTTTGAGGTGCTCCCCGATTAATTTGCTAAGCTCTTCAAAGGTTTTGTCCGATGGCTTTTCGGGTGCCAGTAAGTCCTTCATGAGCGCGTAAGTCTTTGGCCCACAGCTGGTCAGGAGATGAGCCCTTCGCTTGTTGTCCGCTGCATCCCCCAACCAGTCTTTCGCAACGAAGCTTTGCTGAAGCCTCTCGACAAAATCGTCCCAATCTTCCCCAACACAGTACCATTCCTCTGTGCTCCGGTGGCCATTCTCGTGGGTCGTGAATTCCCGTTTCTCGTCGCCAATGTAAAGTTCTTACTATACAGCATGAAACCACACGAGGCACATTCCAGGGGCACGGCCACTCTGTGACCTTAACTCTTTATTACAGGGCTCCAGAAGTGATGATCCTGCATGGGACCTCTCTTTATATACCTGTGTGATCAGGTAAGGAGTGTCTCCCACAAGTTCACCCCCTGTGGTCAAGGTGTGCATCTAAGTTGCGTGTATACAGTAATACAGTGGTGTTACATTGCAGTTACAAACATGACAGGAATAAACAGGTATCCACAGTGAGAGGAGTAGAGGGGGCAGGAAATTAGCAGTAGTTCAGTGAGAGGTGGACAGGGTACAGTACTCCAAAGTCAGAGGAGTAGAGGAATTAAACTGAGACTAATGGTTGGGAAAAATTCCCAGATTTATGGAGTATGTCCACAGAGGGATTTGTAGACTGGGGTGAGAACCTTGATATCAGTTTGCTGGAGAGTTGGGAGCCAGTGATGAGGGCCTGGGGCTTTGTAACGGAAGGGTCTCAGGCCACAGAGTTCTGCATTTGGTTAAGTTTGTAAAGGGGGGATGATGGAGAGGAAGTTGTGAGAAAGGAATCCTCAAGATTAAGACAAGGATAAGGGGTTCAGTAACAAAAGGTGTAGGTGTAAATGGGCAGAGTTCCAGAGGTTTTACTGATGGACCAGATGTGGGGTTTAAAGCTCAGATCAGGATCAAATAGAACATCAAAAGTTACATATCAATGCCTTTGCTGTGGGTATGCACCTGAGAAGCTTGTACGACATGCTAACATTGAATCGGAAGAAACTTCAGCTGATCTTGGGATTTGATGCTGAAAGGCTTTTGGATACCCCGGAGTCAATAGGAGTAAGGGAGTGGTAGAGTAGTAAGGGATGTTATTGTACAAGTGGAGGCAGATGATGTTACTGAGGGGTAGAAAGTTGATTATGGACAGGAGGGACCAAGAATGGAGTCCTGGGCACACCAGAAGTTATTGTGCAGGTATAGAAGGTGAAATCATAGGAGAAGCCATATGACGTACTGAAGAAGTTAACAGTAGTGAAAGCGGATGGTTAGTGGTAGTTTGTATCACAACAAAGGATTGTTAATCCTTCAACAATAACTTTCGCATGATTCAGGCCTGAGTGGTTTATTCAACAACAAGTTTTAATGTATTTTGACTCAATACTGTTATAACATTAAATGATAAGCAAGAAATACAAGCAAGTAATAAAACCTGGCTCCTAGACCCCAGATTGATAAGACCCAACTCTCTACGTTGCCTACATGGTGTAGACTTCTGATCATCCCGAGAATTCTAACTTTCAAAGGGGTGAAAGTTCTATCTTTATACTCTTCGGCTGCCTTAGGCAGCATGTACTCATCTTTTGTTCTTTTCTTCTAAATTACCTCATCATTCTAGCTCTGCTGTAGCGGACTATGGGCTGGTGGGGCCTCGTTCTCTTATCTTAGCTGGAGACACGGGGCTAAATTTTCCCTGAGCCCGTTTTCTAGCATACTTCCCCGAGTTGCGCCACTTAATTACGTTATTAGATGCGCCATGAAAAAATCTTCATAGTTTCCCCGATGTTTGGCCTCTAATCTGCAGCTGCGCAGCATGAACAGTCACCTCAGGGGGTGGTACCTGCGGTCTGCGCTGGAAAAAGGAGCCGGGCCTTCTGAGCATGCATGGGGGAGAAAAGTGACGTTCTTGACGTCGCTGAAATGGCCATGCATGCGCAGTAGAGCTCAGAGTCTGGGAGACTTCCTTCAGCTTCATATAGTGAGTAACCTTTGAGGTCTGTCAACAAATAATGGTTAGGTGACAGTGCAATAGATTTCAAAAAGCTCTAGATTATAACACACAGTCTCTTCCCCATCCCCCTCCACCCCGCCCCCCCCGAGCCTCTCCGATGACTTCCCACCGCTCTGTGGCCCCTGATGCCGGCCAGTTCGCTGTCTTCCCCCACCCCCCCAACTTCCCTGTTTACTCCCCCTCCCCTAGCCCTGGCCGCAAGGGCTTGCCGGTGTGTTCTCCCACCCCTAGCCCAGGCCGAGTGACCTACCAGTCCACTCCCCCGCTCCTAGCCCAGGTCAAGTGGTCTTCCTCTCGGTCCCCACACCTAACTACACCCGAAAGGCTTCCTCCCTCCCCCCACCTCTCTCTTTCTCCCCCACCTCTCTCTCCCCCTCTCTCTTACCTTTCCTGCTGCTGCTGTCCGGGCATCTGCTGCATTTACCTGCGCCGATTTCCTTACCTGCGGCGATTTCTTTAACTCTCCGCAAAGGTTTTCTCGTGTGGCCACATACGCTGGCCTAAGTAGAAATGGAGGGCCCAAGTTTCGGGCCGCGCCCAGAACAGCGCCCGTTTTTCGCGCCACAAAGTGCGCCTAAAAAAAACTTCCAGATTCTCCGGCTCCCTGCAGGTCCTCTGGCCCTCGGCGCAGCGCAGCATGAGCTGTAGGGAGCGGAGTCAGGTCCCTGCGCTGAAAACAGTGCCGGGACCTCTGCACATGCGCGCTACAGTGGGTGCACATGTGCAGTAGCTCCAGGCGCCCAAAACTGTGTGGGAGGGGCCGAAGCACGCAGCCCCTAGCCCTGGCCAAATGGCCTCACTGGGGCTGCATGGATAAGGCTCCTCCCACGCCCAACTCCTGCTTCCTCCCGACCCGACTTGACTCCCGCTCCCGCCCCCCCCCACCCCCCCGACCCGACCTCCGCTTTCCCCGCTCCCGACCTTCCGCCCCCCCCGACCGACCTGCGCTCTCGACCGATCTCCCCCCCCCCTCCCCGACCGACCGACCCCCCCTCCCCTCCGCCCCGACCCGCGCTCCCCCCTATCCACGCTCCCGACCCCCCCGGACCCGACGCCACCTACCTGTCAATCCGGCAAGTCTAAGCTCGAAGTCTTGGGCCCGGCCGGGCCCGGCCCGTTCAGCCTCCCTCTCCTTTCTTTCTTTCTCTCTCTCTCTCTCTCTCCCCCTTCTCTCTCTCTCTCTCCCCCTTCTCTCTCTCTCTCTCTTCCCCCTTCTCTCCCCCCTTCCCCTCCCTCCCTTTTCTCACCCCCTCCCTCCCTTCTCTCACCCCCTCCCTCCCTTCTCTCACCCCCTCCCTCCCTTCTCTCACCCCCTCCCTCCCTTCTCTCACCCCCTCCCTCCCTTCTCTCACCCCCTCCCTCCCTTCTCTCACCCCCTCCCTCCCTTCTCTCACCCCCTCCCTCCCGTCTCTCACCCCCTCCCTCCCTTCTCTCACCCCCTCCCTCCCTTCTCTCACCCCCTCCCTCCCTTCTCTCACCCCCTCCCTCCCTTCTCTCACCCTCCCTTCTCTCCCCCCCCCCTCCCTCCCTTCTCTCCCCCCCTCCCTCCCTTCTCTCCCCCCCCCTCCCTTCTCTCCCCCCCCTCCCTCCCTTCTCTTCCCCCCCTCCCTCCCTTCTCTCCCCCCCTCCCTCCCTTCTCTCCCTCCCTTCTCTCCCCCCCTCCCTCCCTTCTCTCCCCCCCTCCCCTCCCTCCTCCTACCTCTCCTCCCCCTTCCCTTCCCTCCTTTTTCACCACCCTCCCCTCCCTCCCTTCTCACCCCCCCTCCCCTCCCTCCCTTGTCACCCTCCACCCCCTCTCCCCCACTACACCCCCTCTCCCCCACTCCACCACCCCTCCTCCCCCTCCCCTCCACCCCTCCAACCCCCCTCCCCTCCACCCCTCGCTGTCAGAAACACAGACACTGACAGACAGAGAGTGAGAGAGACATACACAGGCAGACAGAGAGATAGAGACACTAACAGAGACACACGGGGGGGGGGGGCGTTCCAGCACGCTGTTGGAGGACTCCCGGTGCTGCAGTCAGTAAGTAGAAAATGTTTTATTTATTGATTTTTTTTTTTAATTTATTTTTTATTAATTTTTTTTGATTGATTTATTGATGTATTTATCATTTATTATTGATGATGACTCTTTTTGTAAAATTGAAGTGTTTAATGTTTGTAAACTTCCCTTTAAACCGCGCCCCCCCCCCCATTCCCTACACCTGATTTTCTAAAGTGTAGACAAGGTTTTTTCGAGCGTACAAAAATCTTCACTTACTCCATTCTAAGTTAGTTTGAAAACTTTGAAAACAGGCGTAAGTGGCCGGACAGGCCCCCTTTTGAAAAAAAAATTCTGTTCCAAAGTGAAACTGTTCTAACTGACTAGAACTGGAGCAAACTAAATGCCGAGAATTTGAATTTCTAAGATACTCCGTTCTACACCAATCGCTCCAAAAAATCAGGAGCAACTGAGGCCAAAACTTGGGCCTGGAGTAACTATTAGCTGGCCAAAGTTGCCTAAATGGCCAGAATTGGAGTAGGTGACTGGTAACGCCCCCTTTTGAGGAAAAAAAACTTACCTTAAAAAAAAAACGTAACTAAGTCAGTTACGCTGGTGCAAATTGATTGAGGAAACTGGGGATTTTTAAATTAGGCCAGAAAAAGCAGCCTATTCCAAAGAAAACAGAGCAAATACTGGGGAAAATTGAGCCCACAGTCTGCACCTCTTCAGAATGCATAAGACTATGCTATCAAAGTACTAGTTACATGTTGGGTATGTGGGTCTCCTAGCAACCAGCTTTCTTATCGAGCTACGGGTTGCCTCTTGACCTGAGAGTTACAGGGGACTTTTATCATTCTCTGTTTCAAAATGTTAATGCAAAGCCCACTGGGATACTTGACTATTTAAACCACTTTAAAATACTCTAACAAGCGGAAATATGAGGAAATGGTGCGGAGACTGAGACATATCAGAGACAGTGGAGATGAAGGGAATTGTCAGTTATGTTAACGCTTGAGGAAGACAAGAAGGTACAGCGAGCAATGGCACAGAAACACTGGATATTGTGGGCTGGATATAAACTGGATTGGAGGGACATAGTGAGTCATGAGAGAGATCAGCACATACTAAGGTGGCAGCATGTTCAACATAGAAACATAGAAAATAGGTGCAGGAATAGGCCATTTGGCCCTTCGAGCCTGCACCGCCATTCAATGAGTTCATGGCTGAACATGCAACTTCAGTACCCCATTCCTGCTTTCTCGCCATACCCCTTGATCCCCCTAGTAATAAGGACTTCATCTAACTCCTTTTTGAATATATTTAGTGAATTGGCCTCAACAACTTTCTGTGGTAGAGAATTCCACAGGTTCACTACTCTCTGGGTGAAGAAGTTTCTCCTCATCTCGGTCCTAAATGGCTTACCCCTTATCCTTAGACTGTGACCCCTGGTTCTGAACTTCCCCAACATTGGGAACATTCTTCCTGCGTCTAACCTGTCTAAACCCGTCAGAATTTTAAACGTTTCTATGCGATCCCCTCTCATGCTTCTGAACCCCAGTGAATACAACCCCAGTTGATCCAGTCTTTCTTGATATATCAGTCCCGCCATCCCGGGAATCAGTCTGGTGAACCTTCGCTGCATTCCCTCAATAGCAAGAATGTCCTTCCTCAAGTTAGGAGACCAAAACTGCACACAATACTCCAGGTGTGGCCTCACCAAAGCCCTGTACAACTGTAGTAACACCTCCCTGCCCCTGTACTCAAATCCCCTCGCTATGAAGGCCAACATGCCATTTGCTTGCTTAACCGCATGCCAACCTTCAATGACTGATGTACCATGACACCCAGGTCTCGTTGCACCTCCCTTTTTCCTATCTGTCACCATTCAGATAATAGTCTGTCTCTGTTTTTACCACCAAAGTGGTAAATATAATGTGGATAACCTCACATTTATCCACATTATACTTCATCTGCCATGCATTTGCCCACTCACCTAACCTATCCAAGTCACTCTGCAGCCTCATAGCATCCTCCTCGCAGCTCACACTGCCACCCAACTTAGTATCATCCGCAAATTTGGAGATACTACATTTAATCCCCTCGTCTAAATCATTAATGTACAATGTAAACAGCTGGGGCCCCAGCACAGAACCTTGCGGTACCCCACTAGTCACTGCCTGCCATTCTGAAAAGTACCTATTTACTCCTACTCTTTGCTTCCTGTCTGCCAACCAGTTCTCAATCCACGTCGGCACACTACCCCCAATCCCATGTGCTTTAACTTTGCACATTAATCTCTTGTGTGGGACCTTGCCGAACGCCTTCTGAAAGTCCAAATATACCACATCAACTGGTTCTCCCTTGTCCACTCTACTGAAAACATCCTCAAAAAATTCCAGAAGATTTGACAAGCATGATTTCCCTTTCACAAATCCATGCTGACTTGGACCTATCATGTTACCTCTTTCCAAATGTGCTGCTATGACATCCTTAATAATTGATTCCATCATTTTACCCACTACCGATGTCAGGCTATAATTCCCTGTTTTCTCTCTCCCTCCTTTTTTAAAAAGTGGGGTTACATTGGCTATCCTCCACTCCATAAGAACTGATCCAGAGTCAATGGAATGTTGGAAAATGACTGTCAATGCATCCGCTATTTCCAAGGCCACCTCCTTAAGTACTCTGGGATGCAGTCCATCAGGCCCTGGGGTTTATCGGCCTTCAATCCCATCAATTTCCCCAACACAATTTCCCGACTAATAAGGATTTCCCTCAGTTCCTCCTTCTTACTAGACCCCTGACCCCTTTTATATCCGGAAGGTTGTTTGTGTCCTCCTTAGTGAATACCAAACCAAAGTCCTTGTTCAATTGGTCTGCCATTTCTTTGTTCCCCGTTATGACTTCCCCTGATTCTGACTGCAGGGGACCTGCGTTTGTCTTTACTAACCTTTTTCTCTTTACATATCTATAGAAGCTTTTGCAGTCCATTTTAATGTTCACTGCAAGCTTCCTCTCATACTCTATTTTACCTGCCCTAATCAAACACTTTGTCCTCCTCTGCTGAGTTCTAAATTTCTCCCAGTCCCCGGGTTCGCTGTTATTTCTGGCAAATTTGTATGCCACTTCCTTGGCTTTAATACTATCCCTAATTTCCCTTGATAGCCACGGTTGAGCCACCTTACCTTTTTTATTTTTACGCCAGACAGGGATGTACAATTGTTGCAGTTCATCCATGCGGTCTCTAAATGTCTGCCATTGCCCATCCACTGTCAACCCCTTAAGTATCATTCGCCAATCTATCCTAGCCAATTCATGCCTCATACCTTCAAAGTTACCCTTCTTTAAGTTCTGGACCATGGTCTCTGAATTAATTGTTTCATTCTCCATCCTAATGTAGAATTTCACCATATTATGGTCTCTCTTCCTCAAGGGGCCTCGCACAACTAGATTGCTAATTAATCCTCTCTCATTACACAACACCCAGTCTAAGATGGCCTCCCCCTAGTTGGTTCCTCGAAATATTGGTCTAGAAAACCATCCCTTATGCACTCCAGGAAATCCTTCTCCACCGTATTGTTTCCAGTTTGGTTAGCCCAATCTATATGCATATTAAAGTCACCCATGATAACTGCTGCACCTTTATTGCATGCATCCCTAATTTCCTGTTTGATGCCCTCCCCAACATCACTACTACTGTTTGGAGGTCTGTACACAACTCGCGTTTTCTGCCCTTTGGTATTCCGTAGCTCCACCCATACCGATTCCACATCGTCCAAGCTGATGTCTTTCCTTACAATTGCATTAATTTCCTCTTTAACCAGCAACGCCACCCCGCCTCCTTTTCCTTTCTGTCTATCCTTCCTAAATGTTGAATACCCTTGGATGTTGAGTTCCCAGCCTTGGTCACCCTGGAGCCTTGTCTCCGTGATGCCAACCACATCGTATCCGTTAACTGCTATCTGCACAGTTAATTCATCCACCTTATTCCGAATACTCCTCGCATTGAGGCACAGAGCCTTCAGGCTTGCCTTTTTAACACACTTTTGACCTTTTAGAATTTTGCTGCAAAGTGGCCCTTTTTGTTTTTTGCCTTGGGTTTCTCTGCCCTCCACTTTTACTCACCTCCTTTCTGTCTTTTGCTTCTGTCTCCATTTTGTATCCCTCTGTCTCCCTGAATTGGTTCCCATCCCCCTGCCATATTAGTTTAACTGCTCCCCAGCAGCACTAGCAAACACTCCTCCGAGGACATTGGTTCTGGTCCTGCCTAGGTGCAGACCGTCCGGTTTGTACTGATTCCACCTCTCCCAGAACCAGTTCCAATGCCCCAGGAATTTGAATCCCTCCCTGCTGCACCATTGCTCAAGCCACGTATTCATCTGAGCGGTCCTGCGATTCCTACTCTGACTAGCACGTGGCACTGGTAGCAATCCCGAGATTACTACTTTTGAGGTCCTACTTTTTAATTTAGCTCCGAGCTCCTTAAATTCATCTCGTAGGACCTCATCCCATTTTTTACTTATATTGTTGGTACCAATGTGCACCATGTTCACCCTCCCTTTTCAGAATGTCCTGCACCCGCTCGGCGACATCTTTGACCCTTGCACCAGGGAGGCAACATACCATCCTGGAATCTCGGTTGAGGCCGCAGAAATGCCTATCTATTCCCCTTACAATTGAATCCCCTATCACTATCGCTCTCCCACTCTTTTTCCTGCCCTCCTAAAAGACCATGGAAAGTGATAGTTTGAGAAAATAGCAGAATCAAAGGTGGGCTTTTAAAGAAATGGGTAGTAATGGTGGATTTGAAAGGGATGAGATGGACTCTGAAGATAGGGAGAGGTTGATAATATCCGCAATTTGGAGTCAGGAAAAGGAAGTTGGGTCGTGAAAAGACTGCACAGTTGCTGCATTATAGTGCACTGTCAGCTACTCAGTATCAGCAATAATTTTCTAATGAAATATCACCACTCGAGGTGTAGGAGAAACTGCAAATTCAAATGTTTAAAGTGCCTCAAGGATTCCCCTCCATCTCTCTTGAATGTAATTGTAAGAAGGGCTTGGATCGAATCTGTTTTGAGCTAAATCTGGAGCTGGCTCAAGCCATTAACTTGCTTGTCCTCTTCATGTTGAGTGCACTCTATTTTGCATTTTTATTTTTTTCTGAATAAACATAAAATCTAGCATGGCATTGGTGTGTAGGAACAAAGATCCTGCAGAATTCACTGGGGGATTGTTGTGCACACCACGTTGAGTGTAGATAACTGCAGTGCACAAATGGCTATGTAGTCAGGAGTTTATTTGTATCAATGAGACATTCAGGAGAGGTAAGATTTTTAAAACTTGGGAATTGAGTACATGAGCAGGAATACATTATTGCATTAATAGAGTCGAGGAGACAAATGTCCTCTGTCACCTTGATATGAGCTGCTAGGAATAAGCATCTTGCAGAGACGGGATTATTAATAGGAGCTGGTAGCTGAAGGAGGCCCTGAAGTGCCTAATCCCTGCCATACTGATCACAGGCCTGCAATCCTCTGGGAATGTTAGCCCTGCAGTGGCAGCTGTTGATGCTGTGACAGGAATACTAACTCCTATTAGTCTAATTATCCCACATACATGAGCTGTTTGCCAATTGCAACTGTTCATCACCAGACAGTTTCTTTGTGGACAACAGGAATTTCCTAAAACTCATTTCACTGATTGCCTCAGACTGCTCATTGCCTGCTGGGTGAGTGCTGTCCATTCAGGATGGTGGCTGTATTTATACCCAGAAAAACTGGAGTGTGACTGACACATTCTCGTGGTGTGTGGCTCTCAGAGGCTCTTTCTCCTCTACCCACCTCCCGTACTCTATATCTCTGTTTAGCTGAGGGTTTTGGTACATTGCTAACAGCAGGACTGATTATTGTAGCAGTACAAATCAGGCAAATACATTTCTGATGCAATTGCTCTAAAATAGCAGTACTCGCAGTGTTTTAAATGTGGATCCTGACGGGGTTTAGACCCGGATTCTGACATTTATTCCTGGATTCTGACATTTATTCCTGGATTCTGATTATAGGTCACATTTTCCTGTCAAATAATGGTGAGGCTAATGGTGCTGGCTGTTATTTATGTGCAAATGGTACAGCAACTTGTCGCGAGGAGCAGATGCACCGTTAAACTCGAAATCCAAAAGCTGCTGTTCTAGTGGCATGTCTCTGCCGGTAGATTTGTGAAAATGGCATTTTGCTGTCTGCTTCCCCCTTGAAATGCATTGAATGTTTTAAAGTTGCTGTATTTGCACTGCAGCTATGAGCTAAACTCACCACGGAAAGTTAAATCTTGTCATTTCAAATGTAAGTACCCATTTAATGATAATTATTGCCAATTAACCTCTCTGACACTGAAAATGAACTATTACAAGAACACAGTCACATTCCTTCAGGGAATCGTTGGAGATTTTAAAAAGGTCAAATTTATTTATTTTTTTACTTTTCATTTCCGTCTCTTTTTTCTCTCAATCCAATCCTTCTTTGCCTCTCTTTATTTCTCTTTCTTTATGTGATTTGACATTGAATTCACCCACTCTAATTTACACTTTCTTCTCAATCCTTGCACTGTTGATTTCTCAATCCTTCAGTCTGCTTGATTATGAAGATACCTTGTTGGTCCCACAGGCCCTCTTTCCCTCGCTGCGCCTTATCAGCTTGCACTTTCAGCAACTTGCCATGCAAAAAATTTAAAAACCTATATGTGTCTAGTTAGCAAGTCTAACTAACAGCAGACATCATTAGATGCCCTGCTACAGCAAAATCTGAGCCAATGTTTAGATCTGGATTGTGACCGTGTGTAGACCTGGACTATTTCAGATTGATTCTGATGGTGCAGATCTAGATCCTCAGTGTTCAAGTCTGGATTTTGACAATATTGAAACTTAAATACCATAGACTTGCTTAGAAATTACAACATTCAGCCCAATCATTCCATGTTGGTGTTTATCCTTCACAGTTGTCTGAATCCCATTGGCACGCCCTCGTCCCATATCGTTCTACCACCCATGTAACCTTTGATATTGGGCTGTAAATTCCGGCCTCACCGGGTGTGCACGATGTGCGCACGCACCAGAAGAGGCCTCACAAATGCCAGTTCTCGGGATGCTCATGTGCCAAGAACAGGCAATCGTGATCTGTCAAAAATGTCTTTTGACAGATCATACGCATCCCCAGGAGAAGGACATTCCCACGACAGAGATTGGGTTATTTGCCCAAATCTTGCCCAGCGAATGTCCTTCAAACTCTTACGCTTGGTAAAAGCAGGTGTATCGCCCACTTTTACTAGCGTAAGAGTTTTAAATGATAGTAAAATTCAATTTGATCACTAATTTTTATATTAAAAACCCTGTCCATTAAGGTAAATTTATTTTTAACCCAATTAAAACATTTTTAAAACATTTTCAAAAAAATACATTTTTTCCTAAAGCATTTAATTTAATTCAATTCATTTAAAATATGTGAGGTGTTTTTTTTTTATTGTTTTGTGTTTCTGTGTTTTTGGGGTATTATTGATAGTAATTGGAGCTCGTACAAACAGAGCTCCCATTATTATCAATGAGAATACTCATGTTCATTGGTGGTCCAGGCCCACGTGATCCCAGGATGCGCTTATGTTACTGGGATGCGTGGGCCCATACACTGGGCTTCACATCTAGGCCTCGGACCGCAAGTATACGTTCCTCCGGGACCACCAGGTACTTTCGTAAAAAAAAAATTTCAGTCGAAGGCTTCTGGATATTTAGTAGTTTTATCTATAATTTTTGGGTCAATTTCTGCTTAAATCAGTAACATTGAATTCTAACTGTTGCTTTTTTCCCCATTCTACCATCTTATCAATATTCCATTGCAACTTCTTTTGGTCCTTAGAATTATTTACTAAGCCTTCTATTTTGGTATCATCTTATAATTTGAACACCACTTTCTATAGTCCTATATCCAAATCACTTATGTACACAGTGTAGGAATCACCACCTCTACCCACCCTGGGAAATTGCCCTTAATCATCAGTTTCTTCTCTTCCAACCAGTTTTCAATTCAATTTCCTACCCTTCCCCTGAGTTCAGTACCCAATAGTCTCCTGTGTAGTAATTTGTCACAGGCATTTTGAATGTCCAAGGACACCATATCCACTGCATTTGATCTTCCTTTCTCAAAACCTGTTGGCTGCTTCTCATTACTTTCTCTTCTTCTGGATAGTTAGTAGTTTTGTCTATAATTATCCTCCAGTCCTCCAGTACATTCTCGTTTGTAAACATTGATGCAAAGTACTGGATAAGTATCCCTACCAATTTCCGTTTATCCTTTACTAACTCAATGTCCTCCTCTCTGGGGTCCGACCTCACATTTAACAATTCTCTTTTTAATGATATATTTGTAGAATATTTTAAGGTTTCTCCCTGCCTCCCCGCCCCCCCCACCCCACCAAATTGAGATTTTCTCCTCATTACTTTCCTTATTCCTCTCATCCTCTTTTCTTATTTTGTCATATTCTCTCACAGTAGGCCCCATATGCCCTTCTCTTTAATTTTAGTTCAGTTTGTTTAAAAATATCCCATTGTTGATCTACAGTCCCATCTGCCAGTTTCTCTTTCCTCCTCATCTCAGCAAACTCACTTCTCACCTTTCGAAAAGCTGCTCAATTCAATCTGGTGCCTTTGTTTTTGTACTAACTTTTTCACTCTCTTTAAAACTTAAACCTTATCGTATGGCCTCTAATCCCATTGTGCACACCCACATTTAACTCTTCTACTTGATCTATTTTGTTACTCATCACTAGAGCGAGCAACGCCTATCCCCTTGTAGGCATAGAAACATACTTCTTGAGGAAGGAGTCTTACACACATTTTATGAATTCCATGTCCTTTCTCTGTTTACTCCTTTTGTGTCCCAATCAATGGGCTCAATTTTCTCGGGTCATTTGTGCCGTTATTTTGGCACGTGCTGTTTTTTTTGGTGTATTTATTTTTTTCAGAGTTTCCCCCGGCGATCTGTGCTGGCGTTACTGACTTAGTTATGATTTTTCGAGGCCAGTTTTTTTTGACATCATGTCTGCGTTGATTTTTATAATTTTTGCAGGGGTTTTGTTGTTTTGTTGTTGCTATTTTATAAAATTTTCCCAATTCTGTTAAGTATAAAAGTTCACAATAATGTTCAATAAATGTTATTCCAGTTTCTCAGTTATGTTTACAATGTTTAATATATTGTTTTGTCACCTTAACCATTCCTGTGCAGTGTCTCATTTGCAGAATAAGGGGGAGAATAGTGAACATAGTAGGATAGAGTGGCCAGGCAACAATCAAACGTGTGCCGTTCACTCTTCAAGCAAAGCATTGAATTATGAGCTGCTGACGTCAGGCTTTTGCAATGGCGAAAGCTCCACGAGTCCTCCCCTGTGGTGGTGGTGGCAGGGTTCCTCGCCAGACTCCTCGTCCTCCTCCTCCTCCTCCTCCTCCTCCTCTAACCCTCTCTCCCGAGGTGGTCCTGCAGTCCCCAGTGACAAATCCTGCCCCCTCGTGATGGCTAAGTTGTGTAATATGCAGCTCAGCACAATGAACTCAGAGACCTGCTGAGGGGCGTATTGCAGACAGCCTCCAGAGTGGTCCAGGCATCGGAAGCGCTGCTTGAGCACTCCAATTGTCTGTTCGACTATATTGCATATGGCTATATGGCTCTCATTATAGCAATGCTCGGCTTCTTTCTGGGGTCCGGGGGGGGGGCGGGGCCGTAACCTTTGTCTCCCAGCATCCAGCTCTGGTCTTGTGGTTGATGCTCAAACATGCATGAGACACTGCTCTTACGTAAGATGAAAGCACCATGGATGCTCCCTAGATATTGGGCATGTACTGCTATTATGAACTGAGTGTGGTCGCAGACGATCTGTACATTCATGGACTGGAATCCCTTTCAATTTCGATAAACCTCTGGATTGAGTAAAAGTGCTCGCAGGGCGATGTGCATACAGTCAAGTGTCACCCTGAACCTTTGGGAAGCCAGTAATTCGTCCAAAAGCTACAGCCCTCTCATTCTGTGCCTCCTTGGCCATTAGGAAGTTTACGAAGTCCATCCTGCATGGGCACAGTGCAGTAGTCAGCTGGCGAATGCAGCAATGTGTAGTGTACTGCGAGATGGAGCATATGTTCCCTGCTGATGCCTGAAAGGAGCCAAGTGACGCAGTCACCTTCACCTCAACGGGCAGTGCAGTCCTGTTGCCGCTGGTAGGCTGTCGGTCTGCCGTTATGAGCTGGCATATCTCTGTGACCACCTTTTTTCGGGAGCGCAGCCTTCTAATGCACTGTGCCTCCAAGAGCTGCAGGTATGAGCGCTGTTCCCTGTAAACTTGTGGGGGGTAAGACCTCCTCATATGTCTGTGACCTCTTCGATTACGCTCAAAATGCTCATCAATAAGCCTTCTTCCAGCTCGACGCTGTATAAATACAGCAGCCAGGAATAATGACTGACATAGTAAAGCCCATTTTTAAAAATGACCTTAAATATCCTTTAAAACGAACTATAAACTCTCATAAAACGTCACTGTGTAAAACGCAGCCAAATCCTTTTATGCATTGAACTTTTACTCCATTTTCAAGAAAGCGCCGTTAGCGCTGGGTCCGACCTGCGTCTAATTGGTTTTTGCTGGTGGGTTTCTGGGCAGATGGTAAAACAGGCGATACAGCCGAATTTTCCACCGGGGCGATAGTGTAGCTTTGCACACCGATTGATGTCATCCAAATGGTAAAAATATCGGGCGGCCGCCGCGTAACCACTACTGAAATTTCCCCCTGGGCGCAAAATGTGTGACTCGTTTAGCGCCAAAAATATATTTTTTCCTCTTCACCCAGGCAGAAAACCGGTCGCAAACTTGTTGAAAATTTAGCCCTAATTGTCCTGATTTTTTTGTTGAGGATATCTTGCAATTTTCAGCTCTATTCTGAATGCAGGTTTTCTAGCATATCCCACCTTTTTGGCGCACTCACCAGAGATGCACCAACTTTATGGGCTGAAAACGGCGCTGAAAAAATCTCCCCCGATTCTGCCCGTTGTGTTGCCTCTCCCGGGGTTTGGCGCGGCATGGCCAGTCGATTGGGGGGGCGGCGCTAGGGTCCTGTGCCAGAAACAGTTCCGGCAGCTCTGCACATGCGCGTTGGAGTGTGCATGCATGCGCAGTAGCTGCTGCCCCCAGCCACTGTGTGCGTGCTGCAGCGTGGGACCCGATGCATCCCGCCCCTATCCCAGGCCGAGTGGCCTGCCGCACAGGCTGGTCTGCTGCCTTCCCAGGCTAGAAGGCCACCCACAACAAGCAGGTTGGTGCAGGGCCGGGGCGACGGGGATGGGGGGCGGGGGGTTGCAGTGCAGGGGGCGAAGAGTTTTTGTTCTGGGGAAGGGGGGGAGACTTTTGATCCGGGATTGGGTGGCGGGGGTTGGGGGGTGGGGGAGGGGTGGGGGGGAGTTTTGATCCAAGGGGGAGTTTTGATCCGGGGTGGGGGAGAATTCCGAACCGCAGGGTGGGTTCGATCACCGACCCCATGTGGGTAGTGTTGTTTGTAAGGGGCGGGCTGATGGGTGAGTTTAGGCGGCTGGGTGAACACAAGAACATAAGAATTAGTAGCAGGAGGTACTTCTATTTTTTATTTGGATATTTTGAAAAAATTATGTAAATATGTTTTGTCTCTTTACTACTTTTATTTTTGTAGTTTGCTTCCATGAATGCTTCTGTTGTATAATAAATTACCTTTGCAAAGTTTGTCATATGACGTCCTGTA
Source organism: Pristiophorus japonicus (assembly GCF_044704955.1). Taxonomy (NCBI): domain Eukaryota; kingdom Metazoa; phylum Chordata; class Chondrichthyes; family Pristiophoridae; genus Pristiophorus; species Pristiophorus japonicus. The sequence continues at coordinate 39,073,236 of NC_091992.1, forward strand.
TAGCTGTTTGATCCTGTTCACATTCTTTAGTCAAGTCATTAAGTTCTGCTGGCTGGCCTCCGATGTACCTACCTGCGCTGATTTCTTAACTCTCTGCAAGGGTTTTCTGTGCGGCCACAAGTGGCCACATATGCTGGCCTAAGTTAGTTTGGAATAACTATTAGCTGTCGTAAGTGTCCTCAATGGCCAAAATAGGCATAGGTGGCAGGTAACGAACGCCCCCTTTTGAGAAAAACGAAACTAAACTTTAAAAAATTCTTACTAACTCACTTACACTGGCGCAAATTGAATATGCAAAATGAAGATTTTTAAGATACTCCAGAAAAATCAAGTTGCTCCAAAAAAAACGGAGCAACTCCTGGCCAATTTTGAGCCCACTGTGCTGTGCGTACTTGTGTTCTTGATCTATATCTTGCCTCAACGGGGAAAGAACTGGTGCACCATGGTTAGACCACACTTAGAGTAGCACTAGAGAAGGTGCAAAAATGATTTTACTAGAATGATACCAGAACTGAGAGGTTATATCTATCAGGAAGGATTGAACAGGTTGGGGCTCTTCTTTTCTCTCTCTAGAAAAGAGAAGACTGAGGGGTAACCTGATAGAGGTCTTTAAGATTATGAAAAGGTTTGGTAAGGTAGGCATAGAAAAGATGTTTCCAGTTGTGGGGGAGATCAGAACTAGGGGCCATAGAGCTACCACAAGGAGTAGTTGAAGCAAATAGAATAAATGCATTTGAGGGGAAGTTAGATAAACACATGATGGGGAACGGAATAGAGGGATATGTTGATGGGGTTAGATGAAGAAGGGTGGGAGGAGGCTCACATGGAGCATAAACAATCGGCATGGTCTGTTTCTGTGCTATAAATGCTATGTAATCCCAGAGGGGAATTTCTGCACGGTGCAAGGAGAGAAAGAAGCTGTGATATTGATGGCAAAGCTGTAATTTTTTTGCCCCCATTGTCACCTGGACTGACTCCTGCTGTATGAGGAGGTTGCATTTGCTTAAATTATGTTTTACATGCTACTGCCTGTATTAGTGCCTGAGATTTTCATCCAGTAGAAATACTCATTTTCAAAGCAGAACAGTTTTCAGTGTAGCTAAAATCGTAACAATGCAACACAAATATCATCCCTTCAAACAGCTCTATACTATTTCTGTAAAGAATGTACCGCAGCTCAGATACAAACAGGGAGATACTGGATCAGGTCCCAGTGCTTGCTATCAGTACTTGCACACCATCTGATGCTGTTTCAGCGAAAGCTTACTCTGTGCAGAATTTTGCAACAATCCCTGACTTAAAAAGATTAAGGATGAATATTCCTTTGTGGAATTTCTTTTTTCAGCTACTGTCAAGTGAAAAAAAGAAGTGCCTGAATACATCCACCTTGTGTTTAGGGTCACCTGTGTGTAGGCCTCATTGGGATCCACGCCTATTGTGCTTGATATCAATACACAAAAATATACTTCATCAGTGTTGCTGTGCTTTTAATGTTTCACATGACTGATTTTAAGTGCTATTTAAAGGCATTATGTACTTTTCTCCTTTTCTGTGTTTCTATGACAACGTGGTACCTCAGATACGATATCAAGTTTAGCTGAGTGGACAGTGTAGGATTCTTGGGTTTTGTTTTCATGTTGAATGTTGCCTTTTTGACTTCACACTTTGCTACTGATGCATGTTTACACATAGTTACATAAAATGTACAGCACAGAAACAGGCCATTCGGTCCAACTGGCCCATCCAGGGGCCGGATTTTTGAGTTTTGCGACTGGATTTTCGCCGCGATTTGACCCTCCGCGGCGAAAACCCGGTCGCAAAGCCTGGGCGAGATCCTATGGGTACCTGTTTGCGGCGGCGCTTCAAAGTACCGGCGGTGAGAGGTGCACCGACGTGGAACGACTCCGATTGTATTTGTGCTCGGGTTTTGGCACTCGCCCGACCCGTACACCGCGCCCCGAACACCGACAGGTCAAATCTGTCGGTGCAGACCTGTCGGCAGCGGTACGTCAGAAAATATGCAAAAAAGGTAAGTTCAAGTTTTTTTTTGCAGCAATTAGTTAGTTAAGGGTCTTGTAAATAGTTTTTGGAATTTCCGCCCCCCCACCCCGCCAAGGCCTCTCTCGCAGCGCTCCTGGCCCCGCATTAAAGTTGGTGAGGATCGTGTTTTTGCGCCAAGAACACTTCCGCAACGCCTCCAACCCAAAGGCCAAAATTTAGGCCTGAAATCGTTAGCGCAGCGAACACGTTAATTTTCACTTATCGCTTGCATTTTCGCCCAAAAATATCAAAACCCAAAGATCCAGCCCCTTGTGTTTATGTTGCACACAAACCTCCTTCCAATTTACTTCATCAATCCCTATTGGCATATCCTTCTATTCCTTTCTGCCTCATGTGCTTGGTTTGCTTTTTTGATGTCTTTATTTACCTGCATTGATGATTTTTAATGATTTTTAAATCTGTACCCCCAGATCCCTTGGCTCCTCTATCCCATTAAGACTTTTATTTTCCAAGCAGTATGTGGCCTCATTACTGTTCCTACCAAAATACACAACCTCACAGTTGCCTACAGTGAAATTCGTTTGCGAATTACATGCCCATTCTGCAGGTTTATTAATGTCGTCTTGTATTTTGTCACATTCTTCCTCAGTATTAATTACACCCCCCAATTTGGTGCCATTTGCCAATTTTGAAATTACACTTGCGATTCCAAATCGTTTATGTAAATTGGTCCCAGTACCCATGTCAGCACAAAACTGGTATCCAGGTCAATATTTATCCCTCAACAACATCACTAAAAACAGATTATGTGGTCATTGTCGCGTTGCTGTTTGTGGGATCTTGCTGTGTGCAAACTGGCTGCCACATTGCTACATTACAACTGTGGCTACGCTTCAAAAAGTACTTAATTGGCTGTAAAGAGCTTTGGGACATCCTGAGGGTGTGAAAGGTGCTATGTAAATGCAAGTATCATTATTTTGAATTGCCCCCATGTTTCTCACTATTATCTTTCCTGGAAAACTCATCCGAATCGTCCCCACTCCGTAGAGTGAATATTTGATTTAAATGTAATATTTGCTTCAAATGCATTTTTCAGCACTTTTGAGTGACCGCTCCTCCGAAATAAAAGAGGCCTGTAAATTAGTTGCGTTTTAATAATATGATCTTTAGTGTTGGGTAATAAATGTCCTGACTCTGATTCAGTAACAGAACCACATCACATCTGATCAAATTTTGTGAAGTTTTGTTTGCTATTTGACAGCAAAATGGGGTGCAATGAGCTTCGATGTCTGATGAATTTGATCTTAAATGATAGAGACGTAGGTTCTTTCTGTGACTGGAACTCTGTAAAATTTCCAATCTTACCTTTGTTCAGTTATTTATATTTCCTTAAATTTTTAAGTTGTTTTCTCTCCCCTGTTAGGGTTCCTTGTACCTTGTGAGGACAGTGGGTAAGTATCCTGGCAATTGAACTTGGTCAGTGCCAGAGGGAGATGAGTAAGCAGTTGAGTGACTCCCCCTTCGATTTCCCCGCACCCCGCCCCCCCCCAATGTATGTGCCCTCCAGGAAGAGAAAGAATCATGCAGAAAAAGATTTGGAGACAAATGGATGCAGAGAGTATATGCGAAAACCATCCCAGGATCAAGAGAAAGAGCAGGAGTGAGAGAGAAAAAGAAAGGCGAAGACGAGCAGAGACAGTTATGGGAAGGTAGTGTTTAAAAAAAATAATGTCTGAGCAATGTCAAGGGAAATCAATTCATTATTTCAAAAAATAAAATCCCTGGTACAAATTTCACTGGATTCAATTTTAGATTATTTCTCTAAAAATGTTGAGTAATGCCACTATTATTAATCCTTGGGTGCATGTCATATTGCATGTCAGCGGCACAGAGATCATTAACTGTCCGCGGTCTTGCTGTTGTCAAAACTATACTCTCAAGCAAAATTAAAATTCATTAAAAGTTAACAATACAGCATGGAGGAACCTTGGGATGCTGTTTTCCAGCTTCATCAGCTGAACACCTCTGTTATGTAACAGCCATGTCATCATAGACATTTTAGCTTATAAAGAGACCATTTGACCCATTGTGCCTATATCAATATGACCCACATCAGAGCTACCTATTATGTTCCCAGTTCTCTGCTGTTTCCTTGGACCTGTTAATATTTTTCCTCTTCAAATGTTTAACTCCTTAAACACCATGATTGACTCACTTCAATAACTACTTGTGTTAATGTATTCCTTATTGTAATTACCCTTTGTGTGGAAAACATCTCTTCCAACCTGTCTCTTTTGGCACTAATCCTAACTATGCCTACTTGCAATCAGTTTTTAAAAATTCATTCTGAGGATATGGACATCCCTCGGAAGGCCAACATTTATTGCCAATCGCTAGTTGCCCTTGAGAAGGTGGTGCTGAGCCGCTTTGTATCGCCGCAGTCCATATGATGAAGGTACTCGCACAGTGCTGTTGACTAGGGAGTTCCGGGATTTTGATGAAGGAACGGAGATAGAAACATAGAAACATAGAAAATAGGTGCAGGAGTAGGCCATTCGGCCCTTCTAGCCTGCACCGCCATTCAATGAGTTCATGGCTGAACATTCAACTTCAGTACCCCATTCCTGCTTTCTCGCCATACCCCTTGATCCCCCTAGCAGTAAGGACCTCATCTAACTCCTTTTTGAATATATTTAGTGAATTGGCCTCAACAACTTTCTGTGGTAGAGAATTCCACAGGTTCACCACTCTCTGGGTGAAGAAGTTCCTCCGCATCTCGGTCCTAAATGGCTTACCCCTTATCCTTAGACTGTGACCTCTGGTTCTGGACTTCCCCAACATTGGGAACATTCTTCCTGCATCTAACCTGTCTAACCCCGTCAGAATTTTAAATGTTTCTATGAGGTCCCCTCTCATTCTTCTGAACTCCAGTGAATACAAGCCCAGTTGATCCAGTCTTTCTTGATAGGTCAGTCCCGCCATCCCGGGAATCAGTCTGGTGAACCTTCGCTGCACTCCCTCAATAGCAAGAATGTCCTTCCTCAGGTTAGGAGACCAAAACTGTACACAATACTCCAGGTGTGGCCTCACCAATGCCCTGTACAACTGTAGCAACACCTCCCTGCCCCTGTACTCAAATCCCCTTGCTATGAAGGCCAACATGCCATTTGCTTTCTTAACCGCCTGCTGCACCTGCATGCCAACCTTCAATGACTGATGTACCATGACACCCAGGTCTCTTTGCACCTCCCCTTTTCCTAATCTGTCACCATTCAGATAATAGTCTGTCTCTCTGTTTTTACCACCAAAGTGGATAACCTCACATTTATCCACATTATACTTCATCTGCCATGCATTTGCCCACTCACCTAACCTATCCAAGTCGCTCTGCAGCCTCACAGCATCCTCCTCGCAGCTCACACTGCCACCCAACTTAGTGTCATCCGCAAATTTGGAGATACTACATTTAATCCCCTCATCTAAATCATTAATGTACAGTGTAAACAGCTGGGGCCCCAGCACAGAACCTTGCGGTACCCCACTAGTCACTGCCTGCCAGGTCGAGACGGTGACATGGAGGGGAATTTTCGGTGATAGTATTCCCATGCACTTGCTGCCCTTGTCCTTCTAGGTGTTGGAGACTATAGGTTTGAGAGATGTCGTGGAAGAATCTTTAGTGAATTGCTGCAATGCATCCTATACATTATACACACTGCAGCCACAGTGCACCGGTGATGGAGGCAGAGTGGATTTTTAAGCTGATAGATGGGCTGCCGATCAAACGGACTCCATTGTCCTGAATGGTGTTGAGCTTCTTAAGTGTTGTTGCAGCAGCACCCATCCAGGCAAGTGGAGAGTATTCCATCACACACCTGACTTGTGCCATATAGTTGGTGGAGAGGCATTGAGTAGTCGCCGCAGAGTTCCTAGCCTCTGAACTGCTCTAGTAGCCACGGCATTTATGTGGCTGGTCCAAACATAGAACCTTGGCTCTTGTTTATTACTTGTTATGAAATACACCCCTTGTAGGCTTTAATCACCTGTAAACCTGGGAATGTGACCAATGCACTAGATTGTACCAAATGTTTTATCAAAGCAAATACAACTCTTTGGATTTATTACTTTAGGAATTAATGAGCTTGAATCCAAGTATAATCAGGTGTAAAGTTATAGGAACGTTCTATTCTCTTGTTCTAACTAACTCTGCTATATAGTGTAAGTACATTTCTAGTACATAGCATTCCTTACAATGTGAATACCTTTAAGGATATGATGCGTGGATATTACAACAACAACTTGTACGTCTATAGCACCTTTAACATAGTAATACGTCTCAAGGCAAATCACAGGAGTGTTATCAAAAAAATATTGACACAGAGCCACATACAGGATAGTGCAATGACCAAAAGCTTGGTCAAAGAGGCAAGTTTTAAGGAGTGTCTTAAAGGAGGAAAGAGGTGGAGCGGTTTAGGGAGGGAATTTCAGTTTTTGGGGCCTCAGCAGTTGAAGACATGGCCGCCAATGGTAGAGCAATTACAATCGGGGATGCACAAGAGGCCAGAATTGGAGGAGCACAGATAACTCAGAGGGTTATAGGGCTGGAGGAGGTTATAAAGATAGGGAGGGGCAAGGCCATGGAGGGATTTGAAAACAAGGATGAGAATTTTACAATCGAATCATTGCTTAACCAGGAGCTGATATAGATCAGTGAGCACAGGGGTGATGCCTGAACGGGACTTGGGGCGAGTTAGGACACGGGCAGCAAAGCTTTGGATGAGCTCAATTTTACAGAGGGTGGGAGATGAGAGGCCAGCCAGGAGTGGGAATAGTCAAGTTTCGAGTTAACAAAGGCACTAGAATGGGTTTTCTCTGAGGTATCTCTCTGAGGCAGTGTTCGCCTCTCCCAGTCTTTTCTGTTAACAGTCAATTGAGTCTTTTTCAGTCGTGGCTCGAAATCTGTTCTGAAAGTAGCACAAGGAGAACATGTAGAGAAACAGTGTTAAAGTGCAACCTCAAAAACTGCCCCACATTCTCAGTTGAATATGCACCTTTCTTAAATAACAACAATCCAACAATGAAATCACTGTTTTTAATACTGGGTTACATAAATCTGCAAATGCTGGAAACCTGAAATAAGTATTGGAAATACACAATATATCCATTAGTATCTGAAAAAGAAGTTGAGTGAGAGTTTGTAGGTCATTCAACCCATTAACTTATTCTCTGTGATTGCATTTGTTGGTTTTTTTCCCCCTTCCATTTTTCACCCAACATTACTGAAATTCTTACTTATCTTTCCAATTTCCTTAATGATAAAAGGTTATAGCTGAAAATTTAACCTGCACTTTTTCTTTACAGGTGCTGACAGCTCTCCCATATATTTCCAGCATTTACTGATTTTATATTGAAAGAGAGAAGACATTTTAGGTCTTATACGTTTATATTTTGGCAAACTATCCGTATCTTTCCTTTAAAAAAAATATTGATAGAAAGAGGTCAACAATCAGCCTACTGGGAAATAGTGATAGAAACAAATTGTCTGCGGCCACTTGGTCTGTCTCAGTTTCCTATTTATTATATAACTGTTTTGTGTCAAATTTTAAACTGTCCATATTTATTTAGTGATAATGTTGAGTATGACCTCTCCCCTCACTCACTGCACCTTTGGTATCAGCCTGTACTCTGATGAGTCAGCACAGTAATCTCTCCCTTTACTTGCTATGCTATGTCTTCGTCAGTAATCTCTCTGTCTCTCCTGTCTGTGTTCTCTCTCACCGTGTGTGTGTGTATACTGACAGCTGGTAAGAGTCAATTAAATGAGTTTAGAAAGCTGTTTTGCATTTTCTAGTGGAGATAAGTCTATTTGGCAATATCTGGCACTTAAAATAAAACTATGCATTTGTCGAGTGTGTTAAACCAGATATGGTGCAGACTGGATTTCACTAAACTCCAACTTTTGGGGGAGAGAGTTCTGAGCGAATCTTTTGCTTTACAGTGCATCATTGTATTGACTGATTGCATTTATAAATCATGGCAGGTAAATAAAAATGTTTATGGTGCAGTTAATTTTTGTTTTTTTTATTAAACAATAGAATGAAGTCATTAAACTGATATTCAAAAAGTATACATTTGTGGACAGTAAATTTCATTTCATATCCAACAGCTTCTCTCTCTGATCTAGGCAGGCACTGAAGGTTATTCAATTCCGAAATCTGTGCATTTGGCAGTGATATTCTTGTAAGAAAATAAGAAATGTTAAGAGTGGAGGAAAAATATTTGGCCCATCAAAGCCCATCTCTCTGGTATCCTAACTCTCTCATTGAAACCCATCCATCCGATGCTCTACCCCTCCGATACTCAACTCCTCCCAATGAAGCCATCCCTCTGGCGCCCTAATTTTACCTTCGAAGCCCATCTATGGTACATGAACCCTCCCATTAAAGCCGATGTATCTGGAGCCCTAACTCCTCCGTCACGGCAGCCAACTACAGCATGAACATCTCCCATGTTTTCACCTTACTATCCAAACAGATAGATTATGTCAGTCATTATTCTTTCATAGTAACTTTGGAACAGAATTAAGCCATTCAGCTCCTCGAGCCTGCTCTGCCATTCAATTGGATCATGGCTGATCTGCATCTCAACTCCATTTACCTGCCTTTGGTCCATATCCTGTGATACACTTACATAACGCAAATCTATTTATCTCAGTTTTGAAAGCTTCAATTGGCCTAGCATTCACAGCCTTTTGGGTGAAGCAAGTTCCAGATTTCTTTACCCTTTGTGTGAAAAAGTAGTTTCCTGATTTAGCTCCTGAATGGCCCAGCTCTAATTTTAAGATTATGTTCCCTTGTTCTCGATTCCTCCACCAGAGAAAACAGTTTTTTCATATCTACCCCATCAAATCCATTTAACATTTTATACAACTTGATCAGATCACTCCGCAATCTTCTACACTCCAGGTAATACAAGCCTTGTTTATGCAATATGTCCTCATAGTTTAATATTCTAAGACTGGTATCATTCTGATGACCCCCAATATATCCTTTCTGTTGTGCGGTGCCCAAAACTGAAAGCAGTACTCCAAATGGGGTCTGACCGAGGCTCAATACATTATATAATATAATATATAAAATATATAGTATATTGATCGGGAATTTGTGGTTGTAATGACGTCGAAGCTGTCAGTGTTTGCCAATATTACAACTGTGAAACTGACAGCAACTTCTGGCGTCCGCATATGCGCAGTTTAACACGGAAATCATTAAGAACTTAAGAATTAGGAGCAGAAGTAGGCCATAAGGCCGTTCAAGCTTACTCCGCCATTCAATAAGATGATGGCTGATCTTCGATCTCAACTCCACGTTTCTGCCCTATCCCCATATCCCTTGATTCCCCTAGAGTCTAAAAATCTATCTACCTGAATATACTCAATGACTGAGCATCCACAGCCCTTTGGGATGGAGAATTCCAAAGATTCACAACCCTCTTTGAGTGAAGAAATTCCTCCTCATCTCGGTCTTAAATGGCCGACCCCTTATCCTGAGACTATGCCCCCTAGTTCTAGACTCTCCAGCCAGGAGAAATAACCTCTCAGCTTCTACCATCAATCCCCTCAGTACTTTATAGTTTTCAATGAGATCACCTTTCATTCTTTTAAGCTCCAGAGAGTATAGGCTCAATCTACTCAATCTCTCCTCATAGGACAACCCTCTCATCCCAGGGATGAATCTCGTGAACTTTCGTTGCACCGCCTCTAAGGCATGTATGTCCTTTCTCAGATAAGGAGATCAAACCTGTGCATAGTACTCCAGGTATGGTCTCACCAAAACTCTGTACAATTGTAGTAACACTTCCTTACTCTTGTCCTCCAACCCCCTTGCAATAAAGGCCAATATGCCATTTGCCTTCCTAATTGCTTGCTGCACCTGCATGCTAACTTTCTGTGTTTCTTGTATGAGAAAGAGGTGGGCACCGGAGGGACTGGAGTGCATCATCACGCCCGGCAACCAAATTTTAATTTGATTTTACGTTTTAAAGTTTAATTTGTTTTAAATTGCCGGTGCTTTTAGTGTCCCCCTCCCCTTTTATAGGGGGCACTGGAAAAAATTAGATTTTAGCGCCCCAAAAAAAAAAGAAAAGAAAAAAAAGGGGCCTTGGAAATGTCTGCTGTGTCATCCAGGGCGGGTGGCACGGTTTAATGTCTTTTTATGTTCACAGATAAACTCAAAAAGAGTTTCTTGTATGAGAACACCTAAATCTCTCTGATCACCAACATTTAATAGTTCCTCACCATTTAAAAAAATCTGTTTTCTATCCTTCCTACCAAACTGAATAACCTCACATTTTCCCACTCACTTAACTTGTCAATGACCTTTTGCAGGTTCTTTGTGTCCTCCTCACAGCTTACTTTCCCACCTAGCTTTGTATCATCAGCAAACTTGGATACATTGCCTTCGATCCCTTCATCTGAGTCATTAATATAGACTGTAAATAGCTGGTGCCCCAGCACTGATCCTTGCGGCATCCCAGTAGTTACAGCAGCCAACCGGAAAATTACCCATTTATCCCTACTCTCTGTTTTCTGTCTGTTAATCAGTTCTCTATCCATGCTAATATATTACCCCCAACCCCATGAGCACATACCTTTTATGTGGCGCCTTATTGAATGCCTTTTGGAAATTCAAATATACTACATCCACTGGTTCGCCCTTATCCACCCTGCTCGTTACATTCTCAAAACCCCTAAGAAATTTGTTAAACACGATTTCCCTTTCATAAAACCATGTTGATTCTGCTTAATCACATTATGATTTTCTAACAGTACCCTGTTAATACTTCCTTGATAATGGATTCCAGCATTTTCCCGACGGCTGATATCAGGCTAACTGGCCTGAAGTTCCTGTTTGCTCTCTTCCCTCCTTTCTTGAATAGCGGGGATACATTTGCTACCATCCAATCCGCTGGGATCATTCTAGAATCTAAGGAATTTTGGAAGATCACAACCAATGCATCCGCTATCTCTGCAGCCACCTCTTTTAGAACTCTAGGATGTAGACCATCAGGTCCAGGGGATTTATCAGCTTTTAATCCCATTAGTTTCTCAAGTAATTTTTCTCTGCTGATAATAATTAGTTTAAGTTCCTCACTCATTAGTCCTTGAATCCCCACTATTTTTGGTATGCTTTTTGTGTCTTCTACTGTGAAGACATATACAAAATATTTGTTTAAAGTCTCTGCCATTTCCTTATTCCCACTATAATTTCACCTGTCGCAGCTTCTAACAACCATTCTGGCCCTGAAAAACTCATTTTATATTTGTGGAGTATCAAATTTATCCATTATGATAAAAAATCCATGTTTTTTTAAGTGAAGGATAATCAATGAATTTTACTTCCTGGTTTGCTGTCTGTGAGAATTCTTCAATATGATTGGTTTCTTAGCTTGATTTTGTTGAATGTTGGAGATCCCCTAGACTTGGCACCAGATTCAAATTAACATCAGAAGAGGTGAAATCTAAGCCATAGATCACTAGATTTTTGTGGACAGCTTTCTTCGAGGTCAGCGGCAAGCACTATCATTTCACTGCTACTGAAAAATCCAAGCCATTATGTAATATCTATATAATATATGTTTTAAATGAAGTTTCTGCTGATTTCCATTTATATTCTCTGAATCTACTTTCCTGGCTTACTTTGAAATATTATTCTAGATTACTTTATTTGTGCCATTTAGTATTTTATGTTGATGATGACCCCACTTCTTGCTAGACTGTAAAGCTTAAGCTTCTCTAATTTCAATTCATAATTCATCCCCTGTACACTCGGGATCCATCTTGTGCGCTTTGTAAAGAAAAAGGAAATAGTGCTTGTAAGAAGAGTGGTGTTAATTTGAGGGCTGCATTGAGTGACGTTTTACAGGGTCAGCGATTGGACCTCTGTTGTTTCTAATCTGTAAATTACCCAAAATTGTATAACAGGAAGCATAGAGAGATAGATAATACAGCAAGAGTTGCAGAAGGATTTTAATTAGCTGTGCAATCTGTCAAATGCATGGTAAATTACATTTAACATTGCTAAATATAAAATGTTACATATTGTTCAAGAAAATATGCATCATAATTATGCAATTAGTGGGACCGACTTGGGCAGAGGGAGAATTGGAAAAGGACCCAGGAGTTATGTATTATCACTTCAGTATCTAGGCAATGTAACAAAGCTACTAAATATGTGATTTGATGCTGGGATATATAGCCAGGTTGAACAGGTTCCCACCGGCTCTGTAGTTTACTTACACTCCAGTGGGGAGCTTGTTGACTGTGAGGTGGAGCATGGCAGCGAGGAAAATTGAGAAGAGGGTTGGGGCGATGACGCAGCCCTGTTTGACCCCGGTCCAGACGTGGATTGGATCTGTAATGGACCTGTTGGTAAGTATCACGGCCTGCATGTCGTCGTGGAGCAGGCGGAGGATGGTGACGAACTTTTGGGGGCATCTGAAGTGGAGGAGGATGCTCCATAGACCCTTGTGGTTGACAGTGTCAAAGGCCTTTGTGAGGTCGAAGAAGGCCATGTATAAGGGCTGGCACTGTTCCCTGCATTTTTCCTGTAGCTGTCTTGTTGCAAAAATCATGTCCGTTGTGCACCATAGGGGACGAAATCCGCATTGCGACTCCAGGCCAGGTCCAAGAGCACCCCAGTCTCTGTCGTCAAGCTACAGTACGCGGACGATGCCTGCGTCTGCGCACATACAGAAGCTGAACTCTAGGACGTAGTCGCCGTATTTACTGAGGCGTATGTAAGCATGGGCTTTACGCGAAACATCCGTAAGACAAAGGTCCTCCACCAGCCAGTCCTCACCGCACAGCATTGCCCCCCAGTCATCAAGATCCACGGCGCGGCCCGAGACAATGTAGACCATTTCCCATACCTTGGGAGCCTCTTATTAACAAAAGCATTGACAACGAGATTCAACACCGCCTCCAGTGCGCTAGCGCAGCTTTCGGCCACCTGAGGAAAAGAGTGTTTGAAGACTAGGCCCTCAAAACTGCCACCAAGCTCGTGGTCTACAGGGCTGTAGTAATACCTGCCCTCCTGTATGGTTCAGCGACATGGACGATGTACAGTAGACACCTCAAGTCACTGGAGAAATACCACGAACGATGTCGCCGCAAGATCCTACAAATCCTCTGGGAGGACAGACGCACCGACGTTAGCGACCTCGACCAGGCCAACATCCCCAGCATTGAAGTACTGACCACACTTGATCAGTTCCATTGGGAAGGCCACATTGTTCACATGCCAGACACAAAACTCCCAAAGCAAGCGCTCTACTCAGAACTCCTTCTTAGCAAACGAGCCAAAGGTGGGCAGTGGAAATGTTACAAGAATGTTAAAGTAAGCCAGACTAGCAGAACCAGAGGACCCCTACATTTAAATAAGAGAAAAGTATCTTTTTTGAAACTGGTATTAGCAAGAACTTCACTCAAAGGATGATAAATGCTTGGAATAATTTGCTAGACACCCTCAAAGCCTCCCTGATAAAGTGCAACATCCCCACTGACACTTGGGAGTCCCTGGCCAAAGACCGCCCTAAGTGGAGGAAGTGCATCGGGGAGGGCACTGAGGATCTCGAGTCTCATCGCCAAGAGCATGCAGAAAACAAGCTCAGGCAGCGCAAAGAGCGTGCGGCAAACCAGTTCCACCCACCCCTTCCCTCAATGACTATCTGTCCAACCTATGTCAGAGTCTGTGGTTCTCGTATTGGACTGTTCAGCCACCTAAGAACTCATTTTAAGAGTGGAAGCAAGTCTTCCTCGATTCCGAGGGACTGTCTATGATGATGATATAGCCATAATAGTAGAGTACAAATCTCCAGAGATTATGGTGACATTTTACATTGCAGGGGTCCAACACCTGGAGTACTGTATTCAGTTCTGATCACCACATCACATGTTCTGAACAGGGTGTGAGAAGAGCTATAAAACTGATCCAGCTGTGAGCAAAGTTTAGAAAAGCTCAAACTTTACTGTATAGAGCCAATGTGGCTAAGGGGGAGGGGCTCATCGAGGTTGATAAAATATTAAAATATATATATAGGCAATCAACGTCCAGAATACTAAAGTAAGCCAGACTAGCAGAACCAGAGGACCTACATTTAAATGAGAGAAAAGTATATTTTTTGAAACTGATATTAGCAAGAACTTCACTTAAAAGATGATAAATGCTTGGAATAATTTGCTAGACACAGTAGTAGAGGGAAAAAAACGTTAGGGACATTCAAAATACATAATTAGCACATTTAATTGCTTTCTTACATTGCCTACATACTGAAACGATGATTCTAAATCACTACCAGGCCCAATGTTCCCCCCCTTTTTTGTGTGTGAGCTCCCTTTAACTGGCTGCACATCCTATTCAAATTTTCATGCATGTATGGTCTCTTCCGTAAAAACTGGTGAGTGGCCTGCGCAGGACTTCCAGACCGCTGTGCGCACCGTAATTTAATGGTTACATTGACCAGGTCACTTTCCAACTATCTCTCTGCCCATTTCGGTACCATTTATTGCATAATTATGAATGCACATCTTCCTGAGCAACATGTAAAACTTTACACTTTTTAAATGTTAAATACCCTGGATGCTATAATGGAAGAGCTTGGACTGCAAGATGGGCTTTAATGGGAGAGTTAGGGTAATAGAGAGATTAGCTTTGATGAGTGAGTTAGGACATAGGGCAGGGGCGGGCAACTATTTGGGCTGGAGGGCCACTTAACAAGGTTTGGTGAGCTGTGGAGGGCCATCCAACAATTGCGCAGTCCTGCACAGGCCGATCCCCAGCTCCTGCTGCTAGAAAAGATACTGTGCATGCGTGGCTGTATAGTGGCCGGTCGTGCAGCAAACATAAAGAGAGAATTAGAGGGAACATTGCATAAACATAAACATTGCAGCAACATAAATTCAGATAGTAGCCAGATACTATTTTACATACATAACATGTATTCGATACTACTTAGAAATGGATCAGAGATAAAAGTTGAAAATGCTGTGGTATCTTCTGGTCTCTGCAAAGAAGTGCTATGAAATAGAGCAGCACCCTCTTTGGAGCCTGTGTCAGCATCAATTTCCCACCTCAGTCATCCTTATGCCCCTCTGCAAAGATTACTAATGCTGTCCTAATTGGTGCCAGATGAGAATGCCCCTGCCATTGTACTCTGGATACCGGGAGAGGAAAGATGCAACGCCGGACAAGAGTTGTGGAAATGACCAGCCGACTCCACTCTAACATGGATCGACCATATTCGAGTACACAGTGCAGTCTGGGTACGGATGTGCGCCATTGGGGCCCAGAATCAAGGAACTGATCCTTTTAAGATTGGGCAAGGAAGAATCACTTTTGCGAATTATTAATTTGAATCAAGTATTACTATGGTTTTCCCTTGGCTGCAGTTTGGGTCTGTTTCTGACCCATGAGAAGTGAAAATGGATAGACGAATATGCAGCTCGAGCTCCAGCTCGCATTGTATTTCTGTCCTATCCAGCGGGCCAGATAGAATGACTTGGCAGGCCGGATATGACCCACGGGTCATATTTTACCCACCACTGCTCTAGTATATTCATAAATTCAGCAGAAAATTACAATTAAGGAATCTTTAAAAAAGTATAAAAAGAGAAAAAAGCCAATCATTTCTTGCTTTGATAACCTAGCGTTTTCTTAGGGAAAGTGCAGGGATCACAAGCAGCTGTTTATTTAGATACAAATTTCCCTCACCAACAGCAGGTAGCCTCTAATTGACCTCAGGATGTAGTATTAAGAACATTTCCCACAGGGAGTAAATTTTGTAGCCATAAACACAGTTTCAGCCTAGCAGCTTTCCTCAAGACAGACCCTTTGGGGCCGATATTAAGCCACCGGCTGCGGGGCGGGGAGGATTAAAAATCATGCAATGCGACCACAACTCGCTGCGTAAGTGCCTGCCGCCATTTTTACGCCGGTGGATTGCATAACATATCTGTGTCCTGCTATCGAGCGGCGGAACATTTCGTCATAACATTTAAATCAGGCTCACAGTGCAGTTAGGAGCCTTATTTAAATATAACGCTGGCTGGCCAGGTATCCCCGGGCTCGGGACACCCGGCAGCTAAATGGAGATGGGAGCAGTTGGATCAGCAAGTATGTACTTTTAATATCGCTGCTTGTGAGTTAGGAGGAGCAGGAGTGCTTCCCCTGGCCCCTCAAGCAAACCTTCTGCCGATTGAGGCGTCCCCTTGCTGCCACAATTGGCCGACCCCCTCCCCCAAACCCGCGATCTTTGCATGCCTCCCGATTGCCGGCCACTGAGTCTCCCCCACCCCATATCTTATCCAATTGACGGGGACCATCACCAACAATCCCCGGCGACAGCATTCTATCTCTGACAGGTTGGCCAGCTGAAAAGCCAATCAGGACATCCATATTTCCAGGATTTCCTCCCCGCCATCTTGTAAATATCGGGGTCTTTATGTCTATTAAGTAAGGGCTAACCAGGTGTAAACGCTACCCTTGTTATTGTATACTATATTACACATTGCATGGTGTAACAATCGCATTGTTATAAAACAACATATCCTCTGACTCACTGTGACAACCACAACAGGAGATCTGCTAGTTGATTTAAAAATATCACTGGTTTGATGCATGCCACAGTTGCATATACTGAAATAGCTTTGCAGTCTGTGTAACTCCTGTTGTTAATGTTCTAATCGTGACAGTTCTGTTCAGAATCAATGCATGTTACATCATTGGGCAACTCTTGTATTTTTTTAAAGCACTCTACTGAAAACTTCCTATTAAAACAAAGGGAGTTAATGTAAGGTCTGGTTAAAACTGTTCTCAAATGTTTCTGCTGATTCCATCATGGGAACAGGAGTAGCCATTCAGCTTCTCGAGCCTGCTCCACCATTCATTTAGCTCATGGCTGATCTGTACCTCAACTCCATTTATTTGCCTTAGCTCCATTTCCCTTGGTACCCTTAAATAAGAAAAATCTATCAATCTCAGTCTTGAAAGCTCCAATTGACCCAGCATCCACAGCCTTTTGGGCAAGAGAATTCCAGAAAACTACCCTTTGTGTGAAAATATGTTTTCTGATTGCCCTTTTAATCTAGTTCTCATTTTAAGATTATGTTTCCTCTCTCCAGTACATGATGGAGCAACTTTTCCTGCCTGTATCTCTGCCCTCCTCTGTTTATATACCATGCAGTTATTATTCCCTCCTTTATTTATATGCCATCCGGTCATTTTGCTGACTTGTAGGCTCTTTAAAGGCCAACTTTTAGATTCGATCTTTTGTGCATGCCACTTTCTGAATCGGTCTCCTCCAACAAGGAGGTACAAGATCAAATAATACTCTTTAGCTTAAAGAAAATTGGCACCTGGACCCGGAGAGTAGGATCGTAATAATCCTAATATAGGTGCCCGAAACCTGGGAGCAGGGTTAGATGCCTGCCGTTGTGGGATGGGTATAGTGCAAGGCACTGGGAGACCCGGAGAGCAAGTAAAGAAAAAAATTTAATAAAAACATAATGTAATAGCATCATAACGGTACCCATGAGGAAGCAATGCTCAGGAATGTCTGCGACTATTGCTGTTTAATGCGCCTTGGGAGGATTTGCTATTTTAAAGGTGCAATATAGATGCAAATTGTTTTTTTTATTTGTTCCTGGGATGTGGACGTCGCTGGCAAGGCCAGCATTTATTGCCCATCCTTAATTTCCTTTGAAGTTGGTGGTGAGCCAGTTTCTTGAACTGCTGCAGTCCCTGTGTTCTAGGATTTTGACCCAGCAATGATGAAGTAACGACGCTATATTTCCAAGTCAGGATGGTGTGTGACTTGGAGAGGAACTTGCACCTGCTGCCCTTGTCCTTCTAGGTGGTAGAGGTCGCGGACTTGGGAGGTGCTGTCGAAGAAGGCTTGGCAAGTTGCTCCAGTGCATCTTGTAGATGGTACACACTGCAGCCACGGTGTACCGGTGGTGGAAGGAATTAATGTTTCAGGTGCTGAATGTGGTGCCAATCAAGCAGATTGCTTTGTCCTAGATGATGTCAAGCTTCTTGAATGTTGTTGAAGCAGCACTCATCCAGGCAAGTGACGAGTATTCCATCACACCTGACTTGTGCCTTGTAGATGGTGGAAAGGTTTTGGGGAGTCAGGAAGTGAGACACTCACCATAGTACTTTGTCTCTGACCTGCTCTTTTAGCCACAGTATTTATGTGGCTGGTCCAGTTAAATTTCTGGTTAATGGTGACCCCCAGGATGTTGATGGTGGAGGAATCGGCGATGGTAATGCCGTTGAATGTCAAGGGGCGGTGGTTAAACTCTTGCTTGTTGGAGATAGTCATTGCCTGGCACTTCGTGTGGCGTGAATGTTACTTGCTACTTATAAGCCCAAACCTGAATATCGTCCAGGTCTTGCTGCATGCGGGCATGGACAGCTTCATTATCTGGGACGGAACACTGGGAAATCATCAGCGAACATCCCCATGTCTGACCTTATGTTGGAGGGAAGGTCATTGATGAAGCAGTTGAAGATGGTTGGACCCAGAACACTGCCCTGAGGAACTCCTGCAACGATGTTCAGGGGATGTGATGATTGGCCTCCAACAACCACAACCATCATCTTTTGTGCTAGGTATGATTCCAGCCAATGGAAAGTTTTACCCTTGATTCCTATTGATTTCAATTTTACTAAGGCTCCTTGATACCACACTCGGTCAAATGCTGCTTTGATGTCAAGGGCAGTCACTCTAACCTCACCTCTGGAATTTAGCTATTTTGTCCATGTTTGGACCAAGGCTGCAATGAGGTCTGAAGCCGAGTGGTCCTAGCGGAACCCAGACTGAGCATCGATGAGCAGTTTATTGGTGAGTAAGTGGCACTTGCTTGCACTGTTGATGACACCTTCCATCACTTTGCTGATGATAGAAAATAGACTGATGGGGCAATAATTAGCCAGATTGGATTTGTCCTGCCTTTTGTGGACAGGACATATCTGGGCAGTTTTCCACATTGTCGGGTAGATGCCAGTGTTGTAGTAATTCTGGAACAGCTTGGTTAGAGGTGCGGCTAGTTCTGGAGCGCAGGTCTTCAGCACGAAAGCCGGGATGTTATCGGGGCTCATAGCCTTTGTTGTATTCAGTGTGCTCAGTTGTTGTAATGATAAAATAACAAACATATTGGGCTGGAATCTCCAATGGCTTATCGCCCGGTTTCTGGACAGTTTTGGCCATTGGGGGCGGTAATCAGGTGAATGAGAAATTCCTTACCTGATTTACGCTGGCGGTTTCGAGGTACCGCTGGGTAGCGGACTGCCAGCGTGCACCGGTTCTTTGATCGCCCTGGCGCAATATTTGGCTGAGCGGTGACCCGTAGGTGAGTATAATAAAAAAACACCCACGAGGATCAGCGGAGCTGGGCGGTAGGTGAGTGAGTACTTTTGCAAGAAAAAGGTTAGTAATTATTTTTTTACCAATTATTTTTAAAATCTGTTGTAATTATTTAGTTTAAAAGTGTCTTAGGAATGCTTTATTGATTTTTTAGGTGGTTTTTTAAAAATTATTTTTATTTTTCTGGTGTTAGGCCCAACCCGCAGTCTCGGGGTAAATTGTTATTGATTTTTTAATTTATCACCCATTTTGTTTAGGAACCTAAATTACACTTTTTCCGCCCAGAATTGGGGTGCAAACGCCCATGTTTTTAGCTCGGCGAATTTTTTTTGCGGGGGGGCAGAAGTTTTCGCCGGTGGTAATCTTCCCAATCTTAGCGGTCTTTTGGGCGGCAATCGGGCTGATAGGAAATTCTATCCCATAGTAGGTTAGTGTAGCACATTTATGGTACTGAAAGGTGCTCAATATATTGATTACTGGGTAGGATGTAATACCATATCTATTGTATTAAATATTTATCTCGTCTCGTTATATGAAATCACTGTACTGCTGCATTTTGCGTATAACTATCATTTTATTTTGACACAGCAAGAATTATAGTGCTACATATTGAATTGTTACAGTACATCGGGGTTGTACAAGATGCTATGTTTTGTCTCCTTATTGGAATTAGATACATTGTAAATAAACAGTTTGGTACTGTGTTACATGGAAACAATTTCACACTTGGTTACAGTCACTTACTGACTGCATTTCATGAAATAATCAGGTTTTTTTTCATTCTGCTGCCCACTTGCACGAACAAATAACATCCTTTAGTTACAACTATTTTCTGGTTCAACTAATTATTTCATTGGCCTTCTAATTAAAAAAAATCATATGAACAATTTGCTCCAAAAAGCTACAGTGACCTCAATGCTGAATGAAAGATTTTAAGATGCAGCAGCCTCTGAGACAGAAATTTCTTCCTGCTGAGACCGACTGGTTTGCAAGGAGAATTTGGAGTGGTGTCCAGGTTTTGCATTCACATAGACATTTGACAAATCTCTTCGTTTGGCACCTTAATGTCCACATTCCATTCGTTTTTGATTCTTTAGTTTCATTCGTTACTGTTTTTTTCTTCCATGATCGTGTGTTGCTTGAGCACTTTTGATAGGCCCTGTAGACTCTTGGGTATGACAGGCCGGTACACGGCTGGGTTTGAAAAGGTGGGGGGGTGTGAGGCCCTGTGCACCCTGGGGGGGGTGTGAGGCCCTGTGCACTCTGGGGGGTGTGAGGCCCCGTGCACCCCGGGTTTTGAGGCCCCGTGCACTCTGGGGTGTGAGGCCCCGTGCACCCTGGGGTGTGAGGCACTGTGCACCCTGGGGTGTGAGGCACTGTGCACCCCGGTGGGTGAGAGGCTCAGTGCACCCTGGGGTGTGAGGCACTGTGCACCTTGGGGTGAGAGACCCTGGGGGCTGTGAGAGGCCTCGAACACACTGGGGTGAGAGGCCCCATGCACACTCGGGGGTGAGTTGATGAAAACATCTAATTGCTATCTGTTAATGTATTAATGGACGCTGAGAACTTCTTTTAATTTGAAGTATTTTCACTGAATTTTCTGTTAATCATCTACTAGAGTGCTCGTCTATTGCAGCTTCTTTCCACAATTCCGCTTTACTTACTATTGAAATGAATGTAACATTTCTGCCACAAACCAGTTACCTATGTAGTCTATATTATGGCCACTTCATTAGATCGTCTTGTATTATATTCAAATACATTTCATCTTTAATTATGGTTGAGACCTGGAGCGCTGAGCAATGCTGCAACCCCATCAGGGATTCGAATTCCTGCTGCTGTGCATTAGGTTGATATATTTTGAAAAGGTTTTGTAAGGAGAAATATGGTAATGCTTCAATGGCAATAAAATCGATCTGCTTCATACTGAGTAATGGGGTCAAAAACCTTGGGCATTATTTAAGAAGCAATTGGATGGGGTAAAGGATAAAACTTTAGGGAAATGAGTAGCGACCAACATTAAAGTAAGCGAGAATTCCAAGATCTTGCACTGGTGGGGATTCATGTCGTGATTTCTGAGACTCCTCTCTGCTTATGTGGGTGTTTGAATTGTGTGCTTATTTTATTACTGTGCGCTATCACTAAAGGATCCCACTCTTAATCTGCATACAGCAGCCACCTGTGTATTGCGGGCAGTTGGGACAGTCCTGTGCGGGACTATAATAGACAGATTGCACTGTATGTTGTATACGCAGGAAGACTTAGATTGTACAAACTGCTTGGCTTCAAGATAACATGTCACACCGAGGGGAAATAGAACATATTCTGCTTCTGCTAATCTGGTACTGAAGGATGTGGTAGATAGTCAGACTCTGGGACTGCGAGAGATAGAAGATGATACTATTGTGGGACTGAGAGAGAGGAGAGGGTGCTACCTTGAGAGGAGAAACGGTGTGACTTGTATATTGAGAGAGAGAAGCTGGTGCAACTCTGGCACTGAGAGAGAAGGGAAATGGTATAACTTTGGGATGAAGAGGAAGAGTGAGTTGCAAATTTGTACTGATATGGGGAGATGGTGTAACTGTGGGATTGAGATAGGGAGTCCGTACAATGCTGAGACAGTAGGGAGGTGCTATGTAGCTGTGAGACTGATGAAGTGGATGCTGTTCTTCTCCCTTGTACAGATAGAGAAAAATGCACAGACACAAAGGGGCTCAGTGGTGATCAGTCACATGTGGAGCCTCACTTAAATCTCTATTTTCAGTAAAATGACACTTCTTGGTATTACATAAGAACATAAGAATTAGGAACAGGAGTAGGCCATCTAGCCCCTCGAGCCTGCTCCGACATTCAACAAGATCATGGCTGATCTGGCCGTGGACTCAGCTCGACTTACTCGCCCGCTCCCCGTAACCCTCAATTCCCTTATTGGTTAAAAATCTATCTATCTGTGACTTGAATACATTCAACGAGCTAGCCTCAACTGCTTCCTTGGGCAGAGAATTCCACAGATTCACAACCCTCTGGGAGAAGAAATTCCTTCTCAACTCGGTTTTAAATTGGCTCCCCCGTATTTTGAGGTTGTGCTCCCTAGTTTGAGTCTCCCCGACCAGTGGAAACAACCTCTCTGCCTCTATCTTGTCTATCCCTTTCATTATTTTAAATGTTTCTATAAGATCACCCCTCATCCTTCTGAACTCCAACGAGTAAAGACCCAGTCGATTCAATCTATCATCATAAGGTAACCCCCTCATCTTCGGAATCAGCCTCGTGAATCGTTTCTGTACCCCCTCCAAAGCTAGTATATCCTTCCTTAAGTAAGGTGACCAAAACTGCACGCAGTACTCCAGGTGCGGCCTCACCAATACCCTGTACAGTTGCAGAAGGACCTCCCTGCTTTTGTACTCCATCCCTCTCGCAATGAAGGCCAACATTCCATTCGCCTTCCTGATTACCTGCTGCACCTGCAAACTAACTTTTTGGGATTGGTCCCTCTGCACCGCAGCATGTTGTAATTTCTCCCCATTCAAATAATATTCCCTTTTACTGTTTTTTTTCCCAAGGTGGATGACCTCACACTTTACGACATTGTATTCCATCTGCCAAACCTTAGCCCATTCATTTGACCTATCTAAATCTCTTTGCAGCCTTTCTGTGTCCTCTACACAACCCGCTTTCCCACTAATCTTTGTGTCATCTGCAAATTTTGTTACACTACACTCTGTCCCCTCTTCCAGGTCATCTATGTATATTGTAAACAGTTGTGGTCCCAGCACCGATCCCTGTGGCACACCACTAACCACCGATTTCCAAACAGAAAAGGACCCATTTATCCCGACTCTCTGCTTTCTGTTCGCCAGCCAATTCTCTATCCATGCTAATACATTTCTTCTGCAGTAACCTTTTGTGTGGCACCTTATCGAATGCTTTTTGAAAATTTGGTTTGCAGGTGCAGCAAGTAATCAGGAAGGCGAATGGAATGTTGGCCTTCATTGCGAGAGGGATGGAGTACAAAAGCAGGGAGGTCCTGCTGCAACTGTATAGGGTATTGGTAAGGCAGCACCTGGAGTACTGCGTGCAGTTTTGGTCACCTTACTTAAGGAAGGATATACTGGCTTTGGAGGGGGTAGAGAGGCGATTCACGAGGCTGATTCCGGAGATGAGGGGGTTACCTTATGATGATAGATTGAGTAGACTGGGTCTTTACTCGTTGGAGTTCAGAAGGATGAGGGATGATCTTATAGAAACATTTAAAATAATGAAAGGGATAGACAAGATAGAGACAGAGAGGTTGTTTCCACTGGTCGGGGAGACTAGAACTAGGGGGCACAACCTCAAAATATGGGGGAGCCAATTTAAAACCGAGTTGAGAAGGAATTTCTTCTCCCAGAGGGTTGTGAATCTGTGGAATTCTCTGCCCAAGGAAGCAGTTGAGGCTAGCTCGTTGAATGTATTCAAGTCACAGATAGATAGATTTTTAACCAATAAGGGAATTAAGGGTTACGGGGAGAGGGCGGGTAAGTGGAGCTGAGTCCACGGCCAGATCAGCCATGATCTTATTGAATGGCGGAGCAGGCTCGAGGGGCCAGATGGCCTACTCCTGTTCCTAATTCTTATGTTCTTATGTTCTTAAATCTAAATACACCACATCCATTGGTACACCTCCATCCACCATACTCGTTATATCCTCAAATAATTCCAGTAAATTAGTTAAACATGATTTCCCCTTCATGAATCCATGCTATGATTCCCCTTCATGTATTCAGCAGTGTATGATGATAAAATTTTTGTTGTTTTGAGTTAGCATAACAATAAAAAACAGAATTGGGAATGTACCTCAGTGCACTTATGTTAGTGAATCTGAGTTTTCCTACACATTAAACAACAGTATGTCCTCGACTTGTCTACTCGTTTATGACATGTCACCTCCATATGCAATGGGAGAGGAGATTACATTTCATGAGCAGTCTGATTAGCTCTGGGACTTAACTCTGTACTAGATCAATGTTTGGAGGCTGGCCAGGATTTTTCTGCTGAACGGATGTAAGTAAAAATACTGTGTTACAGATGCAGGGTTGTGCAAAATTGCAGGCAATCCACGTTTTGCATGCAAAATAAATTATCATCTTGTGAATACTAATTGCTGGAGGTTTAGTTATTATCTTCAGGAGCTCCACAGAAACAATGCTGTAGATGAGGGCTAGCAGACTGAATGCTTGTTCTCCAATTCAGTAGATTAGTAAAACATGAATCAGTGAATTACAGATCAGTTAGTTAACATCCTTAGAACATTGTCAACATTCATCTAAAGTGAATAGAAGCCATCAGGAGTATTCCTCATGGTTTTATTAGTGATATATCATGTCTCACAACTCCACTGGAGGAGGCAAAGAAAGATCTTGCATTTATATCGTGCTTTTCACATCCTTAGTGTAATATATGTAAATTGGTATTTACTCTGTACAGCCACCAGAGGGCTCATCCCCTGGAGTCCCAAGGGATCCCATAATCCCTTGGAGCACAGCTATTTAAGGAGGCCTCACAGGTTGGAGAGGCACTCTGGAGACCTGCAATAAAAGAAGAAGGTCACAGTTTACTTTGAGCTCACAGTGTTCAGTCTGACTCTTTCTCCATACATAACAACTGGCGACGCGATACAGATAGCGAACCCAAAGATGCAGAGAACAGTGGGCATCCTGGAGAAATTCTTGGAGGGAGATGATTGGGAAACTTTTGTGGAGCGACTCGACCAATACTTTGTTGTCAACGAGCTAGATGGGTAAGAGAATGATGCCAAACGAAGGGTGATCCTCCTCACCATCTGTGGGGCACCAACGTATGGCCTCATGAAGAATCTGCTCACTCCAGCAAAACCCACGGAGAAATCATACGATGGTTTGTGCACACTGGTTCGAGAGCATTTGAACCCGAAGGAAAGTGTTCTGATGGCGAGGTACCACTTCTACACCTACAAAAGGTCTGAAGGCCAGGAAATGGCGAGTTATGTCGCCGAGCTAAGACACCTTGCAGGGCATTGCGAATTTGAAGGACATTTGGAGCACATGCTCAGAGACTTTTTCGTCCTTGGCATTGGTCACGAAACCATACTTCGCAAACTTTTGACTGTAGAGACCCCAATTCCGTTCATTGCCACCAGTGACAATATGAAGCAAATCTCTCAGCACAAGTGCTGCTATAAGTACTGTAAAGAAAGTGATGTTGCTTTCGAATCATAATGTACACGGCGGGTCACACATACCTGCAGCTGCACGTCCGCGGATGTCTCAGAATCCACCATCGAGGATGACGAATGCAAGGCCATTAACACCTTGTTGGCGATGCGGGGGTGATCATCGTTTCCATTCATGCCTCATCAAAGGGTACGTTTGCAAGGGCTGTGGAACAATGGGACACTTCCAACGTATGTGCAGGCGAGCTGCTAATCCTGTTAAACCTGAAAACCACCATGTTGCAGAGGAGGATAGATCCACGGAGGATCACAATGAACCAGAGCCTCAGATCGAGGAGGCAGAGGTATATGGGCTGCACACATTCACCACGAATTGTCCCCCGATAATGCTGAATGTTGAACTAACTGGACTTCCGGTGTCAATGGAACTGGACACGGGCGCAAGCCAGTCCATCATGGGCAAAAAGACTTTCGAAAGGCTGTGGTGCAACAAGGCCTCAAGGCCAGTCTTAACTCCAATTCGTACGAACTAGAAACTTACATGAAAGAACTGATTCCCGTAATTGGCAGTGCTACCATAAAGGTCTCTTACAATGGAGCGGTGCACAAGCTACCACTCTGGGTGGTACTGGGCGATGGTCCCACGCTGCTCGGCAGGAACTGGCTTGGAAAGATATGCTGGAACTGGGACGACGTCCGAGCGCTATCGCCCGCTGACGACACTTCATGTGTCCAGGTCTTAAACAAGTCCCTTCGCTGTTCGAGCCAGGCATCGGGAAATTCCAAGGAGCAACAGTGAAGATCCACCTAATTCCGGGGACGCAACCCATCCATCACAAGGCGAGAGCAGTTACCATACATGATGAGAGAAAGGGTAGAGATCAAGCTAGACCGGCTGCAACGAGAAGGCATCATTTCACCGATGGAGTTCAACGAGTGGGCTAGCCCGATTGTTCCTGTCCTCAAGGGAGACGGCACTGTCAGAATCTGTGGCGATTACAAAGTAACTATCAATCGTTTCTCCCTGCAGGTCCAATACCCACTACCAAAGACCTCTTTGCAATGCTGGCGGGAGGAAAGATGTTCACGAAGCTGGATCTGACTTCAGCCTATATGACGCAGGAACTGGAGGAATCATCAAAGAGCCTCACCTGCATCAACACGCACAAAGGTCTTTTTATTTATAACAGATGCCCATTAGGAATTCGATCAGTGGCGGCGATATTCCAGAGAAACATGGAAAGCTTACTGAAGTCGGTCCCGCACACCGTGGTCTTCCAGGACGACATCTTGGTCATAGTTCGGAACACAGCCGAGCATCTACAAAACCTGGAGGAAGTTCTTAGTCGACTCAAGCACATGGGGCTCAGGTTAACACATTCGAAGTGTGTTTTCCTGGCGCCTGAAGTGGAGTTCTTGGGAAAGAGGACTGCGGCAGATGGCATCAGGCCCACCAAAGCGAAGACGGAGACAATCAAGAACGCACCGAGGCCACAGAACGTGACGGACCTGCAGTCGTTTCTGGGACTCCTGAACTACCTTGGTAACTTCTTACCGCGTCTCAGCACACTGTTAGAACCACTGCATGTCTTACTACGAAAAGGGGGTGAATGGGTTTGGGGCAAAAACCAAGAAAATGTCTTTGTAAAAGCGAGAAAATTGTTACGCTCAAACAAATTGCTGTGTTGTATGATCCATGTAAGCATTTGGTACTAGCATGTGATGCGTCGTCATATGGCGTCAGGTGTGTATTGCAACAAGCTAATGATTTTGGGAAACTGCAACCGGTTGCTTATGCATCCAGGAGTCTGTCTAAGACTGAGAGTGCCCACAGCATGATTGAGAAAGAAGCGTTAGCGTGTGTCTATGGGGTAAAGAAAATGCATCAATGCCTGTTTGGGCTAAAATTCGAATTGGAAACTGACCATAAGCCAATCATATCCCTGTTTTCCAAAAGTAAAGGGATAAATACCAATGCATCAGCCCGCATCCAGAGATGGGCGCACACGTTGTCCGCATACAACTACGCCATCCGCCACAGGCCAGGCACAGAAAACTGCACCGATGCTCTCAGTAGGCTGCCATTGCCCACCACAGGGGTGGAAATGGCGCAGCCCGCAGATTTAGCCATGGTTATGGAAGCATTTGAGAGTGAGCAATCACCCGTCACTGCCCGGCAGATCAAAAGCTGGATGAGCCAGGACCCCTTATTGTCTCTCGTCAAAAACTGTGCTTCACGGGAGCTGGTCCAGTGTCGCAGTGGAAATGCAGGAAGAGATAAAGCCGTTCTAGCGGCGCAAAGCTGAAATGTCTATTCAGGCAGACTGCCTTCTGTGGGGCAATCAAGTAGTGGTTCGCAAGAAGGGCAAAGACACCTTCATCAATGACCCCCACAGTACCCACCCAGGCATCGTAATGATGAAAGCGATAGCTAGATCCCACGCATGGTGGCCCGGTATCGATGCGGACTTAGAGTCCTGCGTTCACAGATGTAATACATGCTCGTAGTTAAGCAATGTACCCAGGGAGGCGCCGCTAAGTTTATGGTCTTGGTCCTCCAAACCGTGGACTATGCAGGCCCGTTCTTGGGTAAAATGTTCCTTGTGGTTGTAGACGCGTACTCCAAGTGGATTGAATGTGAGATAATGTCGGCTAGCATGTCCGCTGCCACTACTGAAAGCCCGCGGGCCATGTTTGCCACACACGGCCTACCCGATGTCCCAGTGAACGACAACTGGCCATGTTTTACCAGTGCTGAGTGCAAAGAATTCATGACCCGTAATGAGATCAAACATGTCACATCTGCCCCGTTAAATCAGCGTCCAATGGTCAGGCAGAGAGAGCAGTGCATCAAGCAAGGCTTGAAGAGGGTAACTGAAGGCTCGCTACAGACTCGCCTATCCCGAGTCCTGCTTAGCTACCGCACGAGACCCCACTCACTCACTGGGATCCCACCTGCTGAACTGCTCATGAAAAGAGCACTTAAGACAAGGCTCTCGTTAGTTCACCCTAAACTACATGAACAGGTAGAGAGCAGGCGGCTTCAACAAAGTACATACCATGATAGCGCAAATGTATCACGCGAGATTGTAATCCATGATCCTGTATTTGTATTGAATTATGGACAAGGTCCCAAGTGGCTTGCCAGCACTGTCGTGGCCAAAGATGGGAGTAGGGTGTTTCAAATGGACTCATTCACCGGAAACACTTGGACCAAATCAAACTCAGATTCATGGACTATCCTGAGCAACCCACCTTGGACCCTACCTTTTTTGATCCCCCAACATACACACCAGTGGCAACCGGCACCACGGTTGACCAAGGAGCAGAACCTATCATCCACAGCAGCCCAGGAGGACCCAACACACCAGGCAGCCCAGCAGGGCCGGCTGCACACTCAGCGAGAGCCCAACAAATGATTCAACAATACCAGCTTTCACACCGAGACGATCAACCAGGGCAAGAAGGGCCCCAGATCGACTCACATTGTAAATAGTTACAATATTGACTTTGCGGGGGAGTGTTGTTATATATGTAAACTTGTATTTACTCTGTACAGCCACCAGAAGGCTCATCCCCTGGAGTCCCAAGGGATCCCTTGGGAGCACAGGTTTTTAAGGAGACCTTACAGGTTGGAGAGGCACTCTGGAGACCAGCAATAAAAGACTACGGTCACACTTTGAGCTCACAGTGTTCAGTCTGACTCTTTCTCCATACGTAACACTTAGGATATCCCAAAGCGCTTCACAGGCAATTAAATACCTTTGAAGTATTTTGTAGTTAAACATGGCAGCCAATTTGCAACAGCAAGGTCCCATAAAAGGCAATGAAATGGATCCTCAATTTATCTAAACTCATGACTTGTGTCTTGTAAGTGTTGGAAGGGTTTGGGGTGTCAGGAGATGAGCCACTCACCGTGGAATACCCAGCTTTTGACCGACTTTAGTGGCCACAGAATTGATGTGGCTGGTCCAATTGAATTTCTTGTCAGGATATGGTTGGTGGGGGACTTGGTGATGGTAATGCCATTGAATGTCAAGGAGAGGTGGCTAGGTTGCCTCTTGTTGGAGATAGTCATTGTCTGGCACTTGTGTGGTGTGAATATTACTTGCCACCAACGCTCCCTCTAAGTATGGCCGCGCAGC
Source organism: Pristiophorus japonicus (assembly GCF_044704955.1). NCBI lineage: Eukaryota > Metazoa > Chordata > Chondrichthyes > Pristiophoridae > Pristiophorus > Pristiophorus japonicus. The sequence continues at coordinate 39,102,993 of NC_091992.1, forward strand.
TCAATGTCGGTCCCACGCAGCCCGGGATCGGCTTTTCTAATGTTAAATTTTGCACATGTGTGAAACTGTAAAGATTTTATCCCCTTAATGACTCTTATGATGGAGGGAAGGTCATTGATGAAGTAGTTGAAAATAATTTACTTGGCACTCTGCCCTGAGGAACCTCTGGAGCAATGTACCGGGGCTGAGATGATTACTCTCCAACAACCTGCCTGCTTTGTGCCAGGCATGACCAGCCACGGGAGAGTTTTCTCCATGATCCCCGTTGACTTCAGTTTTACTAGGGCTCCTTGGTGTCACACTTAGTCGAATGCTGCCTTGAAGTCAAGGGCAGTCACTCTCACCTCACGTCACCTCAGGAATTTAGCTCTTGCCTATGTTTGGGCCAAGGCTGTAATGAGGTTGAAAGCTGAGTGGTCCTGGCGGAACTAAAATTGAGCATTGGTGAGCAGGATATTGGTCAGTAAGTGCTTCTTGATAGCACTGTTAATGACTCCTATCACTTTGCTGAATATTGGGAGTTGGCCGCGGGGCGGCAATTGACTGGGTTGGATTTGTCTTGCAAATTTGGGTTATTTTCCATATTGTCAGGTAGATGCATATATTGTAGCTGTACTGGAATAGCAGAACAATATAAAAGCCTCTCATTGCAGCATCCAATTGATTCATAAATGATTCCAGGATTCTCACCTCCACTACTCTACTCAGGAATACATTTCAAGCATTAATTAACTTTGTGTGAAGAATAACCTCCTGATATCAATCCTAAATTTGCCATTTATTAGTTTGAACTAATGACTCCTTGTTTTCTTAATTTAAATCATGTTACCTTCTCCATACCATTTACTATCTTATATACCAATCTGCTAGTAAAGGATCCCCTTGGAATGAGTGATCATAGCATGATTGAATTTCAAATTCAGATGGAGGGTGAGAAAGTTGGATTTTTAACCAGCGTACTAAGCTTAAATAAAGGAAACTATGAAGGTATGAGGGCTGAGTTGGCTAAAGTGGACTGGGAAAATAGATTAAAGTGTAGGACGGTTAATGAACAGTGGTGTACATTTAAGGAGATATTTCACAACTCTCAAGAAAAAAATATTCCAGTGACGAGGAAAGGGAGTAAGAGAAAAGATAGCCATCCGTGGCTAACTAAAAAAATAAAGGACTGTATCCAATTAAAAACAAGGGCATACAATGTGGCCAAACCTAGTGGGAGGACAGAAGATTGGGAAGCGTTTAAAAGCCAACAAAGGATGACTAAAAAAAATGATTAAGAAAGGGAAGATAGACTATGAAAGTAAACTAACACGAAATAAAAAAAACAGATAGCAAGAGTTTCTATAGGTATATAAAAAGGAAAAGAGCGGCTTAGAGTAAATGTTGGTCCCTTAGAGGACGAGACCGGGGAATTAGTAATGGGGAACATGGAGATGGCAGAAACTCTGAACAAATATTTTGTATCAGTCTTTACGATAGAGGACACTAATAATATTCCAACAGTGGATAGTCAAGGGGCTATAGGGGGGGAGGAACTTAACACAATCACAATCACTAAGGAGGTGGTACTCTCAGATAATGGGACTAAAGGCGGATAAATCCCCTGGACCCAATGGCTTGCATCCTAGGGTCTTAAGAGAAGTAGCAACAGGGATAGTGGATGCATTGGTTGTAATTTACCAAAATTCCCTGGATTCTGGGGTGGTCCCAGCAGATTGGAAAACTGCAAATGTAACGCCCCTATTTAAAAAAGGAGGCAGACAAAAAGCAGGAAACTATAGACCGGTTAGTCTAACATCTGTGGTTGTGAAGATGTTGAAGTCCATTATTAAAAAAACAGTAGCAGGACATTTGGAAAAGCAAAATTCGATCAGGCAGAGTCGGCATGGATTTATGAAGGGGAAGTCATGTTTGACAAATTTGCAGGAATTCTTTGAGGATATAATGAACAGGGTGGATAAAGGTAAACTGGTGGATGTGGTGTATTTGGACTTCCAGAAGGCACTTGACAAGGTGCAACACAAAAGGTTACTGCACAAGATAAAAGTTCACGGGGTTTGGGGTAATATATTACCATGCATAGAGGATTGGCTAACGAACAGAAAACAGAGAATAGGGATAAATGGTTCATTCTCAGGTTGGCAATCAGTAACTAGTGGGGTGTCACAGGGATCAGTGCTGGGACCCCAACTATTTACAATCTATATTAACGACTTGGAGGAAGGGACCGAGTGTAACGTAGCCAAGTTTGCCGACGATACAAAGATGGGAGGAAAAGCAATGTGAGAGGAGAACACAAAAAATCTGCAAAAGGACATAGACAGGCTAAGTGAGTAGGCAAAAATGTGGTAGATGGAGTATAATGTTGGAAAGTGCGAGGTCATGCGCTTTGGCAGAAAAAAATCAAAGAGCAAGTTATTATTTAAATTGAGAATGATTGCAAAGTGCTGCAGTACAGCGGGACCTTGGGGGGACTTGTGCATGAAACACAAAAGGTTAGTATGCAGGTACAGCAAGTAATCAGGAAGGCCAATGGAATCTTGGCCTTTATTGCAAAGAGGATGGAGTATAAAAGCAGGGAAGTCTTGCTACAGTTGTACAGGATATTGGTGAGGCCACACCTGGAATACTACGTGCAGTTTTGCTTTCCATATTTACGAAAGGATATACTTGCTTTGGAGGCAATTCAGAGAAGGTTCACAAGGTTGATTCCAGAGATGAGGGGGTTGACTTATGAGGAAAGGTTGAGTAGGTTGGGCCTCTACTCATTGGAATTCAGAAGAATTGAGAGGTGATCTTATCGAAACGTATAAGATTATGAGGGAGCTTGAAAAGGTGGATGCATAGAGGATGTTTCCACTGATAGGGGAGATTAGAACTAGAGGACATAATCTTAGAATAAGGGGCCGCCCATTTAAAACTGAGATGAGGCGAAATTTCTTCTTTCAGAGGGTTGTGGATCTGTGGCATTCGCTGCCTCAGAAAGCTGTGGATAGAATTTAAGATAGAAATAGAGAGTTTGTTAACCGATAAGGGAATAAGAGGTTATGGCGAGCCAGCAGGGAAGTGGAGCTGAGTTCATGATCAGATCAGCCATGATCGTATTAAATGGCGGTGCAGGCTCGAGGGGCCGTATGGCCTACTCCTGTTCCTATTTCTTATGTTCTTATAGCTCTATAAGATTACCTCAGACATCTCCTTTCAAGGCTGAAAAGCTCAAGTTGCTCTCGTCTTTCCTCATAACTCAAGCCTCTAACACTAGGGATCAGTCTTGCGAATTTCTCATTTGCCTCCAATGCTTGAATGTCGGCTTTGTGTTTCAGTGTACAGAATTGGAATCAATACTCAAGGTGTGGTCTGACCAAAGCACTGTACAGTTTGATCACAACCTGTACTCTAGTATTTTGACTGTACAGTTCAACATTCAGTTGGTTTTGTTGATTGCTACTGTGAAGTGATTGGAAATGTTGAGCATTGAGTCGACTAAGATTCCTCGGTCTGTTTTGAGTTCATCCACAGCTATTTCAACACCATTCATGGAGCTTGTGTGCTGCCTCGTTTTGCTGTTTGTCTGCCCACTGACATTTTTTCCAGCTCATCATATAATTTTTGAGTAGCCTCCTCTGATTTATGGGTACAATAGCTTAGGTTATGACACTGGACTAGCAATCCGGAGGTTGTAAGATTAAATTGAATTCAATACATACGATAATCTGTGATCTAGGACCAGAAAATGTGACCACGAGCACTACTGAATTGTCATAAAAACCCAATGGGTTAACTAATATCCTTCAAGGAAGGGAGCCTGCCACCTCTACCTAGTCTGTGACTCCAGTCCCATACTTTGTGGATGACTCTTAGGGCCGGATTTTCGGCTTTCGGGATTTTTCAGCGAAAATGGTAACGATACGTGAAAATTACCGTTTTCGCTGTACTACTGTTTTTAGGCTGAACCTTTGGCCTTTGGGGTCTGCGCCAGGGGAGCATCAGTAAGGGAAGCATTCCACGATTATTCGTGGCGAAAAACGCGAGTTTCGGCAACTTTAGTCCAGGGTCGTTTGCGCTGCGAGAGAGGCCTTGGGAGGGGGGAAAAAAATTAAATAATTCCAAAGAACATTCCAAAAACATTTACAAGACCCTTAACTAACTAATCGCTGCAAAAAAACTTAAAAAATAAAAACTTTAACTGACCTTTTTTGCAGGATTTCGTACTTACCGCTACTGGCAGGGCTGCACCAACAGGTTTGACCTGTCGCTATTCTGGGCGCGGCGTACAGGTCGGGAGAGTGCCGAAACTCGATCGCAAATGCAATCGGAGTCGTTGTCCATCGGCACACCTCTCCCCAGCGGTACTTGGAAGCGCCATCGCAAACAGGTACCCGAGGATCCCAACCGGGTTTTCGCTGGGAAGGGTCAAATCGTGGCAAAAACCCGGTCGCAAACCTCTCCTGTAGTGTTAGAGATAGGGCTGTTAATATGTCATACATGCGAACCCACAAAAGTAGCAAAAGCTGACAGCGCAACACAGCCGTGACTTGTGAAAACAAGTACTTACACAGGCTTTGTGCCTCAAGTGGTCAGTATACACAACATTTGTTCACTTATATCAGAGGCAAAAAATAATATGAAAGTTTGAATGGGAAATCCAAATGTTGATATGACAGAATCGTTGGATAATCCAGGGGGCAAGTGACCTGGGAAATTTTGAATCTTTACATTAAAAATAATACATTCTGGTTCATTTCATGCACTTTTATACTTCAAAATTAATAGATTTTTAATCTGTTAACAATAAAGATAAAATTACATTTGGATTTTAAACAGACGAACTAGACCATCGCTGTCAATCATCCTACCCCCACCACCCCATTTTACAAAGGTGCTTTACTGCCTCGAGATCCAGCTCCTAGAGACTATGGCCGGGAAGTTCCCGCTCCACTGATGTTACTTTTCGGTCAATAATGCCTGCATAACGGGTGCAGCTCCGAGCAATTACCCAGCCGTTGATTCCCATTCAACATCCCACCCTTTTACAGAGACTCTCTTCTCTAACCCTCCTTGTTCATACCAGCACTCTTTCCCTTTCACTTGTCAATTCAGCCCAGCACTATTCTCCCCTTCCAATTAAGTTAAGATGGTGCTACTCTTCCATTCTCCTGCCCCATTCAAACTGCTGCTGATCTCTTCCTACACCCCTACATCCCCAGAGTTCCTGAATTCGTGCTGGTATTCTTGCACTCTACTTCATGTTGGCACCCTTCCCCTTCCCACTCCCGTCCCAAAGTCCTCCGTTAAATTTCTCCCCTTTCTCCCTCAAAGCACTAATCCCAGCTTCTGCCCTCTTCCATTTCACCTGTATTACCACCCATTTCTCCCTTCGCTCTGTTGCATCCATTTACCTCCAGTCGGATGAATTCTATCCATTTCCTTCTTTCACTGTCATATATTATCTTTCACTGCCATCCACTGCCCTTCCATTACTATCCATTCTTCCCCTCCCTTCCCCATCCATTTCTCCCTTGCGATGCATTCTGTCTGTTTCCCTGACTATTTCCCCTCTCCACGTCAACCCAATCCCCCTCCCCTCTCCTCAACAATCATTCCCCCTCCCCCCGAAAAACCATTTCCCCTCCCCTCTCCTCAACCACCATTCCCACTCCCCTCCCCCCGATCACCCTTCCTCCTCCCGTCCCCCCGACAACCATTCCCCCTCCCCTCTCACAACTCCCATTCCCCCGCTCCTCGACCCCCATTCCCCCTCTCCTCGACCCCCATTTCCCCTCTCCTCGACCCCCATTTCCCCTCTCCTCGACCACCATTCCCCCTTTCCTCAACCACCATTCCTCCTCTCCACCCTTCCTCTCCCCCTCCCCTCGATAACCATTCCCCCTCCCCTCTCCTCAACCACCATTACCCCACTCCTCGACCACCCTTCCTCCTCCCCTCGACAACCATTCACCCTCCCCCTCCTCTTGGCAACTATTTACTCCCTCCCTGTACAAATATTTACCCCATCCCTTCTCCCTACCCGCTCCTATCTAAGTCTGATGGCTTATACACTGGACAGACTGTGCTCCTCCTGTTAGCGCGTTGCAGCACACATGGCCCTGATCACTGCCTGTGCATTCGATATGTGGGAACTCCAGTTCCCGTGAGAGTCCCTGCCACAGGCAGCAGTCTGGACCATAAGCACTGGAGTTCGCTGACTGAAGTAGCACTGCCTGTCTGGTTTGTTAACCACTGACTCAGGAGAAGCAGCTGAGCGGGTGTAGCAGGAGGGTTCTCGGCACACTATTTTGTGTTTGCTAATGATGACTGTACTCCCAAAACATTGACTGGCAATGCATAATGTTGATGATTGGCTTGTATGTTGTAAGTGGAGAGGCAAAGGTTGTTACTGTAAATGGAGCTGTGGATAGGGTACTGAAAGGGGTAGCATGTCCTTGATGAAATTACATGGTAAAATAAAAAGCCTTTTGTAGACAGTTTTGTCAAATAAGAGATAACTACAATGTTTGTACTGTACAGCACTTAATGCAACTTTGCGGAGATTACTGTGTGAAAGGAGGTGCATTGTCTCACCCTATCAGTGATAGGAGCAGCAAGTGTCCTCTGAATGGCTGTGGTTTCTGTGGTAATTGTTTCATTTTAAACAATAAATGCCACTTAATCAGTGTGTGACTAGGAGCCGAAAGTCACTGGAGAGCAGCCAGGTCACTGTGTGCAGTACTGTAACATTTTGCTGCTGTTCTTGGCAATGTTTCAGTAGAGGTACTAAAGAACTCAGCAGATAGTAGATTCTGGCTCCTCTGTCCATGCAGCATTTTTAAAGGGACCTTGGCCAGGAAATTCCTCAGAGCTGTTCCGTCAGTGCTAGTTTGCAAGAAGTGTAGCAGAAACCTTGCTTACGCATGGAAACACGGTTTCCGCCGCATTTACGGATTTTCACAGCTCTTGTCTTCATGAAAAGTTGGGGAAGTGAGAAGAGATGTGTCATTTTCATCACATGATTTACATCCTAGTACATCCTGGTATTTGCAAATGTAAGAAACAAGTTTGTCAAAAGCTTTACAGCTGGATAGTATGTTCACATGGCTTTAGTTCCCCAACTTAAAGCTTCCAGTGATTGTCAAATGCAGTTTAATGTAACAAAGTGTTCGCTCCTCCATGCCTTTGTTACCTCTAGACTTGACCACTCCAACGCACTCCTGGACGGCCTCCCACATTCAACCTTCTGTAAACTTGAGGTCATCCAAAACTCTGCTCCTTATGTCCTAACTCATACCAGGTCCCTTTCTTCATCACCCCTGTGCTCGCTAACCGATATTGGCTCCTGGAGCAACACCTCGATTTTAAAATTCTCATCCTTGTTTTCAAATTCCTCCATGGCTTCACCCCCTCCATATCTCTGTCAGCTTCTCCAGCCACACAACCCTCCGAGATATCTGCACTCCTCTAATTCTGGACTGTTGAGCATTTCCGATTTTAATCGCATCACCATTGATGGCCGTGCCTTCAGCTACCAAAGGCCTTAAGCTTGGAATTCCCTCCCTAAACCTCTCCATCTCTTTCTTACTTTAAGACACTCCTTAATAACCTACCTCTTTGACCAAGCTTTCGGTTATCTGCCTTAATATCTCCTTATGTGGCTCAGTGTCGAATTTTTGTTTGATAATTCTCCTGTAAAGCACTTTTGGCCATTTTACTACTTTCATCATCATCATAGGCAGTCCCTTGAAGCGAGGATGACTTGCTTACACGCAAAAAGGGATGAGTTCACAGGTGTTTCAATGAAGGACCTAATATTCCAGGTCCAGAACTACATGTTGAAGGGTGGAAGATGCCTGTGCGTGGATTTTTTTTAATGTGTGGTGGCTGTTACACAACAGCCACCACACGGGCTGGACAGAGCTAGGTTTTGCTCCAGTTTACTACTTTAAAGGCGCTATATAAATACAAGTTGTTGTTGTAGTATACTTTGGAAATTAAGAATGACAGATGGAATTATAACTTTATTGGGGAAGTGCTGTGAGAGAGGGGGTAATAAATTAAGAAAGAGATTTGGGGATTCGGGACCATTGCCGTCAAAAGCCAGCTCACTGATGCAAAAAAGCAATGAAAAAGACTAATTAAATTGCTTGGTTTCAAAGCAAGAAGTACAGAATATAAAAGCAAGGAAGTGCTACTCTAGTTATACAGAGTGCTGGTCAGTCCTTATCTGGAATATTGTGCTTTGATTTTGAGTGCCTCAATTTAGGATAATTCTGGCCTTGGGGAAAGTCAAGTGATGATTCACCAGCATGGTACCTGAGAGGAAAGGACTGAGTTATGATGAGAAACTGTTTAAACCGGGTTATGTTCCCTAGTTATATATTGTGGAAAAGCCATTGTCTTTGGTCCCTACCACAAAATCCATTCCCTAGACACCGACTCTATCTTTCACCTAGAGAATTGTGAATTTATGGAATTCTCTAACACAAAGTTGTTGAGTCCAGTTCGTTGGATATATTCAAAAAGGAGTTAGATGTGGCCCTTATGGCTAAAGGGATCAGGGGGTATGGAGAGAAGGCAGGAGTGGGGTACTGAAGTTGCATGATCAGCCATGATCATATTGAATGGTGGTGCAGGCTCGAAGGGTCAAATGGCCTGCTCCTGCACCTATTTTCTATGTACCTATTTTCTATGTGTCTATGTTTCTCCCTGCCCACTGCCTGAGGCTGAACCAAACCGTTCGTAATCTTGCCGTCCTATTTGACCCTGAGTTGAGCTTCTGATCCCATATTCTCTCCATCACCAAGACTGCCTATTTCTATCTTTGCAACATAGCCCATCTCCACCTCTGCCTCAGCTCATCTGCTGCTGAATTCCTTTAGACTCAACTATTGTTACCTTTAGACTCAACTATTCCAAGGCTCTCCTGGCGAGCCTCCCACCAAGCATCCTCTGTAAAATTAAATTCATCAAGCCGCCGCCTTGAACTGCTGAAGTCCATCTGGTGAAGGTACTCCCACAGTGCTTCTTTGTAGTGATTTGGTACAACTCAGTGGCTTGCTAGGCTATTTCAGAGGGCTGTTAAGAGTCAACCACATTGCTGTGGGTCTGGAGTCACACATCGGCCAAACCAGGTAAAGACGACAGATTTCCTTGGGACATTTTACTATGTTAAAGGTCACCATTACTGACTAGCTTTATATTCCAGATTTATTTAATTAACTGAATATAATTTCCCCAGCTGCCATGGTGGAATTTGAACTCGCCTCTCTGGATCTTTTGTCCAGACCTCTGGATTACTAGCCCAGCAACAACCACTGTGCTACCGTACCCCAATATTGTGTTATATTTTGTGTTTGGCTTCACCAGTTTGCCCATAAGTGGACTTTCAATTTCTTATGATCTGGAGTGTGCTTTTATTGTCCATATAACACACACAAGTAAACGGACTGCTGTCTAGAATAAATGGCCTGTCTCTTATTTCAACGCAGGAACTATTATAAATGGCTTGTGTATTTCTTGCAGTTTATCCTTTGTAAGTTGAATCTATCTTTATAGCAATATTATAACATGAATTGAAACAATATCTCTTTGAGATCATATAGGTAAAAGTCCCAAAGTGTTATAGCAGTTACATCCAGAAAAATGTCTTAACATAAAGGGTGCAGGAATGTGGAACACTGCCACCGAAGTGCGCGGATGCAGGATTAACAGTGTTTGAAAGGGAGCTAGCTACTTAGGGAAAGGAGGGATTGAGGGATATGCAGAAAAAGCAGAGGACTGTGATTAAAGTGATAGAGCTGCCATGGCTAACAAATGGGAACACAATAAATTGATTAGATATTTAATTTAGCTCAGACCATTTTCAGAACCTCATCTGACCCCAAAGCTGTACTCGATGAGTCGGTGCTTTGTATTTCATCTTGTTGGATGAGGAGATTTATTTTGTAATGGAGGTTAATGTTCTTAGATGTTTAACTGTATTTGCTTCTCCTTTGGGAGCTTCTGGACCATGCTCAACGAGTGGGTGGCTTCCTCTGTAGGCACCCACCTATGGCAGTCTTTAAGTGATGGAAGGCATCCACAGTGCACCCATAAGATTTTTCCTGTGTTTGGTATCACACTGCACTATACTGCACATTAGCAATTGAGCAGATTAGAGATTTGGATCTGCACCCTCTGACTCAAAGCTACTGTGTATTGGTCCTGCAGCGTGCATTGCTATTTGTGCTATACGTCCGTGCTTGTTATTGACAGCTGTAGAGTTCACAGATTTGTCGGGTGTTTAGCCCATCAGTTTGTGTTCAGAGTCTGGGTCATTAGTGTGGTGTATCTGTAAAGCATGCACTCCCATGTTCCGCCACCAGCGAGCTCATCCCCTGAAGGCCCAAGGGATCCCAGCATCCCTTGGGAGCACTGTATATAAGCCGGACCCTAAGGCCTGTTCCTCACTCTGGAGTGTCTTATTAAAGACTGAGGTCACTGTTACTTTAACCTCTCTGTGTGCAACCTCATCTGTGTTAGGAACACATTAACTGGCGACAAGAATACGAATCCAACGCAAAGATGCAGCAAACTGTGGGCATCCTGGAGAAGTACTCGGAGGGTGAGGACTGGGAAGCCAATGTCGAACGGCTAGACCAGTACTTTGTAGCCAACGAGCTGGACGGAGAAGGAAGTGCTGCAAAAAGGAGAGCAGTCCTCCTCACTGTCTGCGGGGCACCGACCTACAGCCTCATGAAGAATCTTCTGGCTCCGGTGAAACCCACAGATAAGTCATATGAGGAGCTGTGTACACTGGTTCGGGAGCATCTTAAGCTGAGGGAGAGCGTGCTGATGGCGAGGTATCTGTTCTGTACGTGCCAGCGATCTGAAGATCAGGAAGTGGCGAGCTACATCACCGAGCTAAGGCGACTTGCAGGACAATGTGAGTTTGATGGCTACCTGGAGCAAATGCTCAGAGACTTTTTTGTACTGGGCATTGGCCACAAGACCATCCTATGAAAACTTTTGACTATAGAGACACCGACCCTCAGTAAGGCCATTGCAATAGCACAGGTGTTTATGTCCACCAGTGATAACACCAAACAAATCTCTCCGCACACAAGTGCTAGCCATGTTCATAAATTAACTGGAACTGTGTTTGCGAGCAGAAATGTACAGGGCAGAACCCACGAGTCTGCAACTGTCAGCAGGCCTCAGGTGACTCAGATGACTCAGAGTCCCCAACAAAGGATGAATGCAAGGCAATTCACACCTTGTTGGCGTTGTGGAGGCTTCCATTCAGCCTTCAAAGAGTATGTTTGCAAGAGCTGTGGAACAATGGGGCACCTCCAACGAGCTTGCAAATGAGCTGCAAGCTCTGCAAAACCTGCTAACCACCACGTGGCAGAGGAAGATCGGTCCATGGCGGATCAAAGCAATTTCGAGCCTCAGGGAGAGGAGGCAGATGCTGAAGTACACGGGGTGCACACATTTTCGACAAAATGGCTACCTATAATGTTAAACATAAAATTGAATGGCTTACCCGTAGCCATGGAACTGGACACTGGCGCTAGCCAATCCATCATGAGTAAAAAGATGTTTGAGAGACTCGTGCAACAAGGCATTCAGACCAGCCCTGAGCCCCATCCACACGAAACTGAGAACGTACACCAAAGAGCTTATCACTGTCCTGGGCAACGCCATGGTCAAGGTCACCTACGAGGGCATGGTGCACGAACTGCCACTCTGGATTGCCCCGGGCGATGGGTCCACACTGCTTGGAAGGAGCTGGCTGGGCAAAATCCACTGGAACTGGGATGACATCCGATGCTATCACATGTCGATGAGGCCTCATGTATCCAGGTTCTTAACAAATTTCCTTCTCTTTTTGAGCCAGGCATTGGAAACTTTTCCGGGGTGAAGGTGCAGATCCACTTGGTCCCAGAGGCTCGATCCATTCACCACAAGGCGCGAGTGGTACCTCACATGATGAGGGAGAGAGTGGAAATTAAGCTGGACAGGCTGCAACGCGAGGGCATCATCTCCCCAGTGGGATTCAGCGAAAAAAGTACTCAAAAGTGATGGCATGGTCAGGATTTGCGACAATTATAAAGTAACTATTAATCGTTTCTCGCTGCAGGACCAATACCCGCTACCTAAGGCAGACGACCTATTTGCGACGCTGGCAGAAGGCAAGACGTTCACCAATCTCAACCTGACTTCGGCCTACATGACGCAGGAGCTGGAGGAATCTTCGAAGGGCCTCACCTGCATCAACACGCACAAGGGACTGTTCATCTACAACAGATGCCCGTTTGGAATTCAGTCGGCTGCAGCGATCTTCCAGAGAACCATGGAGAGCCTACTCAAGTGGTACCACACACGGTGGTCTTTCAGGACGACATAATGTTCACGGGTCGGGACACCGCTGAGCACCTACAAAACCTAGAAGAGGTCCTCCAGTGACTGGATCGCGTAGGGCTGCGGCTGAAGAGGTCGAAATGCGTCTTCATGGTAACAGAAGTGGAGTTTTTGGGGAGAAAGATTGCGGCGGACGGCATTCGGCCCACAGACGCCAAGACAGAGGCTATCAGGAACGCGCCTAGGCCACAGAACGTCACGGAGCTGCGGTCGTTCCTGGGACTCCTCAACTATTTTGGTAACTTCCTACCGGGGTTAAGCACCCTTTTAGAGCCCCTACATGTGGTATTGCGCAAAGGTGAGAACTGGGTATGGGGAAAAAAACAAGTAATTGCTTTTGAGAAAGCCAGAAACATTTTATGCTCCAACAAGCTACTTGTATTGTATAACCCGTGTAAAAGACTTGTGCGAGCATGTGACACGTCGTCGTACGGAGTCGGATGTGAATTACAACAAGCTAAAGTTGCGGGGAAGTTGCAATCTGTCGCCTATGCTTCCAGGAGCTTGTCTAAGGCCGAGAGGGCCGACAGCATGATTGAGAAAGAGGCATTAGCGTGTGTGTTCGGGGTAAAGAAAATGCATCAGTACCTGTTTGGCCTCAAATTTGAGCTGGAAACCGATCACAAGCCCCTCACATCCCTGTTCGCTGAAAACAAGGGGATAAATACTAATGCCTCAGCCCGCATACAAAGGTGGGCACTAGCGCTATCAGTGTATAACGATACCATCCGCCATAGGCCAGGCACCGAGAACTGTGCGGATGCTCTCAGTCGGCTATCATTGTCCACCACGGGGGTGGAAATGACGCAGCCTGCAAACTTGTTGATGGTGGCGCAGCCCGCAGACTTGTTGATGGTTATGGAAGCATTTGAAAATGATAAATCACCTGTCACGGCCCGCCAGATTAGGACTTGGACCAGCCAAGATCCTCTGCTGTCCCTAGTAAAAAACTGTGTACAGCTGGGCCAGCAATGGAAGAGCCAATCAAGCCATTCCAGCGGCGAAAGGACGAGCTGTCCATTCAGGCAGACTGCCTGTTGTGGGGTAACCGCGTAGTGCTACCAAAAAAGGGCAGAAAGACGTTCATCTCGGATCTCCGCAGCACACACCCGGGTATAGTAATGATGAAAGCGATAGCCAGATCCCACGTGTGGTGGCCCGGTATCAACTCTGACTTACAGTCCTGTGTACGGCAATGCAGCGTATGTGCTCAGTTGAGCAACACGCCCAGAGAGGCACCACTAAGTTTGTGGTCCTGGCCCTCTCGACCATGGTCGAGGATGCATGTCAACTATGCGGGCCCGTTTCTCAGTAAAATGTTCCTGGTGGTGGTGGATGCTTTTTCAAAATGGATTGAACGTGAAGTAATGTCAGGAAGCACCGCCACCGCAACCATTGAAAGCCTGAGGGCCACGTTTGCCACCCATGGCCTGCCTGACAATACTGGTCAGTGACAACGGGCTATGTTTCACCAGTGCCGAATTTAAAGAATTCATGACCTGCAATGGGATCAAACATGTCACCTCGGCCCTGTTTAAACCAACCTCCAATGGGCAGGCAGAGCGGGCAGTACAAACCATCAAACAGAGCCTTAAACGAGTCACGGAAGGCTCACTCCAAACCCGCCTGTCCTGAGTACTGCTCAGCTACCGCACGAGACCCCACTCGCTCACAGGGGTGCCCCTGGCTGAGCTACTCATGAAAAGGACACTTAAAACCAGACTCTCGCTGGTTCACCCCAACCTGCATGATCAGGTAGAGAGCAGGCGGCAGCAACAAAATGTAAACGATGGTCGCGCCATTGTGTCATGGGAAATTGATCTGAATGACCCTGTGTACGTGCTAAACTATGGACATGGTCCCAAGTGGATTGCAGGCACGGTGACAGCTAAAGAAGGAAATAGGGTGTTTGTAGTCAAACTAGACAATGGACAAATTTGCAGAAAGCACCTGGACCAAACGAGGTTGCGGTTCACAGACTGCCCTGAACAACCCACAGCAGACACCACCCAAATGACGAATGACACCACGCCGGACCAGGAAATCGAACCCATCACACCCAACAGCCCAGCTAGGCCAGGCTCACCCAGCAGCCCTGCAGGGCCAACAACACGCCAGCCCAGCGAGGGCACAGCCAACACACCAGAACAGACATTTGTACCGAGGCGGTCCACCAGGGAAAGAAAGGCTCCCGACCGCCTCACCTTGTAAATAGTTTTCACTTTGACTTTGGGACAGGGAGTGATGTTGTGTATCTGTAAAGCATGCACTCCCATGTTCCGCCACCAGCGAGCTCATCCCCTGAAGGCTCAAAGGATCCCAGCATCCCTTGGGAGCACTGTATATAAGCCGGCCCCTAAGGCTTGTTCCTCACTCTGGAGTGTCTTATTAAAGACTGAGGTCACTGTTACTTTAACCTCTCTGTGTGCAGCCTCATCTGTGTGAGAAACACAATAATTAACTCATTAATTGCTATTCAGGACATGGGATCAGTAGCCCACATTTTACTGTTCACGACCCTCGTTCAGTAGCCCACTAGTTTCTGTTCAGGCTCTGGTTTCAGAGTATTTCAGCCTTGATAAACTTAAAGAGCCCTGCCTCTGTTTATGGATGTGTTTGACTAATGCTTATTGTGGTACAGGGTATGAGTGAGTTAATTTCCCTAAGGACCTTCTCCCTCTCTGGGGATGTCTTTATATTATAAAATGATAATGAGCAGGTTTCAAATTGTTGCTGTGTGTCACAGAATGTGGAGAGATAATAGGAGGGAAGAATACAAAATTGGGGAGAGGGGTTAAGTGTATGAAGTGTGACTGTTTTAAGAAGGGATTGACTTCTCCGAGTACTGTACGTGAGAATCACAGTAAGTATGAGTGTAGAAAAAAGGCAGGCATTATTCTGTGTGCATTCCTCTTCCTGTATTGATAGGTGTCAGTACCTTAGGAAGTGCTTTATTTTTCACTCCCATTTCAAGAGTTAGCTCGTGCCAGTATGGAGCATTCCCTGGTCAGGTATAGCAGAGATGAGACGCACAATAAAACTCCTTCAATTCTGCCCCTAGAAAGTACCATAACTTCAACCTCAGGCGAGTACTATCTCCGACACTGATGTGGCATATCCAGCTTTTGGAGAATCCATCTTTGTGATCGTCCTGAGTGAGGTTACCAGTTAAGTAGCAAACCTGAAACAGTTTTTGATTTGAGCTCACTACTATTAGGAACTGGGTTGCAAAGGCATGAAATAAGGAAAGGACATTTGGCTCATCAGGCAAGTTCCTTTCACAAAGACTCTTACTAAACAGAGCTATCAGAAGTAGATTTTCAACTCATCAGTCTGGGCTAGTTTTGAACTCAACAACTTGCATTTATATAGCGTCTTTAACATGTCCTAACTCGCACCAAGTCCCATTCACCCCTCACTCCTCTGCTTGCTGACCTACATTGGCTCCCGGTTAAGAAATGCCTCAATTTCAAAATTCTCATCCTTGTTTACAAATTCTTCCATGGTCTCACCCCTCTCTATCTCTGTAATCTCCTTCAGCCTCACAACCCCCAAGATATCTGCGCTCCTCAAATTCTGCCCTCTTGAGCATCCCTGATTATAACTGCTCAATCATCGCTGGCTGTGCCTTCAGCTGCCGATGCCCTAAGCCCCTCCCGAAACCTCTCCACCTCTCTACCTCTCTTTCCTCCTTTAAGATGCTCCTTACAACCTACGTCTTTGACCAAGCTTTTGTTCATCAGCCATCATTTCTTCTTATCTGGCATGGTGTCAAATTTTTTTTGTCATAATGCTTCTGTGAAGCACCTTGGGACATTTTACTACGTTAAAGGTGCTATATAAATACAAGTTGATGTTGTAATTAAACATGGCGGTAACAAAAGTATGGATGAAGGTCTCAGCAGTAGGAAGGCTGAGGCAGGGTGGCGATCATCGATGTTATGGAGGTGGAAGTAGGCTGTCTTCGTGGGCGAGAATATATGGTCGGAATAGGATGCAGAGGTTGGAAACAGTTTGGCTTAGCTTGAGGTAGTGGCCAGGGAGTGGGATGGAATCAGTTGCTAGGGAATGGAGATTCTGGTGGGGGCCGAAGACGATGGCTTCAGCCTTCCCAATGTTTAATTGGAGGACATTTCATCTCATCAGGACTGGTTTTCGAACTAGCAGTCTGACAACACAGAGACATTGGAAGGGTCAAGAGAGCTGGTGGTGAGGTAGAGCTGCATGTCATCAGTGTACATGTGGAATGTGATGTTATGTCTTTGGATGATGTTGAAGAGGGGAAGGATATGGGTGAGAAATAGGAGGGGCCAAGAGGTAATGGTGCGAGTAACAGAAGAGATGCCATTTCAGGAGATTCTCCAGCTATGACTGGATAGGTAAGAGTGGAACCAGGTTAGGGTAGTGCCAGTGAGCTGAACAATGAACATTGGAGGACGATGATGAGGTTGACCGTGACAAAGGCTGCAGACAGGTCAAAAAGGATAAGGAACGATAATGCATCATGGTCACAGTCAGAGGATGTCATTTGTGACTTTGGTTAGTGTCTTTTCACTGCTGTTACAGGAGCGGGAACATGATTGTAGAGGTTCAGCCATGGAGTTGTGGGAAAGATAGACATGGATTTAAGATGCAACAACACCGAAATGGACTTTGGAGAGAAAATGTAGGTTGGAGATGTGACAGTAGTTTGCAAGGACAGGGGGATCAAGGTCTTGTTGAAGAGGGGGTGATCATGGGAGATTTGAAAGGGAAGGGTACAGTACCTAAGAGGGAGCCATTTACAATATCAGCTAGCATGAGGACTAAGATAAAAACTTGTGTGGTCATCAGTTTAGTGCGAGTTCAGGACTCTGTGGTGGAGGAGGGGGAGGAAACCTTGGGGGAGGCTTAGCTTGATGGGCTAGGAGAAGGGAGGGATGGCATAGGCAGGTGAACAGATGGTCTCAATCTTGGTGATAAAGATGGCCTCTCGCACTTGTTGGAGGTGAGGGTGGAGGGGCGGGAGAGGGGTTTAAGGAGACTGTTGGAACCCAAGTCCCAAAGTGGAAAACCGCTCAACATGGAACTTCTTCCACCAGTAAAAGTGAAAAGAAAGACTTGCATTTATATAGCGCCTTTCACGATCACCAGATGTCCCAAAGGGCTTTACAGCCAATGAAATACTTTTTGAAATGTAGTCACTGTTGTAATGTAGGAAAGGCAGCAACCAATTTGCGCACAGCAGGCTCCCACAAACCGCAGTGTGATAATGATCAGATAATCTGTTTTAGTGATGTTGATTGAGGGATAAAATATTGGCCAGGACACCGGGGATAACTCCCCTACTCTTCTTCGAAATAGTTCCATGGGATCTTTTATGTCCACCTGAGGCAGACGGGGCCTCGGTTTAACGTCTCATCCGAAAAACGCCACCTCCGACAGTGCAGCACTCCCTCAGTACTGCACGGGAGTGGCAGGCTCGATTTTTGTCTCTGGATTGGGACTTGAACTCTCAAGCTTCTGACTCAGGGAAGGGGTAGAAAGAGAATTGAGTGGCGAGGGTTGAGAGGAGGTGTTTGAGTGTGGCTGAGGCGTCTGAGAGATAGAAGAGGAGTTGAACATAAGAAATAGGAGCAGGAGTAGGCCATTTGGCCCCTCGAGCCTGTTCCGCCATTCAATAAGGTCACGGCTGATCTGATCTTGGGCTCAGCTCCACTTCCCTACCCACTCCCCATAATCCTTCACTCCCTTATCAATCTGTCTCTCTCCACCTTAAATATATTCAATGACCCAGCCTCCACAGCTCTTTGGGGCAGAGAATTCCACAGATTTACAACCCTCAGAGAAGAAATTCCTCCTCATCTCAGTTTTAAATGGATGACCCCTTATTCTGAAACAATGCCCCCTAATTCTAGATTCCCCCACGAGGGGTGAGAGAGGGGATAGAGGATTTGAGAGAGATGGGGGTTGAGAGAAGCATGTTGAGTGTAAGAGAGGGAGTTGAAAGGGGTAGAGAGAAGGAGTAGAAAGATGGGTTTGAGAGATAGAGATGCTGAGAGAGAAGGGGATGCTGGAGGTTAGGGTGGAGCGAGAGAAAGAGGATGTTGAGAGATGGGGGTTGAGTGAGAGAGGATGGGCTGAGAGAAGAGTGGGTAAAGAGATAACATGGTAGAGAGATGGGATGAGAGAGATAGGGGTTTGAAAGAGAGTCAGTTGAGAGAAGATTGAGAGAGACAAAGGGTATTAGAGTTGGGAGGCTCGATTGTGAGAGAGAAAAGACAGTTGAGAGACAGAGCTTGACAAATAGAGGAGGTCAAGAGAGATGGTGGTTGAAAAGGAGCAATTGTCAGAGTGAATGGATTGAAAGAGAGGGGGGAAAGGGAAAGTTGTAGGAATTTACATTAAAAATGGATAAAAATAAGCATGGCTTTAAAATGGGGGACTGAATTACGCCAATCACCCCTCAAACCCTGCTTTAACTGAAGACTTATTGGTTCCTCATGTTCAATACCGCAGGAAATCAAATGGTAATATGTTAAAATCTGACGTCTGACAAACTTCCTGTCAACTTTTTCCATTTTAAATTTCTATGTCCACATTTATAATGGAAATTACTTATGTGAAGCTAGTTCAGTTATAATTATACACTCCCCTCATGGTGCCACTGGTTAATGGGTGGTTGCTGGGATCTGGCAGCATGAGGGGGCAGATCAGATCTTCAGATCAGAAATCTCCCAATGCTTGTTACAAACTGCATGCGATCAGAATGCACAGATATAATTGGAAGCTGAGTGCAACTTGTTCCTAAGGAAAGTTTTTCCAGTTGAAGCCCAAGCTTTTGAGACGGGCTGAGGCCTTCACATAAAATCTTTAAGGAGGGCACACAAACATTCAACGGGGAAATTTAATCATGCTACTGTGAAAGATGTAATTTTATTAAAAAATAATTTTGATTAGAACTGTACATTGGGCATTAGAAATTCAGTTATTGTGAAAACTGGCAACTGATTTTATTTCAAAAAGCATTTTGAATGATTTAATTGGTTTATCCACAATCCGTGACAAGCAACGGTTTTCATTGGAAATTCCCATTATACATGTTTATAAGAACATAATAAATAGGAACAGGAGTAGGCCATATGGCCCCTTGAGCCTGCTCCGCCATTCAATAAGATCATGGCTGATCCGATCATGGACTCAGCTCCACTTCCCCGCCCGCTTCCCATAACCCCTTATTCCCTTATATGTTTAAGAAACTGTCTATTTCTGTCTTAAATGTATTCAATGTCCCAGCTTCCACAGCTCTCTGAGGCAGCGAATTCCACAGGTTTACAACCCTCTGAGAGAAGAAATTTCTCCTCATTTCTATTTTAAATGGGTGGCCCCTTATTCTAAGATCATGCCTTCTAGTTCTAGTCTTCCCCATCAGTGGAAACATCCTCTCTGCATCTTGTCAAGCCCCCTCATAATCTTATACATTTCATAGAAACATAGAAAATAGTTACAGGAATAGGCCATTCGGCCTTTCGAGCCTGCACCACCATTCGATAAGGTCATGGCTGATCATTCCCTCACTACCCCTTTCCTGCTTTCTCTCCATACCCCTTGATCCCTTTAGCCGTAAGGGCCATATCTAACTCCCTCTTGAATATATCCAATGAACTGACATCAACAACTCTCTGCCGCAGGGGATTCCACAGGCTAACAACTCTCTGAGTGAAGAAGTTTCTCCTCAGTCCTAAATGGCCTGCCCCTTATCCTAAGACTGTGTCCCCTAGTTCTGGACTTCCCCAACATCAGGAACAATCTACCCGCATCTAACCTGTCCCGTCCCGTCAGAATCTTGTATGTTTCTATGAGATCCCCTCTCATCCTTCTAAACTCCAATGTATAAAGGCCCAGTTGATCCAGTCTCTCCTCATGTTAGTCCGGCCATCCCGGGAATCAGTCTGGTGAACCTTCGCTGCACTCCCTCAATAGCAAGAACGTCCTTCCTCAGATTAGGAGACTAAAATTGAACACAATATTCCAGGTGAAGCCTTACCAAGGCCCTGCACAACTGCAGTAAGACCTCCCTGCTCCTATACTCAAATCCCTTAGCTATGAAGGCCAACATACCATTTGCCTTTTTTACCACCTGCTGCACCTGTATGCCAACTTTCAATGACTGATGTATCATGACACCCAGGTCTCGTTGCACCTCCCCTTTTCCTAATCAGCCACCATTCAGATAATATTCTGTCTTCGCGTTTTTGCCCCCAAAGTGGATAACCTCACAATTATCCACATTATGCCATGCATTTGCCGACTCACCTAACCTGTCTAAGTCGCCCTGCAGCCTCTTAGCGTCCCCCTCACAGCTCACACCGCCACCCAGTTTAGTGTCATCTGCAAACTTGGAGATATTACACTCAATTCCTTCATCCAAATCATTGATGTATATTGTAAAGAGCTGGGGTTCCAGCACTGAGCCCTGCGGCACTCCACTAGTCACTGCCTGCCATTCTGAAAAGGACCCGTTTATCCCGACTTTCTGCTTCCTGTCTGCCAACCAGTTCTCTATCCACGTCAGTATGTTAACCCCAATACCATGTGCTTTGATTTTGCACACCAGTCTCTTGTGTGGGGCCTTGTCAAAAGCCTTTTGAAAGTCCAAATGCACCACATCCACTGGTTCTCCCTTGTCCACTCTACTAGTTACATCCTCAAAAAATTCCAGAAGATTTGTCAAGCATGATTTCCCGATTTCTCCTTCATAAATCCATGCTGACTTGGACCGATCCTGTCCAAATGCGATGCTATTTCATCCTTAATAATTGATTCCAACATTTTCCCCACCACTGATGTCAGGCTAACCGGTCTATAATTACCCACTTTTTCTCTCCCTCCCTTTTTAAAAAGTGGTGTTACATTAAGATCACCTCTTATTCTTCTGAATTCCAATGAGTAGAGGCCCAACCTACTCAACCTTTCCTCATAAGTCAACCCCCTCATCCCCAGAATGAACCTAGTGAACCTTCTCTGAACTGCCTCCAAAGCAAGTATATCCATTCGTAATTGTGTACGCCATTTCAATGATTCTATGAATGTTTTAAAAAAATGACCAAAAATCTTGACAACAGGAACAAAGTTTTGTTGACATGTGCACATATTTATGACTTTTAATATATAGATATCTATCAAAGCACTATTGTAGCATGCTATATGAGCATTTCCAGTGGAAATCCTAATGTTAAACTGGCAACACTTGCCATGCACTAGATGGAATTTTCATGACGAATTTCAATCTTAACTGAAAAAAATGCAATGATTACCTGTCATGCTGGCACTTAATTATATTTTCCCACAGATCACTCAGAATGCTTCCTGAAATAATTTTTGTGTGCCATCTTTTCCAAGGTAACTGAATTTCTAATACAGAAAATAAGGGTTAAAAAATAGATTTCAGATTCATAATGACATAATTGAATTTTACCCACTGAATTGTTTTTTAATACCTTCATTAAAATTGGTACTTCTAAACCTCAGCCTACCTGGGATTTGACTGGATTTTCTTTACCTTACAACAGTCAGAGACAGCTTTCAATCACATGTCTGCATCTTAGGGCATTCTGCAAACTGCAGGTGTTTATCAAGCAGTCTATGAAAGAAAGAACGACTTGCATTTATATCGCACCTTTCACAACATTAAAACATCCTAAAGCGCTTTACAATTAATTGAGTACTTTTTTTGATGTGTAGGCACTGTTGTAATGTAGGAAATGTAGCAGCCAAATTGCAAGCAGCAAGGTCCCACAAACAGCAATATGATAATGAATAGATACATCTGCTTTTAGTGATGTTGATTGAGGGATAAATATTGATCAGGAAACCGGGTAGAACTCCCCTGTTCTTCTGTGAAATAGCGCCATGGGATCGTTTGTGTCCACCTGAGAGGGCAGATGGGGCCTTGGTTTAATGTCTCATCCAAAAGATGGCACCTCCAACAGTGCAGCACTCCTTCAGTACTGCACTGGAGTATCAGCATGGATTGTGCTCAAGTCTCTGTAGTGGGACTTAAACTCACAACCTTCTGACTCAGGAGCAAGTGCTACCACTGAGCAGTTAAGTGAGTTCAAGATAGTTTTTCTGGAGCAATATATTCTAGAACCAACGAGAGCAGGCCATACCAGATTTAGCAATAAGAAATGAACCACACTTAGTTCACAATCCAACAATAAGTCAACGTTTATCTAACAGTGATCAAATTCAATGTTAGGTTTGAAAAGAACTGTAACAGAGTTATCAAAATCTATATTTTGGGAAGTCTAACTTTAATGGGATCAGACAGAGACTGACGACGGCAAACTGGTCATAACTGTTATCAAGTAAAACTACAGATGAATAGTGGGAGGTGTTTAAAAAAGAATTTAGCTTAATACAGAATCAGTTTACACCCCTAAGGGACAAGAGCTCTACTTACCAAATAAAACAGTCATGGTTTACAAAAGAGGTGAGAGCTAACATAAAACTAAATGAAAGAGAATACAAAAGTGCGAAGAATAGTGTAAATCCAGGGAACTGAGATAAATATAAATAGCAAAAGAAGAAAAAAATAAAGTAAAAGCTGCAAAATGGGAATATGAAAAGAAACTTGCAAGGATTGTCAATATTAACACACAAAGTTTTTACAGTTATGTTAGAAGAAAAATAGTTGTCAAGGGTAATATGGGCCCTTTAAAAACAGATACGGCCAATTAGAGGAAGCTCATCTGGTGATGTCATTTGATGACTCGTCATCAGCCGGTTTCCTTAAAGGGACCATGCCCAAATATTTTTTGACATTTGTGCTGTCAGTGTTCTACAGCATTGAGGTGCTGCAAACATTGACAATCACCGCACAGAGGTGCAGGGTTGCACCCAGACTTTCCCATCACTCCCTCCATATGCTTATGGAGGGAGCCACAGCATGCAAGGAGGTTCTCTTCCCTTCCTATAGGCAGAAGAGACCACCCCAGGAGATCAACACAGCCTGGTTGCACATTACACAGGAAGGCACAAGCAGGGATGGTGTCAGGAGGACCAGGCTGCAGTGGCATAAACCTTTCAATGATCAGTAGATCACAAAACGATAGTACAAAGCCACACTCAAACGCAACCTGCTGTGCCTCTCATCACATCCCCATCACTCTGCCTTCCCTACCCTACTGCTGCACATCCTTATTCACACCAATTTACCTTGCACCTCCACCTATCCCTCTCTATCTTCATTATCACATCCCCCTCTCACTAGCCACCCCTCACACCCATTCTAGTGCAATCATGCCAACTAACAACACACAAGGGTAGACACTTGGGTGTTTTATGCAATGTTCTTGTAAAATTTCTGTTAATGTGGTGTCAAACATTGAAACCTTTATTTTCAACACTTTGTGTTCTTGGACAGATTTGTGTGCAGCTTTGGAAGTTGCTTAATGAGTTGCTATGAATGGTGAGACATAACGGCACATCCTGCAATGGTGATGAGTGTGAAAGGAGTGGCTTGGGCATTGTAGGGATGCTTTATGTAGCAGCCAGCGTGTACAGCGTCAAGTGAAGTAAATCTGGCCATGGTCCCGGGCAGCAATGTGATCGGGTGCTAATGCCCTGTGTCCTGTACAGAATCAGTTGATTGTGGAGAAGGTTAGTGCTGTTCTTGGTTCTACTGGTGTACCTTGTGCTGCTGGTGTGCTTGATGATGCTGATGTTGGGGCTGATCGTGGTGGGACTCTGCGGGCAAAGGTGAGAGTTGCAAGGGCACCCATGCTGATGGAATAGATGGCAGGTGATCTGTCAATAGTGGGAGAGGTAATGAGGTCAGACTGGATGGAGTCTTGTATAAAGACTTGCGACAGTCTGAATCTGTAGTGGAAATTCAGTTGAGAAGCTAGTGCGTAAGGGAACATGTCTCAATCAACTGGGAGCTTTGACTTGACATTTGCAGCTGTCAACTCATCAGCTGATTCAGTGGCCACTGACCTCCTGCGTCAGCTTCACAGACAAGGTCCAGACACAGCAGGAAACCGGTGGGTGATCTGTCAACTCCAAAAAGCTGGGAAGAAACCATTGATAAGTGACTGTAAACAAGCCACTAATTATTTTAATTGCCTCCCCCGTCGTTGCGTGTCGGGTCTGCTCAGCACTGACAGACCAGAAATTTGGTAAAGACACGTGGTGTCGGGTTCACAGCGGGATCCCGACCCATTGGAGGACAAAAACACCTTCCCACCCAACCCACCACCGATCGCACCCACTGACCCCCGCAAAATCCAGCCCAATATCTGTGGGAGGCTGCACTCGTGAACAGCAATATCTGTGGTTCTGGGATTTTTGTTGACGGTTAGTAAGAAAGTGAAGAGATTGTTTGTAGAGAATGGAATGCTGTTTATTGTCAAACTTTGGCACCCATTTGTTGCCTGGTTTTGGGTGTTTTTTCCCTGGGGTTTGCATGTCTAATAACCAGTGTTTGGGTTATTCACCTCATAAATGGGGCATCTGGGATCCTTTTGCTAATTTTCTGGTCTATTCCTACCATTTTCAGCCACCTGAATACAGGCTAGGGCCTCCTGAATTCAAGCCTTCCCTGAAGGGTATAGTAGCTGCTCCTGAGCCTACCTTCTCTGGCTTTGTGATCCCTGCTCCCACCGTGACTTCCAAGTTCTCATAACCTCTGATCACACTGCGACCCAAGTCCTAATATCTACTTCCCTCCCCCAACCCCTGGCTCCCCCCGCCCCATCTGTAGCTCTACTTTGACTACAGGATCGATTGATCGAATGCATTATGAAAAGATGAAAATCCAGAAGTGCTGAATAAAGTAATTTTTATGGCTGTGTCCGTGGCTTTATACGATACATAGTGGTCAGAAATTGGCCAGCCTTGCGCCCGTTTTTTCGGCGATATTTTGCCTTTTTTGACATTAAAAGGTGCTCACCTAAATTGGCCAAAGTTGTGGGCCGGCTGAAATATTTTGAAATACTGCTGAAAAGCAGACCGCCGTCGTGCAATGGCAAAAAACGCGATATCGCTTTAAATTGGCCGTTCGGCGCACCCGTATTCTGCGCGAAAATAAACGGCAGGTTAAAAAGCTGCGTTGCAGCCCCAGAAACAGCAGTAAGTATGAAGATGTGCAAAAAAGGTAAGTTAAAGTTTTTATTTTTTAATTCTTTTGCAGTGATTACTTAGTTAAGGGTCTTATAAATGTTTTGTGATTTTTGATTCTCTGTTTTTTTGCAATTTTTTTTCAGACTAATGTTGGCGAGGACCATGGTTTCCACCACGAATCCTCGTGCAACGTCGATTTTTACCGTTGGGCGCATTTTGTTGCCAATTTTACCCCTTTAAAAAATAGCGGTATTTGTAATGGTATTTTTGTGCAAAAATACCGCCATCGCCAAAAGACCAGTTCCTAGCCCAGTGGCTGTACTGCTCTGCCTGTATGATTTGCATTCGCTGTCTTATCTGAAATACAGTAACACACGTACGTACTCCTTGAAAAATAAGTGTCTAAATGGCATAGAAGATCAAAGGGATCTCGGTGTACACATTCACAAATCATTGAAAGTAGCAACACAAGTTAACAAGGCCATAAAAAATGCACTGAGGTCCATTTAAAGAGGGATAGAATTGAAATGCAGGGAAGTTATGTTAAACTTGTATAGAAACTTGGTTAGACCACACTTGGAGCACTAACCTCTTTACCCAGAGAGTGGTTAGAATGTGGAACTTGCTACCACATGTAGTAGTTGAGGCGAATAGCATAAATGCCTTTAAGGGGATGCTAGAAAAGTACATGAGGGAGTAAGGGATAGAAAAATATGCAGATAGTGTTAGATGAAGTAGGGTGGGAGGTGGCTCATGTGGAGCAGAAACACCTGCACAGACCAGTTGAGCTGAATGGCCTGTTTCTGTGCTGCAAATTTTATGTGCTATGATGGTTAACTCTTCCTATTTAGAAAAAATGTAGTGAGGCAGTGTTCGACAGTATTAGTATGTGTTGTGCAATGCCTGTCAGCATCTCTGTGGAACATTGTACATGAGGTGCTCTTTCTGTCACTCCCCAGTTCTGTTTTAATGGCAGGGCTATTGAGAGACAGGCAGGAACAGCAAGCTTGTGATTGTGGTTTATTGTACTGATAGCTGCTTGTGGACAAAGCTGCCAGCTACCCGATTGAGAATCCACAGTGGACTCTTTCTGAGAACTGAAATAGCAATTTCTTCTTCACGTTGTATGTATTTTTTTAAAGCAGTGGCCTCGGAAAAATGCCTTTAATTGATAGTAATTATTGAGTGTATGCTTTAAATGGAATACTGGTCCTGTAGCAGAAGTTCATTTTTATTCTGTTGCTGCTGAGGAGTCCCAGCAGTGCACATGAAGCTGCAGGCTACTGTGGTTGAATTTTGATGTTGTTCTGCCCCACAGTCTATGGACTATCGATAAGTTTCCTGTGTTTGCTGCAGGTTGTCACTGTTGCCCTGTGGGGATTGAGTTTGTTTTCATGTGCCCCTGTTAGGACTGCAGTCGCAGGCTGTGCTATTCTCTGGGATCTCGGCAGGAGAGGTTGTGGTGACTGGGATCATTGCTGAAGTGTGCTGAGGACTGCGTTTCTGTATTGCAGTGTGCTAACCTCTCTAATCAATAGCAAACACAGCATTCTAATACTGTAACCCAGGCAACGGGCACACATTGGCTGCTGATAGGCCAGCTCTGAGAGGAACACTGGATTGGTGGATTGCAGAAGGTAGCCATGTAGTGGTGGATTTTAATGTTGATTTGTTCCAAATAGGGGAGCAATAGGATAGCAGGTACATCCCCGACACTGCACTGCAGCTTGGGATCGTCGTATGCTGTTGCTGAAGGGGGAGCAGTTTGTCTCATGATGGATGGGAGGGTGCTGAATAAATAGGCCGATGAGATGCACACTGGCTGGCTGTAAGAGACCTGCTGTGTGGTTGAGACATATTCAAATACACAGTCCACTGCTGAGACTCGCTATAGAAACTGCAGATTGCCGTCTTTTGTGTTACCGACGGGGAAAAACCTGGAGTTGTGCGCTTGATGTATGACAGATTTGTGTTGATGATGGAATCAGTGGACGCCGACAGCTGATGCAGGAGCTGGGAGCAGCGTTTCACTGCAGATTTTGGGATGGAAACACGGACAGAGGGGTCATCATCGCAGCATCTCTTTGTCACTGTTGAGGGGACACCAGGACATCACTCATTGTGTGAGAGTATTAGCGGATGGGAAATGGAGGCTTTGCAGCAGGTAAGAGCTGTGTATGGCAAAGACTGGAATGCAGATGTGTCTGACAGACACATGGTTTACTGTCGGGTTTGAACTGAGTGCGACTGACTGTCCCAGCTGCAGGGGACTGCGCAAAGCATGTCTGAAGCAGACTTGCCAGGCAGTGGGGACAAATTCAGCTGAAAGTGACTGCCTCCTTGTTCCTGGATCACCCAGGAGGAGACTGTTTGAGATCCACAATTAGGAAACCATTGCAGAACTGTGGGAGTATTTTTTCATCAAATTTAAAAAAACATTTGAAGTGCAGTGGTTTCTTAAAATACTGCGACTGGCTATTTAGAACTCTACTGATCCTTTAAAGCGAGTGTTATGAAATAATTTCTGCCAGTTAGATTTTATTTTACAAATGAACTGAAGGGTATTGAACAGTGTAAAGTGTGTGCTGAATCACGCTGCAGTGTGTCAGTGAAGGCAGGCCAACAGCTTTGGGTTGGCACAGAATGGACAGAAGCTCAAGATATGTTGACATCTGTCCTTGGCCATTCTGTGGTTTTGTGTGTGTTTTTGCTTTTGTTTTTTTTTTATTGCTGATGATGTAGATTCAGACAGGTAATGGCCCTCATCTGTCCCAATTAAAGAGTGTTGTTTCTTCATGATACGAGTGTGTTGTGCAGCAATATGTAGAGTAGTCCATAATCCAACAATGTGGTTTCTATTGTAGTGATGTGTGTAATTGTAAAATGTGATGCTGTAATTATGACAGCCATTGCAGCCCGAAATGGGATGAAGAACTGAAAGAGCCCTTTCACTGTCATTAAAACAAGGCTTGCGCAGGAGGAATGTCCAGAGAGATAACACCGCGCAGCATGCTAACCAATTGATTAGCTGTATATCACAATGCACTTTGTAAATGGTACTATCAAGAAATCTGGAGGTATTCTTAAGACCTTAATGTATGTTGTGTGTTATATACTATATCCATTCACTATGCTATTTCTTGGTAATTAACTGCAGATTAAATTTGGTAGATCTATAATGATCATATCACAATATATTCCTTCAGTGTGGAGTTTATCAAGCATCAACTGGATAGAATATCATAGCCATTGATATGTTCCTATCAATTTTTGTTAACCAAAGATATTAAAGGATATGGGGCAAAGGCAGGTATATGGAGTTAGGTCACAGATCAGCCATGATCTCACTGAATGGCGGAATATGCTCGAGGGGCTAAATGGCCTACTCCTTTTCCCATGTTCCTATATCTGCCTTGACACATGCCCTTGGCAATGTCAGAAGAAAATTAACTGAACAAACTGTCCCCCAAAATCTCTCTGTATTTGTGATGCACTGGAGCTTCATTTCGGCATTTCATGATAGCATCTGAACCCCTTAATTACAGCATTCAGACAATCAGTTATTTTTTTAATATATTACTAACACTATACTTGAACAGAGTTATAAATAGATATATTTATATTGTGTCCATTAGGATATCGGTCCTTTCTGCATTAATCTTGTATTTATGCGAGTGCTTAAGTGCAGCATATGTGTTTGAGCTGTAGGGCAGAAGTTGTGAGACTCTGCTGCCAGCACAGAGCCCTGCTTAAAAAAAACACTGAGAAATGCCAAATTGGGACTCATTGCCCCATTTCCGACTCCCACTCGTGATAGTAAAGTTCCATGACAGCAGTGCAGCATCACAATTTCTGTCCTGTTGTCTCTGTCCAGTCCCATCAGTATCCTCCTCTCATATCTTGCAGTCTCCTGTTCTTACAGTGCACTGCAGTCGTATGGTTTATTGCATATATTATGCAGCTTCTTAAACAAGGCAATACCGATGGATTTATGAGTGGTGACGGGCCTTCTCTCTGTGTCTGGTGAGCGCACTCCCTGGGGAAGTGTGTATACTGTAGCTGTTTCTGCTGAATGAAATGAGGTAAATCGAGCTGGCTTAAGTATGCTCAGAGGAAGCATTGCCACATTGTTATTGGTCTGAGGTTTTTTAATGCTATCGAGGAACATATGTGCACACTTATATGGGGGCATATGTGGGTGGGTGTGTGTGTTTCTGGAAGTGTTCATGCTATCGGACTTCGCTCACAATCCATAAACACATGGTTCACATCAGATATGCCTTTATGTACTGCAGCACAGGTCTCTAATGAAACAAATTTCAGTAGTATTCCCTTAAAGACATTTTCTTCCTCCCCTCACCATGCACTGAGTGAGTTACCGCTTGTCCACTCGTCATTAAGCTGATAATGTTGAGGGTAAATCAAATCAGAACTTACATTCCCTTTAAGTGATGGATATTAACACAGAATTTTAATCCCTGCACTGTACAGATATAGGTGAGTTTGTGTGGATGTAACTGTGTGCTCTGGTCATATTCTTTACTCTAATGTGCTTTATGTTAACCAACATTAAAAATTTCTGCAGGTGTTTTGGAGTAGAGCGTATTTGTGTATTAAAAATCTTGGGTTTGCACACACTTTCTGTCAGCTTTTTCCACGATAAACTTCCATGTCCACATTTATAGTGGAGACTGTGCAAACTTGTCTCACTGTAATTGCATTCTCCCACCAATGGAGATGCTGTAGTGCCGCTATCGGCAGGAGGGTGTAATTACAGCATTACAAGTTTTCGTGTGCATATATGTGCGCACGTTTGTTCCTCGATGGCTTCCCCTTAAAGGCATCTGTGCTATTTGCCTCAACTACTCCATGTGGCAGCAAGTTCCACATTTTAACCACTCTCTTGGTGAAGAATTTCTCCTGACTTCTTTATTGGATGTATAAATGAATATATTAAAATGAGGGCCCCTAGTTTTGGACATCTTCTCTACGTCTACTCTATTAAACCCCTTCATACTCTTTAAAGACCTCTATTAAGTCACTTCTCAGACTTCTCTTTTCATGAGAAACGAGTTCCAGCCTATTCAGTCTTTCATGATAGTTGTAACCTCTCAGTTCTGGTGGTATCCTTGTAAATAATTTTTGCACCTTCTCCAGTGCTTTTATATCCTTTTTGTAATATGGAGACCAGAACTGTACACAGTACTCCAAGTGTGGTCTAACCAAGGTTCTATACAAGTTTACCATAACTTCCCTGCTTTTCAATTCTATTCCTCCAGAAATGAACCCCTGAGCTTTGTTTGCATTTTCTGTGGTCTTGTTAACTTGCATTGCTACTTTCAATGATTTGTGATGGTGTACCCCTAGATCACTTTGCTCCTCTACCCCATTTAGACTCATATTCCAAGGAGTATGTAGCCTCCTTATTTCTCCTATAAAAATGCACCACCTCACATTTTTCTATATTAAAATGTATTTGCCATTTACATGCACATTCTGCAAGTTTATTAATGACGACTTGTAGTTTGTCGCAGTCTTCCTCAGTATTAACTGTGCCCCCCAATTTCGTGAAATTTTCAAATTTTTAAATTGTGGTTCCGGTTCTCAAGTCCAAAGCGTTTATGTAAATGGTGAACGGCTTTGGTCCCAGCACCGATCCCTGTGGAATGCCACTTCCCATCTTCCACCAGTCTGCGTAGCTATCTTTAAACCCATGCCAGCTAGTTATTCATTCTGCTACTTGTCATCTGATTCCATATACTGTGACCTTAACCATGAGTCTATTATGTGGTACCTTATCGAAGGCCCTTTGAAAATTCAAGTATATTACATCTGCTATATTACCCTTATTTACTCCTTCTGCTACTACTTCAAAGAATTCACCAAGATTGGTTAAGCATGACCTTCCCTTTTGAAATCCGGCTTGACTATTCTTTATTACATTTTCTGTTTCTAAATTTTTTTTATTTACATCTTTGAATAAAGTTTCTATTATTTTTCCTACCACTGACATTAAGCTAACTGGTCTATAGTTCCGTGCAGTTGTACTTTCTCCCATCTTAAATATAGGAATAACATTAGCTGTCCTCAAGTCCTCTGGCACTATAATGTTTTCTAATGATTTTTTTATATATATAATAGTGCCCCTGCTATCTTGTCCCTAGCTTCTTTTAGTATGCGTGAATGCAATCCATTAGGACCAACGGTTTTATTCTCTCTAAGTTTAACTTATTTTATCACTTATCTTCCCTTTTCTATCTTAAATGTCTTGATACCATTTTTGATCTCTTCTAATGTCACGTTCACCCCGTTAATCTCCCTGGTAAATACTGAGGCAAAGTAATTATTCAATATTTCTGCCATTTGTCTGTCATTATCTATGAGTTTTTCTTATGCATCCCTTAGTAGCCCTATCTCTATCCTGATTTTGTTTTGTTATTTATATGTCTGTAGAATACTTTACTATTTCTTTTTATATTCCTTGATAATTTAATTTTGTCGTTCCTCTTTGCTTTCCTAATTGTTTTTTTGATTTATTTCTTAATCTCTTTGTATGCACTTTTGTCATCCTCCCCCTTATTTTCTCTGTAATTATAATTGAAATATAAAAATAAAGACTGAATGTATTACTTTAAATTGGGGACTGAATTGTGTCTGCGCATTTTGGTCTAATTATCCCTTGCCCCCTCACATTGTTTCAGCTGAAGACTGTTCTTTGTCTTGACTCCCTGTGTGCAATGCCACAGGTGATTGACTATTATATTTTAAATTTGTGTAGCTAAAAGTATGGAATGGCTACCAGAATGTCTACTCCCGAGCTGGTCATAATTACAAGAGCTTCATTGGTTCCCAGAAAGTGAAACCGTTCAATTTTGGAGGGATTCATGGAATTACATAGAATGTAAAGCACCGAAATAGGCCCATTCAGTCCAACCGGTTCACGCCAGTGTTTTTTTTTTTATTCGTTCATAGGGTGTGGACATCGTCAGCAAGGCCAGGATTTATTGCCCATCCCCAATTGCTCTTGAGAAGGTGGTGGTGAGCCACCAGTGTAGTTAAGAGTCAACTACATTTCTGTGAGTCTGAAGTCACATATAGGCCAGACCGTGAATTGACAGCAGATTTCCTTCCCTAAAGGACATTAGTGAACCAGATGGGTTTATACAACAATCCGGTAGTTTCATGGTCACCATTACTGATGCAAGCTATGCCCCACATGAGCCTCCTCCCACCCTACTACAGCTAACCCTATCAACATACTATTCATAATCGACTTCAGTGTGCGAGATAGAAGCAGAAACCACCCTTTGATTGCTGTACCCTAATACATTAGGTATATGAAAGGATCAAACTAATGTAGTGCTGAGAAAGTCACTCTGCAAGTGTGCCTGGTCAGTTCGAAAAAGCTATCATGAAAGACTGAATAGGCTGGAGCTTTTTTCTCATGAAAAGAGGTCTGAGAAGTGACTTAATAGAGGAAGCTTGGGTACTCACATAGTTAGGGTATTGATGAGGCTACACCGAGAGTACTGCGTACAGTTTGGGTTGCCTTATTTAAGGAGCGATATACTTGTATTGGAGTCAGTTCAGAGAAGGTTCACTCGGTTAATTCCTGCGATGAGGGAGTTGACTTATGAAGAAAGGTTGAACAGGTTGGTCCCGTACTCCATTGGAGTTCAGAAGAATGAGAGGTGATCTTATTGAGACATATAAGATAATGAGGGGGCTCGACAATGTAAATGCAGAGAGGATGTTTCCACTCATGGGGGAATCAAGAACTAGAGAGCATAGTTTTAGAATAAGGGGTTGCCCATTTAAAACTGAGATGAGAAATTTCTTCTCAAAGGGTTGTAAATCTGTGGAATTCTCGGCCCTAGAGAGCTGTGGAGGCTGGGGCATTGAATATATTTAAGGCGGAGATAGACAGATTTTTGAGCAATATGGGAGTAAAGGGTTATGGGGAGCAGGCAGGGAGGGAAGTGGAGCTGAGCCCATGATCAGATCAGCCATGTCTTATTGAATGGCGGAGCAGGCTTGAGGGTCCAAATGGCCTACTCCTGCTCCTATTTCTTATGTTCTTATGCCAACCGGTTACCCAGATATCTACTGTAGGTGAGGATTATAGTTCCATATCACTGCTTTTCCATTTGCATTGTATATTGTGGGATGAGCGACCAATATTGGGAAGCTGCTGTTAAAATATCGACAGTGCAACTTACATCACTACGCACATTGTATATGGCGATGTGCGTAGTGATGTAAGTTGCACTGTTGTCATTTATATTTCTTATATTTTTTAAAACACGTTGTCATACTACGGGAGATAAACTGTTGCAATTCAAACATGCCACAGGAGCCAATTTTGAAAAATTTTGATTGAGTGGCTTAAAAGGCCTGCCTGAAAACAGCCCAGTGAGAGCCATTGCCCTTAACCAGTACCGTTAATGTAAAACTCAGTGGCAGCCCACATGCTTTTATATCTATCAATAATGGAATATCATTTCACAGTCCTTACACACACTGCAAACTTTAGCAACAAATAAATGGCCTTTGTTCTCTCATTTATCCTAATCTGCCTTCATTAAAGCAGCTCAGTTTAACCCTTTGATACTGAGTAAGTATGACACCTCAGTGCCCCAGTGCAAATATCCACTGACCTGCGGTTTGAATGTCTTGGATGTGATTCCTTTCTCCTCTGTATGTTCCAGGTGTGAATGCCATGTTCACTGTACCTCTCCCAAATGTTCAGAGTGTGAATACCCCGCTGCTGACCTTATCGCCTCTGAATGTCCCAGGTGTTCATTTCCTGATTCCTGTTTCCCTTTACGACTCCTCAGTACGAACATCCTATTCTCTACACACCTCCGAGCCATTCCTGTGGGAATGTTATGCATTCCCCTCTGTGGGAATCTCCTGCTCACTGTACCTCCGACTTTCCTGAACCCTCTCTGTGTGAACGTCCACTTCACTGTAATTCCCCGCAGTACCTTTTGCATGAATGCCCTGCTCAGTGGGCCTCCCCTTGAATCTCCACTGCATGAATGGTCCTGTTCATTGTAGCTCCCTCGGAATCTCCTCTGCTTGACTACCCTGTGCAATGTGGCTCCCTCCCTCCTTTTCCTCCACGTGAATGGTGTAATTTAAATTTCATTTTCCAATAATCAATAATGGAAAGGATATAAATGTTTGTGTAGTGCCCATTACTGCTTTAGTCCAACATTTCTCACCACCTGGAGCCCTCATCAGTGTTAGTCCTCCATAAAGTCCTGATAGCTTCTGTTTTGGAGAGGATATAGGTGGGCATCGGTGTATTAGAGTTAGCAGCCCAACATTACTTTTAGTCGCCTGAAAGTAGGTGAATTCTTTGACTCTGGTGTTTGTGGTACAGTTCCAGTTGATTATATTGTAATGATAGCCATGGTCCAGGATCACAGCAGCCAGAGCAAACTTCTGGAGCCATGAGAAGACTGGTTTTCAGAACTAGAAACATAGAAAAATAGGTGCAGGAGTAGGCCATTCGGCCCTTCTAGCCTGCACCGCCATTCAATGAGTTCATGGCTGAACATGCAACTTCAGTACCCCATTCCTGCTTTTTCGCCATATCTCTTGATTCCCCCTAGTAGTAAGGACTTCATCTAACTCCCTTTTGAATATATTTAGTGAATTGGCCTCAACAACTTTCTGTGGTAGAGAATTCCACAGGTTCACCACTCTCTGGGTGAAGATGTTTCTCCTCATCTCGGTCCTAAATGGCTTACCCCTTATCCTTAGAACCCCTGGTTCTGGACTTCCCCAACATTGGGAACATTCTTCCTGCATCTAACCTGTCTAAACCCGTCAGAATTTTAAACGTTTCTATGAGGTCCCCTCTCATTCTTCTGAACTCCAGTGAATACAAGCCCAGTTGATCCAGTTTTTCTTGATAGGTCAGTCCCACCATCCCAGAAATCAGTCTGGTGAACCTTCGCTGCACTCCCTCAATAGCAAGAATGTCCTTCCTCAAGTTAGGAGACCAAAACTGTACACAATACTCCAGGTGTGGCCTCACCAAGGCCCTGTACAACTGTAGCAATACCTCCCTGCCCCTGTACTCAAATCCCCTCGCTATGAAGGCCAACATGCCATTTGCTTTCTTAACCGCCTGCTGTACCTGCATGCCAACCTTCAATGACTGATGTACCATGACACCCAGGTCTCGTTGCACCTCTCCTTTTCCTAATCTGTCACCATTCAGATAATAGTCTGTCTCTCTGTTTTTACCACCAAAGTGGATAACCTCACATTTATCCACATTATACTTCATCTGCCATGCATTTGCCCACTCACCGAACCTATCCAAGTCACTCTGCAGCCTCATAGCATCCTCCTCGCAGCTCACACTGCCACCCAACTTAGTATCATCCGCAAATTTGGAGATACTACATTTAATCCCCTCGTCTAAATCATTAATGTACAGTGTAAGCAGCTGAGGCCCCAGCACAGAACCTTGCGGTACCCCACTAGTCACTGCCTGCCATTCTGAAAAGTACCCATTTACTCCTACTCTTTGCTTCCTGTCTGACAACCAGTTCTCAATCCACGTCAGCACACTACCCCCAATCCCATGTGCTTTAACTGTGCACATTAATCTCTTGTGTGGGACCTTGTCGAAAGCCTTCTGAAAGTCCAAATATACCACATCAACTGGTTCTCCCTTGTCCACTCTACTGAAAACATCCTCAAAAAATTCCAGAAGATTTGACAAGCATGATTTCCCTTTCACAAATCCATGCTGACTTGGACCTATCATGTTACCTCTTTCCAAATGTGCTGCTATGACATCCTTAATAATTGATTCCATCATTTTACCCACTACCGATGTCAGGCTATAATTCCCTGTTTTCTCTCTCCCTCCTTTTTTAAAAAGTGGGGTTACATTGGCTATCCTCCACTCCATAAGAACTGATCCAGAGTCAATGGAATGTTGGAAAATGACTGTCAATGCATCCGCTATTTCCAAGGCCACCTCCTTAAGTACTCTGGGATGCAGTCCATCAGGCCCTGGGGATTTATCGGCCTTCAATCCCATCAATTTCCCCAACACAATTTCCCGACTAATAAGGATTTCCCTCAGTTCCTCCTCCTTACTAGCCCCTCTGACCCGTTTTATATCCGGAAGGTTGTTGGTGTCCTCCTTAGTGAATACCAAACCAAAGTACTTGTTCAATTGGTCTGCCATTTCTTTGTTCCCCGTTATGACTGCCCCTGATTCTGACTGCAGGGGACCTACGTTTGATTTTACTAACCTTTTTCTCTTTACATACCTATAGAAACTTTTGCAATCCGTCTTAATGTTCCCTGCAAGCTTCTTCTCGTACTCCATTTTCCCTGCCCTAATCAAACCCTTTGTCCTCCTCTGCTGAGTTCTAAATTTCTCCCAGTCCCGGGCTTCGCTGCTATATCTGGCCAATTTGTATGCCACTTCCTTGGCTTTAATACTATCCCTGATTTCCCTTGATAGCCACGGTTGAGCCACCTTCCCTTTTTTATTTTTACGCCAGACAGGAATGTACAATTGTTGTAGTTCATCCATGCGGTCTCTAAATGTCTGCCATTGCCCATCCACAGTCAACCCCTTCAGTATCATTCGCCAATCTATCCTAGCCAATTCACGCCTCATACCTTCAAAGTTACCCTTCTTTAAGTTCTGGACCATGGTCTCTGAATTAACTGTTTCATTCTCCATCCTAATGTAGAATTCCACCATATTATGGTCACTCTTCCCCAAGGGGCCTCGCACAACGAGATTGCTAATTAATCCTCTCTCATTACACAACACCCAGTCTAAGATGGCCTCCCCCCTAGTTGGTTCTTCGACATATTGGTCGAGAAAACCATCCCTTATGCACTCCAGGAAATCCTCCTCCACTGTATTGCTTCCAGTTTGGTTAGCCCAATCTATGTGCATATTAAAGTCACCCATTATAACTGCTGCACCTTTATTGCATGCACCCCTAATTTCCTGTTTGATGCCCTCCCCAACATCACTACTACTGTTTGGAGGTCTGTACACAACTCCCACTAACGTTTTTCAAAGACTGAAAAAAAAAACTTTAAAAGATTCAGAGAAGCAAAAAATAATGAGTGGCAGACAAAGTCAGTTGAGGATAACTGAAATGACAGTCAAAAAAGCCAATAAGGCAACAGAAATGCAAAATGTAAATAGAAACTCAAGGCAGTTAAAGGCATTTTTACATCATGGAAGTAGCAGGTGAAAGACAAGCTACGTCTGATCAGGGATCTATGTCAGGTAGAAATATTATGGGGATTATGTAATGTGGCAAATTAATTAATCACCAATGAAGACTTTAGACAAATTCTGCATTCTGCCATTTTGGCTCCAGAATCTATATACAGGCAACTCTCGATTATTCGTACACGGATCCAACGGGAAACCGTTGTAACGGGATTTAAAATTCTGTTGCTAACAAGTGAAAAGACAGCTCCAAATAATTTGGAAAAATCGTCTTCCAAACACTGTGCTCATTTGTATTTGCTCATTCTCTCTCTCACACACACTCTCTCACACTTGCACATTCTCTCTCGCACACACTCTCTCACTCACTGTAAAAATCACCCTCCTCTGCCCTTGCTTTGCTGGTGTGTATGTGCGCGCTGCTACAGCCGCTGTCTCTTGTGGCTGACGTTGGGAATGGGGGCAATGTCGTTCCAGTCACCGGGTTCCAGTCACAGAACCTGTACATGAATGCTGGTAATGTCCATCTTTTGTTACTGTTTGTAGCTGATTGTATTGATTCATTAAAGTTTTAACTTATAAATGTAAACTCGCCCTAGTGATTGTATTTATTCATTAAAGTTTTAATTTTAAAATGTAGACTCATCCTAGCGGAATAATCGTTTACCTGGAATAGCCCAATCCCCGAGTGACCCGGATAATCAAGAGTTGCCTGTAACAAGATTTCATAGAGGCATGAGTCATGAACAGAATTCAAGGAAATCCGAAATAAAAACATAAATCCTGGAAATACTCAGTAGGTCAGATAGCAACTGTGGAGAGAGAAACAAAGTTAATGTTTCAGATCAATGACCTTTCATCAGAAATGGAAATATTTAGGGATGTAATAGGTTTTAAGCACGTACATAGGGAGGGAAAGGGGGCAGGAGAAAGAAAGGGGAATGTCTATGATAGGGTGGAAGGCAGGAGGGATTAAATGACGCAAGGGATGATGGTGCAAGGATTGAGATCATCCAAAACTCTGCTGTCCATGTCCTAACTCGCACCAAGTCCCGTTCACCTGTCACCCTTGTGCTCGCTGACCTACTTTGGCTCCAGCTTAAGTAACGCCTCAATTTTAGAATTCTCATCCTTGTTTCAAAATCGCTCCACAACCTCACCCCTCCCTATCTCTGTATCTTCTCCAGCCCTACAACCCCAAGATATCTGCACTCCTCCAATTCTGGCCTCTTGAGCATCCCCAATTTAAATCGCTCCACCATTGGGGCCGTGCCTTCAGCAGCCGAAGTCCTAAGCTCTGGAAATCCATCCCGAAACATCTCTGCCTTCCAATCTCTCATTCCTCCTTGAAGATGCTCCTTAAAACCTACCTCTTTGACCAAACTTTTGGTCATCTGCCCAAATATCTCCATATATGGTTTTGGTCTTCCCAGTATTTAGTTGGAGGAAGTTTTTGCTCATCCAGTATTGGATGTCAGACAAGCGGTCTTATAATTTAGAGGCAGTGGAAGGGGTCGAGAGTGGTGGTGATGATGTAGAGCTGGGTGTCGTAAGTGTACATGTGGAAACTGATGTGTTTTTGCCAAAGGGCAGCATGTAGATGAGAAATAGGATGGAGCCAAAGATAGATTCTTAGGGGACACCAGAGGTAATGGTGCAGGAACAGGAAGAGAAGCCATTGCAGGTAATTATCTGGCTACAAATGGATAGATAAGAATGGAACCAGGCAGGGGCAGTCCCACCCAGCTGGACGATGGCTGTGAGGCGTTGAAGGAGGATATTGTGGTCAACCATGTCAAAGGCGGCAGACAGGTTGAGAGGGATGATGAGTGATAGTCAACCTTTGTCATAGTCACATAGGATATTATTTGTGACTTTGATCAGAGCCATTTCAGGACATTGATGTCATCAATTCTTGGCAACTTCGATAAAAGACTGATATAAAGTTATCCACTGTAGCCACTGTGCTAACCTGGCCGCTTTAAGCCCTGAACAAAGATATTGCCACCAT
Source organism: Pristiophorus japonicus (assembly GCF_044704955.1). NCBI lineage: Eukaryota > Metazoa > Chordata > Chondrichthyes > Pristiophoridae > Pristiophorus > Pristiophorus japonicus. Next base: position 39,142,739 of record NC_091992.1, read on the forward strand.
ACTGTTCATGGAAGTGGCTGTAATTATTATTTAATCAACATCTCAACTTCAGAGAGACATCAGTTCCTTACACTGCGAGAGGAAATCATTGTCATAGTGCCTGCTTTGTATGTCACAGAGGAAATGAGATCTGTCTGGAATAGATGAAGGTAGAGTCATTGTACAGGAGACATTGGGAGTGCTGCTGAGCACAGCGTAGACTGCAGCATGTATGTAAGAGATACAAACAAGAGATACGCAAATGCGGAGCAACACTAATCAACATCTACTTTTTATCCCTTGTCTCCTAGGTGGAGACTGTTGCTGGGGTTCGATTCCACAGGCACCAATCACCCTCCAGTATCTCACTGAAATGCTGAGTCTTCATTGTGACTAAGGACATTAAGTGCTCAAATATTGGGACTATTAATGTTGAGCCTAATCCCGTGTTGTCAGCTGATACCCACATACACACACTTCCAACAGGAGTCAGGAAATGCAGAATGTGGCTGTTTTTCTACCCCTCTCCCTTGCCCAGAGATGTTAAGGGTAAGATTAAATTAAATAGGGACAGATTAGTGGGTGGGATAAGGGTTTTAATTTTGAAGTTTTACTTGATGGTGAGGGTTAAATTTAAAGCCTTAGTAACCCACTTTAGGTTATTACTATTCTCATCAGTGCACATGGTTTAAGGAGTAAAATAAAGACGGACAAGGTTTAGCTAACAATAATTATTTACATAGTTCACAGCATTTTTATGGGTCTCAGTGACAGTTCCAAAATTAAATAAGTTTCCAGAATTGCAAACTATTTTGAACAAAATTCATCTACAGTATGTATGAATGGATTGTATTCTGCAAAGTGTTGACTGCTAAAAGTAACATCACCATCACATTACTTTATCAAGCATGAATATTTTTAATATCTGACAAATATGAAATTGTTGATGCTAAAGTTTAATTTTGTAGGGCGACCATTGTGTGCAGTGTATCCATTTTGTTAATAACATAGCTGTCGTCATTATCAAGATTTTTCAATTTGCATCCTGACATACAGATGCAATGTGCTGTGTGCATCTCCAAAACCACATAGAATCTACAGCAGAGAAACAGACCATTTGGCCCAATTTCTCTATGCCAGTGTTGATACTCTACCACTCTAATTACTCTTCCCACACTGCTTTATATCCCTCTGTTCCCTTATCCATCAGGTGTGCATCAAGCCTCTCCTTAAATACATCAATACTATCTGCTTCGATGACTCTATGCGACAGCAAGTTCCACATTCTCATCATTCTCTGTGTTAAGAAATTTCTCCTAATTTCTTTATTTGATCTGGTTACATACTTTTCAGCAATATATTTGTCCCTTTAAGGCCTATTAGTGAATGCAGCCTTGTGTTCTTTGTAATCCCTTCATTTAATTCTGAATTTTATAGAAAATGGCAGATGGCCAATGACTTGATTGCATAGCATCAGTGTGGTGAGGTGAGAGGAGGTAAGAGTTAGAATTTGATCACCTAATATCAGTGTGGTGAGAGAGGAGGTAGAATTTAATCTGCTATCAGTGAGGGGAAAAGAAAGGAGATGGGAATAAAAACAGAAAACGCTGAGTACACTCAGCAGGTCTCACAGCATCTGTTGAGAGCACAAATCAGTCAACATGTCAAGTATAAATCCTTCCTCAGCAATGAAAGATATTGCAGATGACCAGTTTTTAAAAAGGAACAGAACAAGGTGAATGTGAAAAACACACACAGTGACCACACATAAAGAAAAAGACCTGGGGCTAGAACCTCCACTTTTGTGCTTATCGCCCAAAATGGGTGCTATTTCCGGCGTGGGCAGTAAAAAAGGGTTTCCAGATCGCTGGCTTCTTGCCCATTCTCAAAGCATTTAGTCTCCATTTTTGAAAATGGGCGTTACCGCGAACGATATGAAATGGGCGGTAGCGTTACATTTTTTTCACGTTCTGCCGTAAAGTGTGGCCGCCCTTAGCAATGGCATGGCAACGCTTGATTCCCGTGATTCAGGAGGTCAAGGATCATCATGACACACGCAGAAGAGGAGACAGAGAGAGAGGGAACTCAGAGGCACTGAAAGCGTGTGTGGCTGTGGTGTGTGTTTGTCTGGCTGTTGGGGGAGGCACGACGGAGATTCACCAGTAGCAAAAAGCCTACTAAGCACCAAGGACATAGTTGGCACCAAGTTTTTGTCCAACAAATAAGATATATCATGGAAGGGATGGAGGAGGCCCTGGAGCTGGTAGCCAGGAGCACTGGTGACAGAGGGCTCCCAGTGGTCCGGGAGCGTGGCATTGCACCCCAAGGTGCTGCACCCCCATTCCCAGCACACATGAGAGCCAGCAGCAACATCCTGCTTCCGGCTCGGAGCACGTTCCCACCTGCGGACCGTCCTCTCCCGTATCTGTCCAAGTAGCGTTTCGGCCATCACTCCCCGCCCCCCCCCCCCCCCCCCCCCCCAATGAAGCATCCTCGGCCAGGCGGCTTGGAGTCAGGAGGGGAAGGGGAAGGGGTAGAGGTGGGGTGGAGAAGCGGGGTGGGGGGTTGGTTTGTACAGAAATACTGATGATTTCAGACTAATGTTTGGTTTAAATGTTTTTTATTTAACAAAACCGTGTAGCGCATTGGCTCAGATAGCTGCACCGTTACACGCTGGTGATTCCTTAACATCAAAGAGTATAATTACACTTAACTTGAATCAACTTAAACTTTAACTGTCACCAAGGTGATGCCCACCATTGATGTATCACCTGCACACCCAGCAGTGTGTCAGCCTTGTAAATAACACCAACGTTCTTTCAGGCAAAGCAATCATTGATGAGCTCCTGACATCAGGCTCTTGCAGCTATCATGCCACCATGGGCCTTTTCATGCGGACTACAGGGGGGGCGGGGATATGGCTTCAACGTCAGCCTGATTGTCTGGGCCAATGTCAACATCCACATCCTCATCCTCCTCTTCCTCTCTCTGGTGAGGTGGACTGTCAGACTCATCAGGCAATTCTTGTCCCCTCCTGATAGCCAAGTTGTGCAGCATGGAGCACATCACCACAAATTGAGCTACCTACTCAGGGTGGTATTGGAGCTCGCCTCCTGAGTGGTCCAGGCATCTAAAGCGCTGCTTCAGCACTCCAATGGTTTTCTCCATGATATTGCGAGTTGCTCTGCGGCTCTCGTATCGCCTCTTGGCTTCGATGTGGGTGTCACGCAGGGGTTCATCAGCCAGATGGCAAGGCCATATCCTTCATCACCAAGCATCGACCATTGATCTTGTGCCTGATTGTTACCAAGTCAGATACAGTGCTCCCATGCAGGATGTGAGCATCATGAATGCTGCCCAGAAATTGAGCATTCACTGCCTGTATAATTTACTGGTGGTCGACAACCAGATGGACATTCAGGGAGTGGAATCCCTTGCGGTTCCTGAAAAGGTGCCCGCATCACGATGTACGTACGGTCTATTGCTCCCTGCACCTTGAGGAAGTTTGCAATTCTAGAGAATCCTAGAGCCCTCTCACTCTGTGCCTCCCTGGTCATAGGGAAGCTGATCAAGTCCCTCCTGCATGCGTAAAGAGCTTTCGTGACCTGTCTAATGCAGCGATGTGTGGCATGCTGAGAAAGTCCGCAAATGTCTCCAGCTGTGGCCTGAAAAGAACCCGAGGCATAGAACGACAGTGCTGTGGTGACTTTGACCTCGATGGACAGTGCAGTACTGATGGTGCTGGCAGGCTGCAGATCTGCCCTTATCAGCTGGCATACCTCAGTGATAACCTCTTTGTGGAAGCGCAGTCTCTTAAGGCAGGTGGTGTCGGGCAAATCATGGTTAGACTGCTTCTCCTTGTACTTACGGGGGGGTGTAACAGGGGAGGGTCCTCCTCATCAGTCTGTCACGTCTTACATTGGGCACATAATGCAGTGGAGCGTTTCTTTGGCGATGTCCAGTCTGCTGCATGTAATTGGTCACCAAGAGAGGGTGAGAAAGAACAGGTCCCATTGCAGTAGCTCTCTGTTTTCCGCCGATTGGTCACAAACAAGGAATTTCCCTACTAAGACACCTATTCAATTCCAATTGGTCACTGTATGGTCAAGATGTTTTTAGAGATGTTCACATCAACTCCAACAACCTGCAGAGTACATCCGAACTCCGCCAAGATTGAAGCACAGCAGCCTTTTAAAGGATGAGACATATGATCTAGAACATGGCGTCCATAACGCTGTGATTAGTTCCGGTTAGTTCCACTTTTTCTGGGCGTTTTTTTGGGGGACCGATATTATGGCCGATATGTGTGCGAGGTGGTGAAATTGACGCTGGGCGATCTCATGGCCGTTAGTTTGGTAAATATGCTCTTTACAACAAAAAAAAGTGGGCGGGCGTTAATATTCAATCTCGGCGTTAAATCAGTGTAGAAAGTAATGCTCAGCGATAAGTTTCTTAAAAATGCCCGTCAGTTTCCATTTTGTGCCAAAATGGGTGATATATGGGCGTTATGCGTCATTTCAGCAGTAAAATGAGCATTAAGTGGGCATTAAGCATGCAAAAAAAGTGGAGGGTCTAGCCCATAGAATGAGGTGTAAAGTGCTACAGTGATAAAAGGGCAGATAAGAAATGCAAGGCATACTGAAAGAAATCAAAGAAATAAAGTATGTTTACAAGACACTGAGAATATGAGAAGAGCTGGAGGAGGATCGATAAGTAGAATGAGAAGTATGGAAAAACTGGCAAGGGTCCAGCGACCCAGGATTCTGGTGGAAGAAAAAAAGTAGATCGACACAAAGGATGAGATACAAGAGGTCTCACTCCTAGCACCAACCTGCTTGCCTCCACCATCCCTGAAAATACCCATCGACGTTGCAGCACCTACCGCCAGAAAGAAAATGGAAGCTGTGGTTAAGGTCTGAAGTTGTTAAAATTAATGTTAATACATGAAAGCTCCAAAGTGCCTACAATAACAACAACAATTTGCATTTATATAGCACTTTTAATGTAGTGATATGTCCCAAGGCGCTTCAAAGTAGCGTTGTCAATCAAAATTTTACACCGAGCGACATAAGGAGATATTAGGACAGATGACCAAAAGCTTGGCCAAAGAGTTAGGTTTAAAGGAGGCGAGGCGGGGAGGTTTAGGGAGGGAGTTCCAGAGCTTAGGGACTAGGTAGCTGAAATCACAGCCGCCAAAGGTAGAGCGATTGAAATCGGGCATGCTCAAGAGGCCAGAATTGAGGAGGGCAGAGATCTTGGAGGGTTGTAGGGCTGGAGGAGGTTACAGAGAAAGGGAGGGAAAAGGACTTGGAGAGATTTGAAAACAAGACTGAGGGTTTTAAAATCGAGGAAGGGGCTAGGGAATGGAGTTTGTGGCGGGGATGAAAGACAATGGCTTCAGTTTTCCCAATATTTAATTGGAGGACATTTCTGCTCATCCAGTACTGGACGTCGGACAAGCAGTCTGACAATTTAGAGACAGTGTAGGGGTCGAGAGGTGGTGATAAGGTAGAGCTGGGTAACGTTAGCGTAGATGTAGAAACTAATGCTGTGTTTTCAGATGATGTCGCTGTGCATTAGGAGGGGGCCAAGGATGGATCCTTGGGGACACCAGAGATAACATTGTGCAAGTGGGAAGAGAAACTCTTGGAGGTGATTCTCTGGCTACGACTGGATAGGTAAGAATGGAACCAGGGGTGTGCAGTCCCACCCAGCTGGAAATGCAGACTGTTCACAATCATGGTGATGTATTTTCCCCTGAGATGAGCTTCCACCACATTTCGGCACCATCACTAAGACCACCTATTTCCGTCTCCGTAGTATCGCCCAAATCTGCCCCTCCCTCAGCTTATCTGCTGCTGAAACC